>NC_091223.1:4710440-5042940 GCF_040958095.1 Procambarus clarkii
GATAATGAAGCCTAACCTAACCAAACATTAACCTAAATAACCATAACCTAACCATGAATAGAGAGAAGATAATAGCGCTAATTATGTAGGCGTTCTCAATCCATTAACGTGAGCATATTTCCTCCCTGAGAACATGTTGCTTGCTTCATGCAGACAGGCGTTCAATCCCCGACCGCCAAGTGGTTGGGCGCCATTACCTAAGTTTCCACCCTAAATCTTTATCCTCATCCCGTCCATGTGATATATAATCATGATGGCATGGTGTTTTCTCCTGATAGTTCCCTTCTCTTCCGTTCCAGTAATTCATGAGACTGCAAGTTTTTTGTTCTTTTTAGTGTCACGGGTCCTCGTGGCCTGCTGGGCTCATTTCGGCTTATCCATGAATTTAGTATTATATTTGTTAGTTCATATGGAAAGTGCACTGCATTATAGCACTTGATCAGCCATATCTGGATAAAGGTGCTGAGGATTAGTTCTGATGATCTAAAAGCATTATTCTAGCTTCTGCGGACGTGTGTGTGTGTGTGTGTGTGTGTGTGTGTTGTGTGTGTGTGTGTGTGTGTAAGGTGTGTGAAGGATCACTGTAGTCAGAAGTCTTTTCCCACTACTTAGGTTGTTTTACTTTCATCTGTTCTATTACACAGAACATTGTATCATCACCTTCCCTGCAGAGGTCACTGAAATATTTTTCACTAAGGACCTTTCAGAGATCACTGTCCTTTGTAAAAGGTACTAACCTCGTTTCTATCATGGCCAGGTATTGGTACCTTGCCGGAGGAGCTGGCGATGCGTCAAGAGGCGTTCGGAATCAATGTCATCCCACCCAAGAAGCCGGCCACCTTCCTGCAGCTTGTCTTACGAGCTCTCAAGGACACCACTCTCATCGTCCTGCAGGTGGCTGCCGTCGTCAGTATCGTCCTCTCCTTCTTCCACGCTCAGGAAAAGCATGAGGGTAAGTTGTCATTTCCTGCTGGTGGGTTAAGAGTTTTTTCTGTTGTTTTTTAATTAAGTGCATCTTAATCTTGTTGTTTAGGAAGTACAGTATGATGAAATGGCTCCTCACAGACTTTTGATATATCAACTAATTGAATGTTGTGTGTGTATATGGTTGTATATACTATTTGAATTTACCATCTGTGCTTCCAGGTTTGAACTGTTGCCTCTTGGACCCCGCCATTTTAACCATCAGTTATTTTTCTTTTATCATATACACTACATATTTTGCTCTCTCACACACACATCCCCAGGATGCAGCCCGTAGAAGCTGTCAAACTACGAGGTACCTATTTTACTGCTAGGTGAACAAAGGCATCAGGTGAAAGAAAATGTCCATTTAATTGTTTCTGCCTCGACTGGAAAGCGAACTCTAGAACGCTGTTCACTCGACTGCAAGGATTTGTGTGTGAAATTACCTAAATGTAGTTACAGGATTGGAGCTACACTCGTGGTGTCCCGTCTTCCCAGTACTCTTTGTCATATAACGTTTTGAAACTACTGACGGTTTTGGCCTCCACCACCTTTTCACTTAGCTTGTTCCAACCGTCTCCCACTCTGTTGGCAAAAGAAAACTTTAATATTCTTTCGGCACCTTTGTTTCCTTAGCTTAAATCTGTGTCCTCTTGTTCTTGAAGTTGCTGGTTTCAGGAATTCCTCTTTGCCAATTTTGTCAATACCTGTTATTATTTTTCAGTAGTGATCATATCACCTCTTTTTTTTATCTTTTAGCTCTGGCATATTTAAGGACTCTATCTTCTACTCGTAACTCTTATTTTTCAGTTCCGGAAGCCATTTTGTAGCATGCCTGAGATAGGGGAACCATACAACTGTGGCATATTCCAATTTTGGTCTCACAAGTCATGAACAGTTTCTTTAGTATTACACCATCCATGTAATCAAAAACCTTTATTTAGGTTCAGATAGACACAGTCAACCCAACCCAACCCAACCATCTCTTTCCTGTAGAATCTCTGTGGCTCTATCATAAAAACTAAGTAAATTTGTTACACATGATCTTCCTGTTCGAAAACCATACTTTCTGTCTGTTATTATGTCATTACTCTCTACGTGTTCTACCCATTTGGTTTTAATTTTTTTCTAGTGTTTTGACTACCACACTTGTTAATGATACTGGTATACAATTTAGAGGGTCTTCTCTGCTACCATTTTTGCAGATTGGAACTATGTTTGCCTTTTCCCATATATCTGCTAAGGTTCCTGTGCACAAAGATGTCTGAAATATAAATTGGAGTGAAATGCTCAGCTCAGTTGCACATTCTTGCAGCATTCAAGGTGTAACTCTGTCAAATCGAACTGCTTTATTTCTTCCTATCTCCTTGAGTAATTTTTCTACTTCGTCTTGAGATACCTCTAAGTATTCTTTGGTGTTCTCCAGAACTGACATTGGGTCCGGCTCTCTGAAATCCTCATTTTGTACAAACCACACTTTGGAACTGTTAATTTAGTGTTTCACACATTTCTCTTTGGTCTCGCCTCTCAACCGTCAATCTACTGGTGTACAGATTCCTGAACTTCTCGAGCTCTGTCATATTTTAATAGCTCTATTATTTGAAACTGTGTATAGTCAGCCTCCACCACATCACTTCCTAATGCTTTCCATTTATTAAAGACTCTGACATTGAAAAAGTTCTTTCTGTCTTTGTGGGTACTCAACTTCCACCTATGTACCCTTCTTGTGCGAGTACCATCCGAGTTAAATAATCCGTCCATTTTAATCTACCCTGTCAATTTCCCTGATAATTTTGTATAGGTGATCATGTCTTCCTAAGCTCTTCTGTCTTCCAGCGACGTGAAATGCAATTCATGCAGCCTTTCCTTGTAATTCATGTCTCTTAGTTCTGGGACTAGTCTAGTGGCATACCTCTAAACTTTCTCCAGCTTTATCTTGTGCTTGACATAGTATGGACTCCATGCTGGGAACGCATACTCCTGGATTGGTGTTACATATGTTGTATACAAGATTCTGAATGATTCCTTACAGAGGTTTTTAAAGACAGTTCTGATGTTTTCCAGCCTTATATATGCCATTGATGATATTCTTTTTATGTGGGCATCAGGAGACAGGTTTGGCATGATATCAACTCCTATATCTTTCTCTCTGTCGTTTCATGAAGGGCTTTTATCTCCCAATCGGTATCCTGTGTCTGGTTTCCTGTTCCCTCTACCTAGCTTCATTACATTACATTTACTTAAGTTGATCCTTATTAGCCATTCATTGGACCATTCCTTTAGTTTATCTAGGTCATCTTGTAGCCTCTTACCCTCCTTTGACCAGACCAGGGTCAAAGGAATTCTTAGTGATAAATGAACTTTGTGTCAGAGTCACAATTGTAGGCTCAATGTGGCCCGTGCATGCGCCAGAATTTGGTGAAAAACTGTACCTAAATTGCACCATGAGTGTCGTCGGTGGTTTGTTAGTCAGAGAGCTTAGCTAATAAGCTCCAGGATTAAACAATCCTTAAAGACGATCATGGTCTAGTGGTTACGGTATTCTATATTAAGAACATAAATTAATGACTTAGTTATGTTAAATTAAGTTAGTTTAGGATAGATTAGGTTAGGTTTGGTCATATTTCTACGTTAGTTTTAACTCAAATCTATATAAATAAAAATGATAAAATATATATTTTTATATAAATAAAAATGTTCGTTTGTGCATAACCTCTTATCTCCGAAAGCTCCTCACCGATTGCTTTGAAATTTTCACACAACGTTCCATTCGCATTCGAGCAGGTTTTTATATCATACTATATAGATGTCACGTCTGTGACGGTGCAAAAACATGCTTTTTCGGAAAAACTGTGTTTTTCATGTGAGGGAAATCTTTGAAACCTTTTTACCGATTTTTTTAAATTTTGACACAACGTTGCATTCGAATAGGCGCGTCTTTTTATATATCTACTATTTACATGACTCACCTGTGACAGGAAAAAAACATTTTTTTTTAAACAGCACCATCTGTTGGACGTAAGAGCAACACACGCTGTAATCTCCAAAAGTTCTTCACCGATTGCTTTGAAATTTTGACACAACATTGCATTCGAATAGGCGCGTCTTTTTATATACCTACTATATAGATGCCACCCCTGTGACAGGTAAAAACATGCGTTTTTGAAAAACAGCGCCATCTGTCGCACATAATAGCAACATGCACACTATACTAAATATGTAACGAATTCCATTTCAATATTTCCGATTGCATTGATAAATTTTATTTTCATAGATTTTGATTTATTTTATTTTTTATTGAATTATTTTGTGTGACATTGTGTTGGAATTGAGCTGTGTTGTTTACCTTACCGTTCATTTCATAAGTATAGATGCCACACCTGTGACAGGTAAAACTGCTTTTCTTGAAAAACAGCACCATCTGTTGCATGTAAGAGCAACACACATGCTATACTAAATATTTACAATTCCATTTCAATGTTTCTGATTGCATTGATAAATTGAATTTTCATATATTTTGATTTATTTTCATTTTGATTTAATTATTTTGTGTGAATTGCATTGGAATTGAGCTGTGTTGTTTACCATACCGTTCATTTCGTGAGTATAGTTTAATTTTCATTTTTTCATATTTTCATTTAATTTTGTATCTGATTTTCTTATATTTCAGTGATGGGAACATCAGATCACTTGATGTTCCCAATTTTCTGATGGGAACATCAGACATTTGGGAAGGCATCGCACGAGGGAGTGGGGAATGGTGGGGATGACGAGGGGACGGAAGTGAGAGATGGTGGGGAGGACGAGGGGGACAAGGGAGTCGGGCATGGTGGGAAGGAAGAGGGGATGGTGGAGTGGGGAATGGTAGGGAGGACGAGGGGATGGTGGAGTGGGGAATGGTTGGGAGGCCAAGGAGACAGGTGAGGGGGGAATGGTGGGGAGGACTGGGGGACAAGGAAGGTTACTGTGGCTCAGCAACGGCGTGGCCGGGTACTGCTAGTTAAAAAAAATAAAAACGTATATAATATAATGCAAAGCTCTATCATTCCATCAGGTAAAAAAAAAGAGAAAAATATATAACTTCAGGAAAACTCTGCTTATCAGTTTAACATAAGGAATACTGTATATAGTCTTTCCAACAAGGCCAAGTTAGATGGAGGACTCTGCCTAAAGAGCATGACATATGTGCTTGCCTGAGATGTAATGTTATTCACTGGTAGTTAACCTTGTCTTTCCTCAATGTTTTCCAACAGATAGCGGTAATAAGGATCCTGCCAAGGCGGCCGTTCGTAAGTATCATACATGCTGTCTCTCTTAAGTGTTCTGATTTCGTACATACACCTGCACTGTTTAGTATGGGGTCTACCTACCATGTCTTCTTCCACTGATGTGCATATTTTAATTTTCCATGTTCTCATATGCATGGATTTTACATGTTAATGTCTAGAGAAGCGTTAGAGGTAGAACATTCGTAGATGACAGAAGCCAGAGTGCATGGGGAGGATTGTGTAAAACCCTGGTCCGGCTTCAGTGGAAGCCTCAGGATCCTTTGTATGTTCAGTAGAACTCCAGGTTGCAATCCTTTTGACCATGTCGTGGTCTGATTGTCTGGGGCGAGTGACTGGGAATACCCAAAGCATAGGTTCGAATCCTCATCACGGTTTCTACGGATTTACTCAATAATAATAATAATAATAATAATAATAATAATAATAATACTTATTTAGGGAAAGTAGATACCGTACATATAAAATGAGTTATAAGCTGAATGTTGGATTTCTAGATAGAGCAAGTGGGAAATAAACGTGGGAAAATAATGATGATGTGGGAAAATAAACTTAAAAACTTAGACTTAAAACTAATTGAGATCAAAAGCAAAAATTTAACTGAAGTAGAAGTTAGTTTAGTTCATTTATTATGCACCCCATACCCGTCTTGTGGGCGGTAGTGAAATGGGTCACAGAGGCACATAATGGGCTCAGGGACTGAACCCCACAATTCATTGAGCTAAAAGTTACAATCTTGATGAGCTAGTTACAAAATTCAATATAAGTCGTCACATCAACAATGGGTTCGAGATCGACCACAAGTACAGTTTCTAAATTAAGCAACTGACATATGTGGAGAGCTAGTGTCACAATTGATATGTTTGTCCTGCACACCGCCCCCCATCCAGTGGGCAGCAGTGGATAGGTTACAATCACTCAGTTACTACCTACAGTTAGCAAACTGGGGATATTTGGCTAAAATTTCTGGTAGCAGATCATTTTGAATGAAATATTTGCACATCGTTGGAACATTGGTTATAGAATTGTCTCTAAATTCACGTATCTTTTCGCACTCCATCACATAGTGACGGAGGGTGTGCGAATAATTTTGTTGACACAGTTTACATTTGGTCAGGTCTACATCGACAGATAATGAGAATTCCCAGAGATACTTGTAACCGAGTCTAAGGCGAGCAGTAGTAACATCTAGCAGCAGACTGAAGTAGAAAAATTTACAATAATTACATATTGAATGAAACAGCAGAAATTTTAAATCATTCAACAGCAGAAGTCTCTGCTGTTGAATGAAACAGCAAGAGAACAGTAGATATTAATTTTACCTAAATAAACAGAAAGAATAATTTTAAGTTTTTTTTAAACTGCTGATATGTCAGATATCAGCAGTTTAAACATACTAGCTCATGCAAGCGATGAGTCTCAATAATGTGGCTGAATCACACACTAGAAGGTGAAGGGACGACGACGTTTCGGTCCGTCCTGGACCATTCTCAAGTTGATTGAGTCTATCGACTCTATCGATAGCGAGTCTATCGACTTGAGCTCCTATTGCATGTCCGTGTATCCGACATTATTAAGTTGGGGGACTGGCCTGTCAGGTGCCGACAGGTATTGTCGCAGGAGTTGTCTCGGGCCCAGCATGGGAAAATTGGCCCAATTGAACCAAGTGTTGAAGTGGATGACATCCAGGCCGCTCTACAGGTGTTAGGGGGTGTATCAGCAGGATTATTGGAAGTTACCAGAGATTTGCGGAGCAGCAGGACCGACATCCATGGTCAATGTAAAGTTCGATGGGCCCCTCCCTGACCGGGTGGCACTACTCAGGACCTCGTATCAGGTCCAACCCGACAATTTCCCTGTGTTACGATGCTATGCTTGTCATCTATTGGGCCACAGGCGCCTCACCTGCCATAATGCAGCACGCTGTGCAAACTGTGGCAAAACAGGCATATACAGACAGCGATAACGGTGGGTGCTCTGCTGCACCTCGCTGCCTTTTATGCCATGGCCATCATAAGGTTACGTTCAAGAGTTTCCCGGTATATCTTGAGGCCCTCCAGTTGGACATCGATCATAAAACAGTGGGGAACCCTCGACATGAGCTGTTCCTGAGGTTGCGCGCCCTCAATCAGCCTATCGCTCCTTCTCGCCTCCAGGTTCCCCCTGGTCTCACATGTAGGATCTAACACACGCTCTTGCCTGTCCCAGTCACATATGCCTCATACGCATAGGCTGCTAATCGATTTTCCCCTCCTGGGTCACCTCGACATGGACGAAAACTCATCCATGAATACAGATATGGACGCTCAGTCTCGGCCGGAGCCTGGGACTCGTCACCCCCCCTGCCTCCTCCCAGAGAAGCCAATACCGGCGTCGTCGACACATGCATCGATCAGGAGGTTCTGCTCCATCAGATAGCCCTGATGATCCTCTGGTTCCCCCAGGCGCTTTCCCAGGGAATTGTGACACCGATGGAACATGAGGCCCAGAGTGAAGCACCCACCAGTTGCAGGCGCCGTCAAGAGAATTCTCGAGCCGATCACCGCTTCCGACAGGCAGAGAAGCATTGCTCAACAACCTTTGGACTGGCTGTCATTGATACCACACATTTTACTTACTTTGTATGAGGGTTTTATGGCTTTTTCTGGTAGCCCCTCCTTTGGAGACGTCTGTGCACAGGTGGTCAGAAAGTTAGCTGTTGTATTTCAGGGATAATGGCGCCCCATCCTGAGAATACTGTGATTTTCTGATCAGGGAAAGGAAGACACCAACAGTATGGGGGCTTATTTATTACGTAGTAGAAGTACAGGTAAAAAATTTCTGCAGAAGTAAAACAGGCGTCTAAGTAAGTCTTAACAATTATATAACATAGCCGTGGCTAACTCAAAGTACACCGAAACAACTTAAATTGTACACCCGTAGTAAAATAAAAGTAATCTTATAGCCTAGTAACAAACTCTGCAGAAACCTAATGGCCTATTGCCTAGAATTAGCAGTGAGGCGAATGTAACATAAATACAATACAATACAATACAATTTTATTTAGGTAAGGTACATACATACAATAAATATTTACAAGGATTGTTTGACTTATAGGTAGAGCTAGTACATACAATGCCTAAAGCCACTATTACGCAAAGCGTTTCGGGCATGATAAACTTAAATGACAAGCTTAATACTAATTGAGCATAATGAGTAGAATGAAAACAAGAAATGAAAACATAGATGAAAAAGCAGCACAAATACAATTATGTCGACAAACAGCGCTCTTTAAAGAAAAAAACAGACATTGGTTGACAATAGAAGGGTAAGGTAGGTTACAGGGGATTTATTAGGTATAGCTTCGCTTTTAACTTAAACTGGTTGAGAGAGGTACAGTCTTTAACATGGTTGGGAAGGTCATTCCACATTCTGGGCCCCTTGATTTGTAGAGCATTTCTAGTTTGATTAAGTCGTACTCTAGGAATATCAAAACTGTATTTATTTCTGGTGTGATGCTCATGGGTTCTGATACAACCTTCTATGAAGCTTTTGAGATCAGGATTGGCATTATAGTTTAGCGTTTTATATATGTATAATACACATGAGAGAATGTGCAGTGACTTAATGTCTAACATATTCAGAGATTTAAGTAGGGGTACCGAGTGATGTCTGGGGCCAGAATTGGATATTGTCCTAATAGCAGCTTTGTGTTGAGTAATTAGAGGACGTAAGTGATTTTGAGTAGTAGAGCCCCAAGCACAAATACCATAGTTGAGATATGGATAGATAAGGGAGTAATAGAGAGTCACCAGGGCAGGGCGTGGTACATAATATCTGATCTTAGAAAGAATGCCCACAGTTTTTGAAACTTTTTTTGATATGTTTAGAATGTGTCCCTGGAAATTAAGCTTGTGGTCAATGAGAATGCCAAGGAATTTGCCATCTAATTTGTTACAAATTTGGGTATTGTTTATTTTGAGATTTATTTGATTAGAGGATTTATTGCCAAACAGAATATAAAAGGTTTTGTCAATGTTAAGGGTGAGTTTGTTGGCAGTTAGCCACAGATGGACTTTATTTAGCTCAGTATTTACTGTGGCATTTAGAGCAAGGGGATCAGGACTGGAGTAAATGAAGGTTGTGTCGTCAGCAAATAGAATTGGTTTGAGGTGTTGGGAGGCATTTGGAAGGTCATTAATGTAGATGAGAAAGAGGAGAGGGCCAAGTATGCTGCCCTGGGGAACACCAATGTTGATGGGTAGGGTGGGAGAAATTGTATTATTCACAGAAACATATTGGAGCCTGTCAGTAAGGTAGGATTTGAGGTATTGTAGGGAATGTCCTCTGACTCCATAATGATGTAATTTAAGAAGAAGGTTTTGGTGGTTGACAGTGTCAAAAGCTTTACGCAGGTCCACAAACAACCCAACAGGGAACTCATTTTTATCAAGAGCTGTATGAATCGAGTTAAGCATACTAATAAGTGCATCGTTAGTGCTTTTTTTGGGTCTGAAGCCATATTGGCAAGGGCTAAGTATATTGAGTTTGGCTAGATATGAGTAAAGCTGCTTATAGATTAGTTTTTCAAAAATTTTTGACAAGTTTGGCAGGATAGATATAGGTCTGTAGTTGTTAACATCTGTGAGATTACCACATTTGTGGACAGGCGTTACTCTCGCTTTTTTTAGAATATCTGGGAAGGTTTGGAGTTCAAGTGACTTGTTGAAGAGCAAAGCAATAGCAGGGGCTAAAGATCTGGAGGCTTTTTTGTAAATTAAAGTTGGTATCTCCTCAAGGGCACCAGACTTGGTTTTAAGGGAAAGGATTATCTCATTGACGTCAGTGGAATTAATAGGCTTTAGGTACAGAGACTGTGGATAGTTACCTGAAAGATAGTCATTAATGTCTGTACTGGAAGATGGAATATCATTTGCAAGGGATGAACCAATGGAAGAGAAGAACCTATTGAACTCAATAGCAGAATCAGAGGCTGAAAGCTGACCATCGTTATTAGACAGGAGAGTCGGTTTGTTATTTAAAGACTTCTTTGATCCCAATATTTGAGAAATTGTTCTCCAAGTTTGTTTAATGTTGCTCTTTATTTGGGTAAACTTATCTTCGTAGTATTTAGTTTTGGCTCGTCTAATTATCTTAGGCAGCAATAATGAGTAATTCTTTGAGAATTCTTTGGAGACAATTCCTAACCTATACTTCTTCTCAAGGTCATGTTTTTTATTAATAGATTTAAGTATTCCCTTTGTAAGCCAGGGATTGTTAAGCCTTTTGGTTGTGACTTGTTTTGTAAGCATAGGACAGTGGGTATTATAAAGGCTAAGAGTTTTTTGAAGAAAAGATTGCACTGCTAGGTTGATGTCCACTATGTTACCTAACTCGGACTCCCAGTTGACATTATCAGTAGCAGTTATAAAATTGTCTATAGCAGTTTCATTGTGTAGTCTAAAACGTATCACTCTTGACTCAAGAGGTGGTTTGCTAATGTTAGTTAAGAGAAATGTGGGGTAATGATCTGTAGTGCTATCGGTGATTATACCTAAGTAAGCGGAGAGGTTATGTTTGTCCAGATGTGATCGAGCGTCGTGGCAGTGCTATCAGTGATTCTAGTAGGTCTAGTGATTAAGGGTGAGGAAGCAGGAATTCATACAGTTGAGGAAGCTAACAGCAGTGGGGTGTTCAGCTCGCAGAGGTCAATATTAAAGTCCCCTGCGATAATTAGGTGGTTTTTGTTCAGTCTGTTATCAAGTATTAGATTTCTAAGGTTTGAGTTGAATTCGGACACATCAGTGTTAGGAATTCTATAAACTGCACCCACAGTCAGGACAGACTCGGCACCCTTGACTCTGAAGCTGGCGAAGATATACTCCCCATAGCAGTCTCTGGTTCTAATTTCTTTTAAGCATGTTAGTTCTTGGTGGTAGTAAAGAGCAGTGCCACCACCTCTCTGAAGTTGACGACAGTTGTGAATTGCTGAGTAGTTAGGCATGTTAAAGAGCTGAGTAGTATCCTCTTTCAACCATGTTTCAGTAAGTATAATAAAAGAGAATTTGTTGTCAATAGCTTCAATCAAGGCACTAACATCATCGAAGTGTTTACCTAGGGATCTAACGTTCAAATTGATTACAGAGATATTGTCATTATGAGTTAATACATTGTTTACATCATGTGCTGCAAAATATCTGCAATTTAGATCATTAAAGTGATAATTGTCATAGATAGTGGATAAGAGGTTAAGTTCAGGGTCTATACTTGTCTGCATAAAAAAAGCTGATTGCAGGAAAAACAAGGGAAGAAAGGCAAATAACAAGGTAGAAATAAGCTATAAAATAGGGAAAAAGATGTACACAATACAGAACAAAGCAAACTCAAAAGGGGCTTACAGGGGTACAATGGAGTAAGGGAGTATGGCTAGGCTAGGCAACCTAGGTAATAAATGAGATTAACGAAAAAACATATAAACATGGACTATACAAAACACAAGATATAGAAATACAAAACAAAAATAAACAAGACTAAGCAATACAAAAACAAATTGAGCAAAAATGAAAAATGAGGTAGATTACTTACAAGTACTCTCAGGTACACTGTAAGTAACAATTTGCAATTTGAGATGCAGGCAAAGCCAGGGGTACAATGGAGTAAGGGAGCATGGCGAGGCTAGGCAACCTAGGTAATAAATGGAATCAAAGAAAAGTTGAATAATAAGCATAGGCAAATTTAAGCTAATGATTATTAACTATAAATAGTTCAGTTATGACTGTATAATTAATAAGACCTGAAGAACTATTTATGCACTCAATTAAATAATTTCAGTAAATGACTAGTTAAGAGTAAGTTAAAAATTAAGTCAGAAAATGAAACAATGAGACTTAAGAAACCTAGCCCCACTAGTTGACAGGGGGTTAATTAAGTTAATTCACTGGGAGTGATAATGAGCTGAGACAGACCACATTGGGAGAGGAATGCGTTGAGGTTCTCTTCTTTAGTAATTGTGAACATTTTGCCCTCTGCGGTTTTTCTCACCTTTATCAGTCCATCTCTAACGAAGCACTGATGAATCGCATCTGGGTTTTTTGACGGATTTGACGCAGGCGGTAGAGGAGGTGCTGTCTGTTCCTAATCTAATCTAACTCTAAATCTAACTCTAAGTATAACAGTCAGGACACCATGAGTAATTATAAGTGAACAACATAACATAATGGTAAACCCTAGCTGGAAAATGGAAAATAATTAAGCGGCAGAAAATTACATAGAGACTGGAAAAGCCTGATATGAATTTGGAGAAGAAAATAACCCCAGGCCAGAGGCCGTGCCGCCAAGGAATAAGGAGTGAGGGCAAGTCCTCTCCTACTACACTATTTATGCCACCCAGACTGGCCGCACCGCGCCTTGCGGAACGCGCTGCGCAATTGTCTCTTCCTTC
Organism: Procambarus clarkii; assembly: GCF_040958095.1. Taxonomy (NCBI): domain Eukaryota; kingdom Metazoa; phylum Arthropoda; class Malacostraca; order Decapoda; family Cambaridae; genus Procambarus; species Procambarus clarkii. Next base: position 4,723,113 of record NC_091223.1, read on the forward strand.
CCGATCAGAAACTCCACCGCCTTTCGTGCCAAAAGGAAGTGTCCATGTTATGGAATGCCCATTCCATTTTTTAAGAAGACGCAATTTTATCGGCAGCGCACCGCCGTTGATCGTGGGACTCTGTGAGACTTGGCTTACTGACGATCTTTCGGTGCCGGGGTATTCGGTCTATAGACAAGATCTCGGCCAGTACGGGATGCAGGGTGACTTGCTCTCTTGGTCAGGGACTCAGTTCCCAGCTCCTTTCTCCGGATTCACTCCTTCCCGGGGCGGGCATTTAGAGTTCATGGCAGTGAAGGTGGCCCTCTCCCATGGGTGAGGCACCTTTGGAGTTCTGTATAACCCGTCTACCAGTAACGAAGAAGGAACTAGAACACTCTTTTGGTCAGATCACAGACACCTGCCTCGTCATGGGTAACTTTAATGCTCGGCACTCATCATGGCAACCACAACACGGGTCGCCACCACAACACGGCTGGCCGAGCCCTGTTTCAGTTTCTCCTTGACTCCCAGACCTCTCCTTACTGACGCCGCCAGGTTTGGGAACCCGGATAGACCCGCTGAATGGGCATACATCAACGCTCAATCTTTGCACTGGAAGAGGCCCCTTCACGATGGCGCAGATATGGACCAGACCGTACCTGGGTGGTGATCACCTGCCCATCGTCATCTCCTTCGAGGGCACTGTTCGTCCTGCTCTGACTACCCGAAGATCCAAGTGGATCTTCTAGGAAGAGGGGTGGCTAGGCTATGAGGCAGTAGGGCGCCACCCTACTCCATTGCAGCGGCAGACCTTCCGCAGGGTGGACACCAGGTGTAGACGTAGACAGTAATCAGCCCTTCCTTGCCAAACGCAAGGCCTGGGCTGATTACTGTGCCTCTCTCCAATTTGACTCCTCCTCTGTGGGAGCCTGGGCCTTTGTTCGCAAGATGATAGGTAGGTACTCCCGGCCTTCCATCCCACCCAGAGACCCCAGTGGTAGTGGGGGCCCTGGGGGAAGTACAAATAGCTGAACTTTTGGCTGACCACTTTGAGGATGTTAACCGTTCCCCGCTCCTTTCTGCAAGTTCCATAGGATGGGGCTCCCGACAGGGTATAGGACTAGCTCAGGACCTGGATCTTCCATATACATCTGTTGAGCTGGAAGACGCTCTGTCACTCTCAAGGTTGGGCACTATGCCAGGGATAGACAACGTCCCATATGAATTTGTTCGGGGGGCTCCCAGGATCCTTCAGTCCTACCTCCTTCACTTATACAACGTCTGCTGGTCTTTTGGTGTCTTCCCTGACTCGTGGAAACACACCATTCTTCTACCATTGGCCAAGTCAAGGAAGGATCCATCTGTCCAGAGTTCATATCGGCCCATAAGTCTGCTTCCATGTCTTGGCAAACTGATGGAACGTCTTGTTCACACCCGGCTACTATGAGTGGTGGAAACCTCAGGTCTCCTACCTACACAAGAGAATTTGTGGAGTGAGATTATGTTTAGCATGTTTAGGAAGTTAAACACGGGGGCCGAGTGTTGTATGAAAGCAGAATTTGTTATTATTCTGATAGCAGATTTTTGCTGGGTGATGATGGACTTGAGGTGGTTTGCAGTGGTTGAACCCCATGCACTGATACCATAATTAAGATAGGAATAGATTAGTGCATAGTATAGAGAGATGAGAGCAGAGTTAGGTACATAATATCTGATTTTGAAGAGTATACCAACTGTTTTAGAGACTTTCTTAGTTATGTGCTGTATATGGGTGTTGAAGTCGAGTCTCTTGTCTAGGAATAGGCCAAGAAACTTTCCATCATTTTTATTGCTAATGTTAACATTGTCTATCTGAAGCTGAATTGCATTTGGAGATTTGCTTCCAAATAAGATGTAGTAGGTCTTTTCTATGTTAAGTATTTATGCCCGAAACGCTTTGCGTAATAGTGGCTTTAGGCATTGTATGTACTAGCTCTACCTATAAGTCTACCAATCCTTGTAAAAATTTATTGTATGTATGTACCTTACCTAAATAAAATTGTATTGTATTGTATAAAATTGTATTGTAAGTGTTAGTTTGTTGGTTGACATCCATAAGTGGACTTTTTTTAGTTCATTATTAACATTATTTAGTGTATGTGGGTTGGGGTTAGAGTAGATGAGGGTAGTATCATCAGCAACAATATAGGTTTCAGAATGTTAGAGACATTAGGCAGATCATTGATATATATAAGAAATAGGTCCCAAGATGATGCCCTGTGGCACTCCAATGGTTAATGGTAGAGTGGGAGAGGTTATATTATTGATGGCTACACATTGGTGTCTATCACTAAGATAGGATTGGATATAGTCCAGTGCATGGCCTCGGATTCCATAATGATGGAGTTTACGTAAGAGGTAATTGTGATTAACAATATCAAAAGCCTTTCTCAGGTCAATGAAGAGTCCAATCGGAAACTCATTTTTGTCAAGGGCTGAGTAAATTATATCAAGGAGACTGATAATTGCATCGTTTTTTTTTGGGGGGAGCAGAAGCCAAACTGACAGAGGCTAAGAATGTCGAATTTTACGAGGTATGAATAAAGCTGTTTGTAGATAATTTTTTCAAATATTTTTTATAGTATGGGTAGGTTTGATAATGGTCTATAATTGTTTATGTCTGCCGGATTATCTCCTCTATGAACTGGAACTTCTTGTAAACTTCTTACTTCTTTCTTGTAAAGTTTTTTGTTCATGGTTTTCATAAAATAACTGCACTATGCAAGATGATGGTGAGATGCTAAGCATGTGTTGCCCCCCCCACAGAAAACGACTCAGATGAGCAAGCACCCCCATGGATCGAGGGCGTGGCCATCCTGGTGGCGGTGGTGGTGGTGGTTCTGGTCACCGCCTTCAATGACTACAGGTAACCTATTAGAACTAGTTTCTTTCCATTGCACTCACTGTCTATATATATAGTTACAGAATTTCAATTGTTACTCTCCTTCCTATAATTTGGCATTATCGCTAATATTTGAATTTTAATGATGATAAATGATGAATTATATCATGTGAACAATTACATGATTGTTTATATAATAATGGTTACCCCTTGACCTCTAGTAATAATCAGTAGTATTTTCACTTGTCTTATAAATGGTCACAAGCACAGTCCTCCTTGCAGATGATTTCAAATATATATGTGTCTTTATGTACTGTATATATATCTTTCATACCTGTATCAAAAAGATTCACTGTATGTGGTCAGGAACAGTGCATTATTCACTGTATGTGTTCAACACTATATTACCAAATTCGAGGACTTTTACTTCAAATCATAAAGTGAGATTTTGTATTATTTAGATCATTAAAATGGCATGTGAAAATGGTGTGTGACCTCACAAATAAAATGTTAAAGTTAAAAATCAGTAATACTAAATTGCCACCATTATTCATGTACAGTATACTATTATTATTATTAAAGCAGTCCTCATGGCATAGTTGTAAAGCACTTGCCTGGTGCTTCACAAGAGCTTTGTACTGGGTTTGTATTCTGGCCATGAAGGATTGACCAAGTGCCAATCCTTAACTGTAGTCTCTGTTCATCCAGCAGTGAATGGGTACCTGGTTGTTAAAGGATTGGCGGGTCATATTCCGGGAAAAAATTAGGATTAACCCTTAAAACGCGTAAAACATACATATACAATTTGACATAACTCAAATTTTTAAAACTTGCACAAACACTTTTTAATTTTTTGTGCATAACCAACTAGGCAAATGCTCCAACTTTGTCTAAATGATCACAATGTACAGTGTAACTTGAAAAACACGAAATAAAAAATAATTTTAAAATTGAATATTGAAAACTAAAGATTTTAAAATCAGAATAAAAAATATAAACTATCACCAATTGTTCATTTGGTGTTGTTATTCTCTCAGAATAAAATATGATCTTCATTTTCATCAAATTAGAATATAGGCTTTCAGTATACTTTACTGTAAACAAAATTGTCAATATGGCATTTGAAATATGCAGCAAATTTAGGCCAAAAAAATTATAACTCCAAATGTATAAGGTTTATAAAAAAATCCATTCTGAAGGGATTGCAGAACAGACAGATGAGCACACAATATGTCAAAATGGTGAGAATCGGTCAAAAATTGGAATTTTAGAAGCCACTCAAATTTGAAACTCTAGTTTCAAAGATAATTGAAGATGAAGTTATCGACAATGAATAAAGGTAGTTCTAATTCGTTAATTTAATTGCATGTTTTAATAAACATTGTTTGGCATTCATACTCGAATATGTGAAAGTTGTAGGTCAATATGTGTTGAATGAAAAGTCAAGAAAAAATAACCCCCAAAAAACAAAATATAGGGGTAATTATAATAATTATAATGATTTAGGGGATATATTTAGGGTATACTCTATATAAGTGAAAAAGCTCTAATCTGGTCCCTAATCATCAAAACAACATAAAGAGACAAAGAAAACAGTCTCAAATCTGAGAAAAAATCAGCCAACAAAAATTCAAAGTCTCAAGTTCTGCGAGTTGTGACTGATTTATTTGTTGACCAATTTAATTTTATCTTCACATAGTTAGGGAAGGATATGCACTCTCCAGGATGTAAAGGTTACAATAAAATCAGATAATAAACAAAGGAGAAAAAAACTAAGATCTTAAAAAAAAATTCTCTAAAAAAAGTATTTTTGGGACATTGATGAAAGTAACATATATTAACATTGGACTATGTATTTATATGATATATAACAAAATAGAGCATAATAACATAGTTATTCATTATTATTTGTGTTATTATGTATTACTCAACAATGCTATAAAGGCTCCAGCTGCATATCCACTTTATGGACACTTCTTACTATTATTCTTTTTCTTTAAGCGTTGGACAGGTGTTGCATCTCTTTATTACTGCATTATTCTTCAGTTCCAGTTAATAGGAGCTGTTCTCCTTATCAACAAAACATTCTTATTTTTTTTTAAATTTGTCTAAAATCAATTTCTGAAAATATTTTGATGAAAGTTTCATGACACTGAAGCCAATAAGTTGAAGATTTTTCAATATTTTTAAGTTATTTTTACATATTTTGAATATTTTTCGCTTCCAGGCCCCCCCCCAATATGGGCGGTTTAAGGGGTTAAATGGATCTTCCCGAAACACTATATGTGCTAGTGGCTATACAGTAAAAGCAAACCAGTATTTGAACCATAGACCAGTAGAGCAAGAGAGTGATTAGTGTGCATGCAATCTTAACACTGTGAACCAAAGATCACTAGAGTTAGTTTAGTTAATTTATTATGCACCCCATACCCATCCTGTGGGCAGTAGTGGAAAGGGTTACAGAGGCACATAATGGGCTTAGGGACTGAATCCAAAAATTCATTTAGTTAAGCAAATTAGTCTTGATGAACTACTTACAAAATTTAGTGTACTATATATTGTTACATCACCAATTTGTTCGAGTCCAATCACAAGTGCAGTCTCCATGTTAAGCAACTTACATATGTGGAGAGCTAGCATCATAATATATATGTTTATTCTACACATCACCCCCCAACTAGTGGGCAGCGGTGGAAATATTACAACATTTACATTTACCAATATATTTACAAAATATTTACCACCTGCAATTTGTAAACTGGGGATATTTGGCTAAAATTTCTGATAGTAGATGTGGGGAAAAAGCTTAAAAAACTTAAAACTAAATGAGATCAAAAACAATAATGAAGTAGATAAATAGAAATAAAATTATAATTATTACATGATGGATGGAACAACAGAATTATAACAAAATAGATAGCCGTTGTACATGTGTGTGTGCATATGGTCTTAACACTATGAGTCATAGTTCACTAGCGCAAGAGAGAGAGTAGTCTTAAACTCTTGACATTGTTTGGTCCACAGCAAAGAGCGTCAGTTCCGGGGCCTGCAGAATAAGATAGAGAACGCCCATTACTTCTCTGTGGTCCGTGCCAGGAACGTCACACAGTTACCCCTGAGTGAGATCCTTGTCGGTGACATCTGTCAGGTAACACATCACTAGACACGAGGTCTAGGTTATGCACTGTACATCCTCAGTAATTCATTTAATTTATTAGTGTTAAACATTTACCGGGTATATTGGATATTTTTACTATGTTTTTTGATTTTAACAATTTGGTATTTGACTGCTATGGTATTTTTACTGTAGTAATATTACAATTGGTGCAGCTTTACCAGTTGAAGTTAATGTATAGCAAATTTTATGGACTAATTTTCAGTTTGTATTCTGTCTGTTTCCTTGGGTTGATGGTTCTGCACGCCACTCGGGAGCTCATTCCAATTTTTAATATTGCTTAACCTAATATATTCTCTGATAGCTTCAGCTGTCAAGCATAGATGATAATTTCTTTTATATTATATATGGTACATTGATATTTTCTATAGATATAAAATTAATTTAGTTTTCTAAATATGTATTTTATAAAATGGTTATGAATAATATTAGAAGGTAACCCGTTCTAATCTTGTGAATATTCTTGTGTTATGCAGATCAAGTATGGAGACATGTTGCCAGCTGATGGTCTCTTGATCCAGGGCTCAGACCTTAAGGTGGACGAGTCTTCACTCACAGGCGAGAGTGACCATGTCAAGAAAAGTGAAACTACCGACCCTTTGCTCTACTCAGGTCAGTGACACTTGTCTTATGTAAGCCTGGTTAATGTCAGCTTGGCTCACGTTAGGTTGTCCCCTAACTCCCCTTGCCACTTCGGGGGTATAGGGTGTTTATGTAGCTTCAGGGCACCAATCCCCCCAGCTACTGGGCATGGTGAAAAGGCACCCCTAAGCATACCTAATTCCCTATCAAACATAAACTAAAATACACATAAATGGCAGATCTCATCACAACCCACAACAGTTAAGATTTATTTATTTATTTATGCATATACAAGAAGGTACATTGGGAATGTGAGGATACATAATGTGGTAATTACAGTCTTGTAAAGCCACTAGTACGCGCAGCGTTTCAGGCAGGTCCTTAATCTAAGAAAATTTTAAGTAGGTAAATACTTGCAAAATTTATAGAAAAAAAAATGATAACAGTTACATGGAATGAAAAAAAGATGAGAGAAAATTGTAGGTACAGTATATTAAAGCACATAGGTAGCTAAGATTGATTGCAATGACAGCTTGAATGGTAGTTGACAAAAATTGGTAGGCACAATACAGCAGAAATAATATAAGATTGATTGCAATGACAGCTTGAATGGTAGTTGACAAAAATTGGTAGTCACAATACAGCATATGGCTAGCACATAAAAGAAGACAGCAATGAACACAATGATAAGGTTGTTTGATACTACATAAAAATTAGGAGATTGGGTAACACTCGGTACAGAGCAAATTTAAAGCTCAGTGTAGGAAAAAAGATGATAATAATAACATACACAAAATGGAAAAAAGTTTGTATTTTGCTTTTCTTATATGGGACACAGTACACAAAGGGAGAGGTGCACAGTATATCATTAAAAAGAACTAAAGCTGATGCAAAACAACATGCTGCCTATGTGGCAGGATTGGTGACTTGACAGCAGCAAACATGGAGAAAACTATTCATAGTGGAAACTCCTAACAAGGCCTGGAGTGGGAGGGTTGTCATGTATGCTCATGGAGGTCCCTCTGGCCGCCACCGTACCCACTCGTGGGCTCCAGCCAGGTCATCCACCCTCTTGTCATTTTCTCCCTCACCTTGAGAGAGAAACTTTCCCCCTCACCTTACCCGAAATGCTATGCATACTAGTGACTTTAGGTATTGTATGCACTAGCTCTATCTTTAAATTCCAAACATTATGTTTATAACTCATCTTCAATGTATGTACCTTTACCTCAATAAAAAAAATCTAATCTAATCTAATCTTGTGAAAAACCATTTGGAGAAGTAGTACTCCAGATGACGACTCTGCTTAGACAGTTGGCTGCCAGCTATCCTGGTTCACCTAAACAAGACTATATTGACCCTTATGCACCCTGTGCACGGTGATCCTGGGACTAAGGCGGTCTGCCCCTGGATGTGGTCTTGGACCATATTCTGTAGATGGAATATGTCCAGATCAGGGCTTTCACAGAGCAAATCTCAAGGTCGCTCTTGGTGAGTCCCATATCCTGAAAACCACATGCACTCTTCTTGCACCATCCTCCTCTCCAATTAAGGGTTATCCTTCCTGGTATATTTCCTCACCTTTTGAAGGATCTCTGGGGGTGCCGTACTTGTCGCACTTGCTCTGATATGGACGGGAGAGTGGGAAGTTATCAGCAGAGACCTGGGTGTCTAATATAAAGGCCTCATCATCTTTGCAAGCTATGATGTCAGGCTTGTAGAAGGTGCCTCCATCCGGTATACGGACTTCATGTTCCACCTCAAAACCTCTTTGTCACAGGCAGCCGGTTACGAACCGGGTGATGTCGTCATGACGTTTCACCCGAGCCCATGTGTCTTGTAGCATGCCTGGCCAAGGATCCCTGGTTTCTGGCAAACATCGCAGAGACCAGAAGCCTCGGGTCTACCCCTAGCTGCCCTAGACGGAGTTGCTACAGTGTTTGCCCTAATCTGGATAGCATGAGCAAAATCTCCTCCACTTAGCAGATGGGTACCGGATGCGACCCACTTGTGGCAAAAAGGAACCTCACAAGTGGATGCAAGGCCGGCACCATCAACCATGCTGTGCAGTTTTGCTTTCCACCTTCTAGAGCGCTCAGTTGTTCTGTTAGAAGAGGTTCCGGCGGTCGTGGTCGGGTCTACCTATCGACGCATTCACGCTTGGAACGCGGGTAAGAGAGCCACTGCCACTGCCACTACCACTGGATCCTTCGACTCTACCAACGTCCCGAGCCGCTTGTTCTTTTGTAGACGGATTGATGTAGCAAAGTCGAGAATTCCTAGACCACCGTCCTTTACGTCGGCATGAAAAAAAGCATTAGGAAGTGTCATGAGGCAGTCGCAGCCAGCCACGAATGGCACGCCACAACCGCCTGTCAAGCCTCGCTAACTCCGTCTTAAACACGCGTCCGAGAACAAGCCGGTGGTTCATCTTGGGGTTTAGGTGGTGGTTTAGTAGGTATAAACTCTGTTTGGGTTTGAGTGGCGCCTGGGTGATGTTAGTCAGGCCGTCCTCAAACAGGGAACCGTAGGATAGGCATCTGTCTCCGGCCACGATAAGTATTCCTAAATACTTATACTCATCCGCCACACTCACAGTACCAATTTCATCGCCCCCGACATAGTATGCCCTCCCTGGTGGGGTCATGTCAAGTCTTACGATGCTCATTGATTGCTATGCTTAGCGTACGGCACTTTGCAACATTTACTTTAAGGCCAGAGCCCACTTAGTGTGTGGTTATCTTGAGGTTATCTTGAGATGATTTCGGGGCTTTTTAGTGTCCCCGCAGCCCGGTCCTTGACCAGGCCTCCACCCCCAGGAAGCAGCCCGTGACAGCTGACTAACACCCAGGTACCTATTTTACTACTAGGTAACAGGGGCATAGGGTGAAAGAAACTCTGCCCATTGTTTCTTGCCGGCGCCTGGGATCGAACCCAGGACCACAGGATCACAAGTCCCGCGTGCTGTCCGCTCGGCCGACCGACTCCCAATCGGCCGACCGGCTCCCAATGTGTGGCAATTACTTGTTATAAGTTTCTGTAGTCCGGCAGCTGTCTCTGCTGCCACAACCAGATCGTTGTCGAAAGCCAGGGCTGATACCTTTTTGCCCCCCAGTCCAACCTCTAGCCCCAAGTTCTAATTAGCCCTAGTAATTGCCTCATCAATTATTAGGTTAAAGAGAAATGAAGACTGAGGGTCACCCTGTTTCACCCTCCTAGTGATCAGGATGTCCTTCGACTTCTCCCCCTGGCTGGTAATTAAATAATTAATTAATTATGTCTGGTTCGACGCCATCGGCGCCCTGATATTGCCTTTCCGTCTATGATTTCTTAATGGGCTTGACTGCTCGTCCTTCCTGTCTGAGTTAGACAGTGAAGACTCTGAGGCCTCACCTTCTGCATGATTTCTGTATTGCACCACTAATTCTTTGTACGCATTCCTTTTCCTTTCAATCTTAATGGACTCCAAAGTTTGCAAAGGAAAGTGCTCTTGCAGCCTCTGGTTCATACCTCCCTGGCCTACCTGGGGTCTGCCTTCCAGCCTCACCTCTTCCATTGCCAGGAGGCATTTCTCCTACTCGGTCCACCTCGCTTTGGGCCTACCCACTCTACTAGCGGCCTCTTCGAGTTCCTGATGGTACTGTACTCTGCGCATGTGCTCAGATGGACACTCATTGCTCTATAGTCTTGGAAGGTTCTACCACAAATTGGACAGTCTGGCAACCAGTCATTCATAGCCGGATCATCATGTAGGTCACCCATCGTGCTAACCTATCGCCTTGACTTGGGCCAGTTGGCTCGTTTCAGCTAGGTACAATATGTGCTAATACATCTGATATGTGCTAGATACATATCAGCTTGGCTCATGTCAGCTATCCTCATGCCAGCTTCACTCTTGTCAATTTGGCTCATGTGTCACCTTGACTCATATCAACTTGGCTTATGTTAGTTTGGCTCGTACCAGCTTGGAACTACTGAATGCTCTTCATAGATTGGCCTCAATTTTTATCACTTGGTATTATGAATGTGAACTTCACCCTCTTGATTTGTTTCTTCAGATAACTTTGTCATACAATAGTCTACTTATTTGGCCAATCACAATGTTTATTCCTCCTTCTATAATTAAATTTGTTTGGGTTTTATATTGTTTATACAAATATGTAAAGTACAAATCAAGAGACTATTGAGTTATTTTCTTTAAATTATCACAAACTATTTAAATTATAACAAAACTATAACAAATACCTATAAGAAATAACAGTTTATTTGAGCTTTGTTTTGTCATGTCATGTTTTTGTTATAAATGTCAACGCATGTCTCCTATTTTAAACAATGCTGTTTGTCGACCAAATTGTATATTTGCTATTTTTCTGCCATGTTCCCCCCTTTTTTAATTTTATATTATTTCAAGACAATTTATACTTTAATCTCAATTAGTATTTAGTTTTCCTGGAGGTGTATAACAAAAAGGAGGCCTGGTCGAGGACCAGGCCACTGGGGAGTGCTAAGCCACTGAAATCGTCTCAAGATAACCTCAAGACACTAACCTCTTCATGCCTCTCTGAAGGGGCCAGGTTCTGTCTTGTGGCTCCCAGTAGGCATAGAACTCCATCAATTGACTGTTGCCATGGTCAAATATATGCACATCAGCCCAGTATAGGTCTAGGGAGCCTCCGGGACTCACCCAGAAAATGGCGTTTAGTTCATTTATTATTGCATTCAATGCTGGTGTTCATTGTATTCATTTGATATTTTTCTTAAACTTTTTCAATATTTTTGTTAGCTTACTTTTCATTTAGTGTTAAGAGTTTACCCTTGACATCTTTAAATAATTTTGTTTCCAAATCATTTTTAGTTTTCCCGAAATGCTTTGCATAATAGTGGCTTTATTATTTATTTATTTATTTTTTAATTAATTTATATATTTATTTATTTATTTATTTATTTATTTATATACAAGAAGGTGCAATGGGTTGTGAGAGTATATAGCATTGGTGTTCTTACATACTTGCACGGCCAATAACACGTAAAGTGTTTCGTGCGGGTTTGTGCCCAAATTACAGTAAGTAGTTTGTTTGTTTGGGAATTTCTTCGGGCATTAGTTTGTGTAACTCCTGTCCCCACAATTATACATTACTCTTGTGTTCTTTGTACTCACATTCTTTTGAATAAAAATTTGAATTTGAATTTGAACTAGTTTCTTGAAACCAGAAAGTCCCAATAAGAATAATTTTATCGCTTTAGCATTTAATTGTGAAAGATAACAGAATATATTTAAGAAACATTGTTTAGGCATTATTATTTTGCTATATTATCATAATGTTTGAACGTCAAGACTAATCCTTCATGCTTGATTAATATATACATAAATACATCTTGCATATGATAAAAGCTGTATGTTATTAACAGCTGGTGATAATTTGGCACTATTCAGACATGATCTTATCAGGTATGAGACTGAGTCCAGCTTTCTGTCATTCTTACCCCTTACAATACTTGGTGTGCCAACAGGGACAACAGTGATGGAGGGGAGCGGGAGGATGGTAGTGACCGGTATTGGTGTCAACTCGCAGGCTGGCATCATCATGACCCTCCTCGGTGCCACAGGTAATGTTTAGTTGTTATTGGTGAATCTTAAAGCTGATGGTTGGCTTGTGATGATGTAGATACATTGCAAGAACTGTAAGCAAGTTAAGTTGTCAAGTAATTACACTTAGGTAATTACAAATGTTTTTTGTCTCTACCTGGCAATGAGTTTTTATTTATTTATTTATTTATTTATGCATATACAAGAATGTACATAAGGAATGTGAGGATACAAATATGGTAATTACAGTCTTGTAAAGCCACTAGCACGCGCAGCGTTTCGGGCAGGTCCTTAATCTAAGAAAATTTTAAGGAAGTAAATACTTGCAAAATTTATAGACAAAAAAATGATAACAGATTACATGAAATGAAAAAAAAAAAGAAGATGAGAGAAAATTGTAGGTACAGTATATTAAAGCACATAGGTAGCTAAGATTGATTGCAATGACAGCTTAAAATGGTAGTTGACAACAAATTGGTAGGCACAATACAGCAGAAACAATATAAGATTGATTGCAATGACAGCTTGAATGGTAGTTGACAAAAATTGGTAGTCACAATACAGCATATGGCTAGCACATAAAAGAAGACAGCAATGAACACAATGATAAGGTTGTTTGATATTACATAAAAATTAGGAGATTGGGTAACACTAGGTACAGAGCAAATTTAAAGCTCAGTGTAGGAAACTAAGATGATGAAGTTAGGTACTTTTTGGTTTTGCTTTTAAATAAGGCAAAAGTTTTACAGTTTTTCAATTCACTAGGGAGTGAGTTCCATAGACTAGGTCCCTTAATTTGCATAGAGTGTTTACACAGATTAAGTTTGACCCTGGGGATATCAAAGAGATATTTATTTCTGGTGTGGTGATAATGGGTCCTATTACATCTGTCCAGGGAGAGTTTCAGAGCATGGTTTGCATTTAAGAACAGGGTTTTGTAAATGTAGTTGACACAAGAGAATGTGTGGAGGGAGTTAATATTTAGCAAGTTTAGGGATTTAAACAAGGGAGCTGAGTGTTGTCTGAAAGCAGAGTTAGTTATTATTCTGATAGCAGATTTTTGCTGTGTGATGATGGGCTTAAGGTGGTTTGCAGTGGTAGACCCCCATGCACAGATACCATAATTAAGATAGGGGTAGATTAGTGCATAATATAGTGAGAGGAGAGCAGAGTTAGGAACATAATATCTGATTTTGGAGAGTATACCAACTGTCTTAGAGACTTTCTTAGTTATGTGTTGAATGTGGGTGCTGAAGTTGAGTCTCTTGTCTAGGAATAGGCCAAGAAACTTGCCATCATTTTTATTACTGATGTTAATGTTGTCTATCTGTAGCTGAATTGCATTTGATGATTTGCTTCCAAATAAGATGTAGTAAGTCTTTTCAATGTTTAATGTTAGTTTGTTCGTTGACATCCATAAGTGGACTTTTTTAATTCATTATTCACAGCATTATTTAGTATATGTGGGTTGAGGTTTGAGTAGATAAGGGTAGTATCGTCAGCAAACAATATAGGTTTGAGAATATTAGAGACATTAGGCAGATCGTTTATATATATAAGAAATAGAAGAGGTCCTAAGATGCTGCCCTGTGGCACTCCAACGGTAATTGGTAGAGTGGAAGAAGTTGTATCATTGATGGTTACATATTGGTGTCTGTCACTAAGATAGGATCGGATGTAGTCAAGGGCAAGGCCTCGGATTCCATAATGCTGGAGTTTCAGTAAGAGGTAGTTGTGATTAACAGTATCAAAGGCTTTTCTTAGGTCAATGAAGAGTCCAATTGGAAACTCATTTTTGTCAAGGGCTGAGTAGATAATGTCAAGGAGACTAATGATTGCATCGTTGGTGCTCTTTTGGGACCGGAAGCCAAACTGGCAGGGGCTGAGTATGTCGAATTTTACGAGGTAGGAATAGAGCTGTTTGTAAATAATTTTTCAAATATTTTTGATAGAATGGGTAGATTTGATATTGGTCTATAATTGTTTATGTCCGCCGGATTGTCTCCTTTATGGACTGGCGTTACTCTTGCTTTTTTGAGGATATCAGGGAAGGTGTGATACTCTATAGATTTGTTGAACAGTAGTGCTATGGGTGGGGCAAGGGCATGGGAGGCTCTCTTGTACACAATGGACGGAATTTCACTGGTGTTCCCTGCCTTGGTTTTTAGAGAATGTATGATGGACACAACATCTGCCAGGCTGATTGGTGAAAGGAGAAGAGAGTTTGGATAGCTGCCTGAGAGATATGTGTTAATATGTGTCTGAGTCTGTGGGATTTTACTGGCAAGATTAGCACCAACCGATGAAAAGAAACTATTAAATTCATTTGCCATTTCTAAATCAGTTGACGGTATATCCCCATCCTTGTAGAGTTTTATTTGGTTATGTGAGTGTTGTTTAGTTCCTAGGATACTAGAGATAGTTTTCCAAGTGCTTTTCATGTTGCCTTTTGCTTCATTGAATCTATTCACATAATATGCAAGTTTGCCTTTCTTATGATACTGGTAAGCATTGATGAGTACCTTTTAGCTACTTCCTTTGAAACTAGGCCAATCCTAACTTTCTTTTCATATTCATGTTTCTTGTTGATTGAGTTGAGAATGCCACTTGTGAGCCATGGATTGTTTAATCTTTTGTCAGTTACTTGCTTGGTAAGAAGGGGACAATGAAGGTTGTAGAGGCTTAGAGTTTTGGAGATGAAGAGGTTAGCTAATGAATTTATATCATGGGTATTATTGAATTCAGAATCCCAGTTAATATTGTAAAGTGCCTCTGTAAGATTGTCTAAAGCTGATTCACTGTGTAGCCTAAATGAAAGTTTCTTGCTTTTGGTGGTGTTATGTCCATGTTCGCTATGAGAAAGGTAGGATAGTGGTCAGTTGTTCTGTCGTAGATTATACCAGATACAAGGGAAGCTGTTATGTTTGTCCATATGTGGTCCAAGGTAGTGGCTGATGTTTGAGTGACTCGGGTAGGTTTAGTGATTGTGGGGATTAGCATACAGGAGTTCATGCTGTTAAGGAAATAGTCAACTTGAGAGCAATTTTGTTGTTGTAGTGTGTTAATTGTATTTCTGCTAACCTAACCACCACCTGCATACCTAGGTAAAGAATGGAACTCTAAATGAGACATTGGTATTTACCTGAATTTATCTGAGAGCCACTAGTACTTTAGTAGCCATGATGAGGACAGGAAGCCAGTAGCTTTTTCAAAGTCCCCCCCCCCCCCATCCCCAATTTTTTCTGATAATTTTATTAAACTGTATTTTAAAATTCATCAGTGTTTTAGCATTTATGGCTCGATAGTTAGTTTTTTTAGTTTAGTTCATTTATTATGCACCCCATACCCATCTTGTGGGCAGTAGTGGAAAGGGTTACAGAGGCACATAATGGGCTCAGGGACTGAACCCCACAATTCATTTAGCTAAGCAAGTTACAATCTTGATGAGCTAGTTACAAAATTCAATATGTCGTCACATCAACAATGGGTTCGAGATCGACCACAAGTACAATTTCTAAATTAAGCAACTGACATATGTGGAGAGCTAGTGTCACAATTGATATGTTTGTCCTGCACACCGCCCCCCATCCAGTGGGCAGCAGTGGATAGATTACAATCACTTAGTTACTACCTACAGTTAGCAAACTGGGTTCTGCATGCAAATCCAGCTAGGAACTGTTATTGTACTGTATAGATTACTTACTATTTACAGACAAAGGAAAGGAGGGAAAGGAAGCAGGAAAATCAAAGGTCAACCAGAAGAAAAAAGTGAAAAATCAGTCTTGCAGCTGAAGCTGTCAAAATTGGCTCTTCAGATTGGATATGCAGGTGAGACTCATGTGATTGGATATGCAGGTGAGACTCATGTGATTGGATATGCAGGTGAGACTCATGTGATTGGATATGCAGGTGAGACTCATGTGATTGGATATGCAGGTGAGACTCATGTGATTGGATATGCAGGTGAGACTCATGTGATTGGATATGCAGGTAAGACTCATGTGATTGGATATGCAGGTGAGACTCATGTGATTGGATATGCAGGTGAGACTCATGTGATTGGATATGCAGGTGAGACTCATGTGATTGGATGTGCAGGTGAGACTCATGCAATTGGATATGCAGGTGAGACTCATGTGATTGGATATGCAGGTGAGACTCATGTGACTCTTGTGATATATTGTACTAGAGGGGATACCTAGCTGTGCCTGGGTCTTTCTCCTCTCCCCCTTCCCTCTCTCCTCTTTCTCTTTCCCTTTCTCCCATTCTCTGTCCCCTCTCATTTTTGTTTTCCAATCTCCCTCTCCTCTCCCCCCCCCACTCTTCATCCTCTCTCCCAATCTCCCCTCTCTCTCTCCACCCTCTCTACTTTTCTCCCCATCCCTCTCTCCAACATCCCCTCTCTCACACCTCTCCCTCTCCACCCTCTCTCTTATATGGTCTCCCTCCTCTCTCACCTCTCCACCTTTCATCCCCCTCTTCCTCCTCCTCCTTCCTTCTCTACCCCTCCGTCCTCTCTCTGTCTCTCAGAAAATGTATATAACAAAGTACTGAAACTGCTAAATAAGTCTATAGGCAACACAACCAATGTTTCAGATTTGGTTACATGAATATTGCACAGCAGGGTTGGAAGGGTAGTTAGATGCTAGTGTTTTGTAAAGTGTGGCACTGGAGCCAACCCTGACTGGCCTATGACACTACCAGTATGAAATGATTGAGAAATGTGCCCAATCATTTCTGTCCCACCTGGGATGCAAACCCAGAATTCCCTATTGTGAGTCGAGAACAAACTTGACTGTACTACAGAGACCCCATATGTATTTGCAGATAAGAGACTCGTGTGATTAGATGTGCAGGAGAGAGACTTGTGTGACTGGATGGGCAGGTGAAATACTTGTATGACTGACTGTGCAGGCAAAAGACTCATAGGTTTGAATGTGCAGGTGAGTGTGATTGGATGTAGTGTACAGTACTTGTAAGAAAGAGAATTTATATTTTTATCTAGTGTCTTTCAAGTGTTCACTCGACCATTTTCTAACAGTGCAGTACTGTAAGTCTAATAATTTCTGGAGGGTGATTTGTGATATCACACGAGACTCCTGTCTAGGGCGTACCCCTTATATCGTTCGTGGAGTGGCCGTACCAGCCTTGGTGGCTCAGTACCTGCCAGCAGACCAGCTGGACGTGTGGTTGCCGGCCTCCACGACGGTGCCCCCAGTGGACCTGCGTTTTGGCTGACCTGTGGCCCGGGTAGGCTTGGCATTCTCAGAGGACACGTCGTGAGGCCACGAAGAAGGCACCGAGAGTTATGGCACCAGCGTCTTCAGTAGAAGACATCGATTGAGGATTAATCCCCTTGTAAAGTGTTAATATCCCTCCCCCTTGTGCACTCTTTTATTTTATATATTTAAACGGTGATGGTGTTAATTATAATATTAAGTTCTTAGCTTTCTTTCCCTACTACCTTTAAGTTACTTGCGTCACGGATCTCATCCCTTGATAGCCACTGCTGGCTTGGGAACGGATACATATATCTTCCTCTAACAACATCAGAGTGAGAACCCCGTTGCGTCCCGAGAGGGCCGTAACACCCTTTCAGTACATAACGGGACAATGGGGGAAGAACATTACATATATCTTACCACTCTCGATCAAGGAGATATTTACAACAACACGAGTTCAGCATTTACAAACACCATCCCAACACTACATTTAAACCCTTCCATTAAACATGAAGTGGCTTTAGTCAACATACTCCTTCCCAGGCGAATTAATGCCATCATCAAAGATGAGGAGGACTCTGGCATAGATATCTATGCCACTTTTAAACGTGGAACTCTTTCTAAGAGTCCAGAACACCTAATATACACCTTCCACCCAAAAACCAACATATTATCAAGAAACATCAAATTCATTACAGACGTGGTTAGTCGACAAATACCCACCGACATGCAGCTTAGCTTTAGGGATGATTTCAAAATATAATTCTCAGATAAAGAACCAATCCTCACCTATGACCAATCTGTAGAGAGGGTATTACTAGCTTCAACTCTTAACAGTGGAAGTACTGGCTCATTAAATTCTCTCAGCTTTCAATTTAAACACAGAATAGCTAATGTACTTGGTTTTGACAGCAGTCGCAAATACACCATTTATCGAGCAAAAACAGATGACATTACGTCAGCCTCCAAGACTGTGGCCTTATCGCCCCCAGACATTGACGGAGGTTGTGACTATTTACTCATTTATAGTGATGTAGTCAAGCTGGAACGATACGGAGGGCAGATTGTAAATATCTTAGATGCAATCAATTATCATGACTCATATTCTAGAGGGGCTCATCCCCTAGTGTACAAAACATTAAACACTAACACGTTGGAGAAAGTAAGTATTAAAATAACAGATCAGTTTGATCGAATGGTTAGTTTTGAAGATGGGAGGTCGGTTATGGCGGTCTTACATATCCGCCCTAAGGTATAGCAACATATATATAAAGAAGTGTTTACCCTCGACTTAGGTTATTATAGGAAGAGACTTCAGAATGCGAATACCGTTCCACCCACCCTCCCAGGGGGAGTTCGGGGAGATATTCGCACCTCCCCCTAGGAGACATGGAATGAGAGGGGGAGCGATGAATGACATACGCACATTCCAAGCACCTTATCTCAGATCTGGTGGAGGTTTCTTTGGGACCTTGGCTGGTATTGCTCGACGGGCCATACCATTTTTCATGAAAGCTGTAACACCTAGCGCCATCGATTTGGGGAAAAATGTCCTTGGTGATTTAAGCAGTGGTAAACGGGATGTAAAGAGTGCTCTGAGAACTCACGGTATTGATGCTCTTAAGAGTGTGGGAAAGAAATTGGTAATGGGGTGTAAAATTAAAAGACTCTCTAGGCGAAAAAATAAAAATAAAAAATGTAAACGAGGTTTTGGGTATAAAAATGACGTATTTTCACTATAGTAAGCAGTCATACTTCAACTTTCGGAGGGGATCATGGGGGAGCCTAGCGGAGCTGGGGTGAAAATACCAGTAGGATATTATAGCTCTAGTATTATTGACCAATTTCCTAGAAGTAACAGAATACGTAATGTGGAAAGTTCAATTGCCTCTACGCAGCAAATAGACAGTCTACCTGTTAACCTCCCCATTAATCAACGTTTGCGGGATAATTACATAGAATTTCGCATCCCTGGAACCCAGGGCGCCTTCTTAGATCTTGCTAATATTGTTATAGATTTTAAGGTATCTTTAACGAAAGATGACGATACCACAAAATTGGAAGAGGATGACCATGTGGAGTTTGTGAATGGGTTGTCAAATACCATGTTTAAAAGTGTTCAGGTTTTTTTTAGGAGAGCAGGTAGTTGAAACAAATACTAATTTTAATTATTGGTTGTTTATTAAATTAATTACCTCCATGCCTCCATCAAAAATGTCTTCCTTGGGGAGAATTGGAGGCTTTCGCAGGGACTGGAGAGATGACGATGGTATAATCACTAATGAGTTTACAAATACTTATTTTACTGGAGAAACTGCCAAGGATAAAAAATTTATGGGTGATTTAAAAAGTAAAGGTTTGTCGATGTGTTTCCCCCTCCTATTGGATATATCATCCCTAGACCAATACATATTAGATAATATAGATATGCGACTAAGATTGGAGCTCTCCCCCCATGCCTGGGTCCTAAATACAAGTGTGGACGATGGCTCTAAGTATCGCCTGCATATGGATTATGCTAAGTTATGGGTAACACGGGTGTTCCCCTACCCAAGTGCTTACCTAGCCTTAAACAGCTCACTGTTAGCATCCCCTGACCCCATAACCTATACTTTCAATAGAACCATTTCTAAAACATATGTCCTAGCAAGGAATCAAACTAGTCTCTTAATTGATCAACCATTGGCGCAAGTAATTCCACACAAGATATACATGATAATCGTTCCAATGAATTATTTCGCTGGTCTTCACCAAGGTAATGGATTATATTTTGAAAATGCAAACCTGAAAAGTATTGCTATGTATTTGAACAATAATGCAATTTACCGAATTGGTGGCGATTTCGATAACCATTATTCCCACCTTTATTATGAAACTTTGAAGACATTAGGCTTAGAGCGTGATTCACTACTGGCCTATGACACTTCTAATAAGGGAAGATCAATATTCGCCTTTGACTTAACCACCATTCAAACAAAAGATTCCCTCCCTGTGAAGAAATCTGGCAACTTGCGTATGGAGCTTGAATTTGGCGGTGGTGTTACATATAACAGGCTGGTTTTACTGTTTGGGGAAACGACTGGGGTACTATCCGTCGATGGGCAGAGAACTGTTCTATGCGACGTACGAGCGTAAAAAAAACATCATGAATTGTTATGATATAAATATTAATTTAAAAAATAATCTAGGGGATCGAGCACTCTACCTAGGTTGTTATAATGCTGATGAAATAGAACATTTAAATCTCTCTTCAAGAAAACCTATTGTTTTCATAACTAATATTTTACCATCACACAGCAGATTAACTATGGGACATTGGGTAGGAATTTATGTTGATAAAGTTAATCATCGGATGTTTTTTTTGATAGTTATGCAATATCGCCGGTTACTTACGGGCGTCATTTTCAAGGATTTATTAAAACTAACTAAATAAGAAAGGTGTTTGGAATGCGCTACAGACTCCAGAGTGATTTTACTCTTGCCTGTGGTTTGTATTGCGTCATATTTGTTCATAGAATAAGTCACCTGGGGTTGCCTTCAACAGTACATTACTTTCATAATGTATATTCAAGCATTACTTTAAAATTAAATGATAAACGAGCCCTTGCTTATGCGAGACGATATTTTCCTATGAAACATCATTGTGTTAGGATATTTTGTAGAGGTATAGGAGTTGGTTCTTATAGGTGGTGTAGAGAATATTTTTGTTAGCTAGGCAACCTACCTAACAAGGGGTGTAGACTCCTATAAAAAACCCTCTCCCCCTCCCATCCCCATCAAAAGACTGTCTTCCTCCTACAAAATGGAAGGTGTCTCTCAAAAAACACCTGCGGGGAAGATTGAAGTCCTTGAAGGACCTGGTTAGTATTACCCTATCTTTCTGCTAATAGATTTATTTTATGTTTATTTCCCTCAATAAAAAAGTTTGTATATCCTCTATTTCTCCTCTTATGTTTTTCTCCAGTGCAGTTCTTGGGGCCCGTCCACATTTGTAGAGTAGTAATTCTACGTGGGGGGTCTGCCCCAAACAAGATGCTGTTACGTAGTCTAATTGACGATGCCTGCTGTAGAGGACACAAGGCCGCTCCTGCAGGGGGAGAGGTATGTACTAGTTGTTCTTAGAGAAAAATAGAATATTTTTCTAATAAAATATATAATTATATAAAAAACATTTAATCACTATAAATTATTTCCCCCATCTCTTTCCAGAACACTTCCGATGAGAGAGAGGAGGAAACTCAGCCAAAAGGTGTCCACCCAACTCACCCCCGCCCCCCCCCCAAGAGAGGGGGGGATGGGGCTCAAGACCTTCCCCCACTCTTCACAGACGAGGAATCGTCACAATTCTACTCAAACGAGGATGGGGGTGTGGGATAGGGAGGGGGGCGTAGAGCTGTAGTAAGTGAAATATGGCAAGAGCACTCTGTAAACTACAATTATTAACTAACATAATTACTTATACATTTTGTGGCTTTTACCTAATAAAGCATTTAATAAATTATTTTATGTTTTTTTTAACCTTTGGGGGAGGGGGAGGATTTATAATTTAATACTCCTTAAATACTCCCATATAAGGGAGGGGCCATTCAGTCTTGTTCGAATATATATATCCTTAATTAGTCCTATATAACAACGTAGTGTTTAAACGGAGATACCCAGAGTAAGTGAAATATGGCGGGGGCTCACCGTAGACTACAATTTGAGGTGGGTCTATCTGTCACCCCGCCTCTGATTCCATTGTCTGATAAGTGGACCTATCTGGCTCCGCTCCTCTGATTCCATTGTCTGATAAGTACCCCCCATTGTTTGTTAATTGCCCCTATCTGGCTCAGAATATACTACTTCTGCCTCCTCTCCAACTCTGTCTCCCCTCCAACTCTGCCTCCCCTCCAACTCTGCCTCCCCTCCAACTCTGCTTCCCCTCCAACTATGCCTCCCCTCCAACTCTGCCTCCCCTCCAACTCTGCCTCCCCTCCAACTCTGCCTCCCCTCCAACTCTGCCTCCCCTCCAACTATTCCTCCCCTCCAACTCTGCCTCCCCTCCAACTATGCCTCCCCTCCAACTATGCCTCCCCTCCAACTCTGCCTCCCACAACCCTGCCTCCGCTTTATCTCTGACTCCCGTACAGATATATCCCGTTTAGACTGTCGGGTTTCTTTATATTTTTTTCTAGTCCTGTTTAAGCTGTCTGGTTTTCTTATAATTTTAAAAATATCCCGTTTAGACTGTCGGGTTTCCTTAAAAAAAATTCGGAGATATACTTACCACTCTGTCAAACTCGTTTAAGGTCAAAATAGTTTCAAAGATCTTAAAAGTTTGTTATAAAAAGTCAGGGCCAAATCCGCTCTCATAATGCTGAGAATAACTCTACGGTCTTTGTTTTGTTTTTTAGAAAATCACCCATTTGGAGTTAAGGACTAGCAGAGCAGCAGTACGAGACACAATATACAAAGTTAAGGACTAGCAGAGCAACAGTACGAGACACAATATACAAAGTTAAGGACTAGCAGAGCAGCAGTACGAGACACAACATACAAAGTTAAGGACTAGCAGAGCAGCAGTACGAGACACAACATACAAAGTTAAGGACTAGCAGAGCAGCAGTACGAGACACAACATACAAAGTTAAGGACTAGCAGAGCAGCAGTACGAGACACAACATACAAAGTTAAGGACTAGCAGAGCAGTAGTATGCGACACAGCAGGTAAAGACTAGCAGAGCAGCAGTACGAGACACAATATACAAAGTTAAGGACTAGCAGAGCAGCAGTTCGAGACACAATATACAAAGTTAAGGACTAGCAGAGCAGCAGTACGAGACACAACATAAAAAGTTAAGGACTAGCAGAGCAGCAGTATGCGACACAGCAGGTAAAGACTAGCAGAGCAGCAGTAAGTGACACAACATAAAAAGTTAAAGACTAGCAGAACAGCAGTATGCAACACAGCAGATAAGGACTAGCAGAGCAGCAATATGCAACACAGCAGATAAGGACTAGCAAAGCAGCAATATGCAACACAGCAGGTAAAGACTAGCAGAACAGCGGTATGTGACACAACATACAAAGTTTAGGAATAGCAGAGCAACAGTATGCGACACAGTAGGTAAAGACTAACAGAGCAGCAGTGTGCAACGCTCCAGATAAGGACTAGCAGAGCAGCAGTACGCGACACAACATTCAAAGTTATGGACTAACAGAACAGCAGTATGCGACACAACATTTAAAGTTAAGGACTAGCAGAGTAGCTAGTATACGACACAGCAGGTAAAGACTAGTAGAGCAGCAGTACGAGACACAACATACAAAGTTAAGGACTAGCAGTGGATAATCCAGGAAATTCAGGACAATCCTGGAAAAGGGTGCATACTCTGGATGAGAGCAAACATGTGCTTCATATAAGGTTTTCAAGTCCTTACTGTCTTGGTTTGAGATGCGTCGTAAGACTGTCAGTTTCCTGGCGGCCTTTTCGTCTTGGTTAAGCATGTATCTCTTTATTGTTTGTGAAGAGTCGAACTTCATTCGCGAATATTATTTTTATCTGTAAATTCAAGGTTTTGGCCTTCCATTTGCAAAACATTTGCAATATGCAGCCTAGTTATTATCATCGCTTGTATTCCTCAGAGGCAAATGTGACCTGCCATCTTCTACCCCACATAGAAATCGCTGAAAGTTTGTTATTGATGAGTCTTTTTAGCAGATGGAATTTCTTCATGTTTGTATGTAAAGATTAAAGTGCAGTCACCAGCATTGGCTTGAGCTTCAGGAATGAGATGAAGTAGATCATTGAAATAAACATTCCTCGGCAGAGGGCCTAGCACACTATCCTGTGGAACGCTGGCACCAATTGAGTAGCTATCGGATTCTGCTCCATTGAGGACCGTTCCAGGAGTTCATGAAAATAGTCTTACCTTTGTGATTAAAATAGAGCCGAAGATGCCTAGTGCTCAAAGCTTCACTACAGTGAAGTAATCCAGAATGCCAGACGCGATCAAAGGCTCCTTCTATGTCCAGGGCAACAACACAGCTTTTCTTCGACTCATCAAGTGACTGAGGCCACTTAGTAGAGAGATTTAACAAAAGATCAGCGGCAGATCGGTCATTTCTAAAACCATACTGTCACGATCACATATGATGATCAAAAAATGATATCATTTGCTGAGCGATTAATGATTCTAGGAGTTTACCAGTAATGGAGAGCAGTGACATTGGTCTGTAGTTACCAATCACTGAGCGGCTGTGATTTTTGTGTACTGGCACAACATCTGCCTTCTTCCATAAGGAGGGCAAATTACCTTGAGCTAGGGCAGAGATGGAAGAGGCATGTGAGAGGTGGAGCCAACAGGTCAGCGCAGCTGCATAGTAGTCGTGAACTTACCTTATCTGACCCCACAACTTTGATTGTGTCAACTGATTTAAGAGGGAGACCTTCACCAGGCTGAATAACCACTTCAGTTAGCTTGGAGCAAGATGTGGAGGCTGACGTTCAGGATCAGAGACCTGCATCTTGGCAGCAAAGTGGTTTGCCAGCAGATCAGCCTTCTCCTGATTGCTACTTTGCCACAGTACCATCTTCCCGGCTTGGAGGCGGGATTGTATCCTCAGATGAATATCCCTGCTGATCTTTCATCAGGGGCCACCAGACCTTGGATCCAACTCTACTGGGTGCAAGTTTCCTTCGAGTTTTGGATTCCCTTCTGGATATAGCCCATTATTAAACTTCTTTCACTATACGACACGATTGTCTATGAATGTTTCTGTTATGAGCCGAGCCATACTTTATATCGCCTCCAGATCTTGATTTTGGCTTCACCTTCCATCCAGCAGCGATATCTGCCTGTGAGGAATGTGCTTATGCTGGAAGACCAGGTATACGTTGGTGAAAGCGTTTGATTGGTTATACAATCTCCTCTGGAGCAAGACACTACAATCAGCTGCTTCAAGCTCTAATCGGAGGCAACTGAGTGACCTTTTCTCTGAGTAAGACAAGAGCAGCTGGAACAGAAAATGAGTAGGAGGGAAGTGTGAGAGATGGTAGCTAGAAGAGGCTGTGTTTGGAAAGGGCAGGTCAAGAAGAAAGCACAAGAAGGAAGTGAACTCTGTGAACGACCAGAGTAATCAAAGATTACACAAATGCTCTCACACCAGGTGGGCATACAGCTGGGCTCACACCAGGTGGGCATACAGCTGGGCTCACACCAGGTGGGCATACAGCTGGGCTCACACCAGGTGGGCATACAGCTGGGCTCACACCAGGTGGGCATACAGCTGGGCTCACACCAGGTGGGCATACAGCTGGGCTCACACCAGGTGGGCATACAGCTGGGCTCACACCAGGTGGGCATACAGCTGGGCTCACACCAGGTGGGCATACAGCTGGGCTCACACCAGGTGGGCATACAGCTGGGCTCACACCAGGTGGGCATACAGCTGGGCTCACACCAGGTGGGCATACAGCTGGGCTCACACCAGGTGGGCATACAGCTGGGCTCACACCAGGTGGGCATACAGCTGGGCTCACACCAGGTGGGCATACAGCTGGGCTCACACCAGGTGGGCATACAGCTGCGCTCACACCAGGTGGGCATACAGCTGGGCTCACACCAGGTGGGCATACATCTGGACTCACACCAGGTGGGCATACAGCTGGGCTCACACCAGGTGGGGATACAGCTGGGCTCACACCAGGTGGGCATACAGCTGGGCTCACACCAGGTGGGCATACAGCTGTGCTCACACCAGGTGGGCATACAGCTGGGCTCACACCAGGTGGGCATACAGCTGGGCTCACACCAGGTGGGCATACAGCTGGGCTCACACCAGGTGGGCATACAGCTGGGCTCACACCAGGTGGGCATACAGCTGGGCTCACACCAGGTGGGCATACAGCTGGGCTCACACCAGGTGGGCATACAGCTGTGCTCACACCAGGTGGGCATACAGCTGGGCTCAGACCAGGTGGGCATACAGCTGGGCTCACACCAGGTGGGCATACAGCTGGGCTCACACCAGGTGGGCATATAGCTGGGCTCAGACCAGGTGGGCATACAGCTGGGCTCACACCAGGTGGGCATACAGCTGGGCTCACACCAGGTGGGCATACAGCTGGGCTCACACCAGGTGGGCATACAGCTGGGCTCACACCAGGTGGGCATACAGCTGGGCTCACACCAGGTGGGCATACAGCTGGGCTCACACCAGGTGGGCATACAGCTGTGCTCACACCAGGTGGGCATATAGCTGGGCTCACACCAGGTGGGCATACAGCTGGGCTCAGACCAGGTGGGCACACAGCTGGGCTCACACCAGGTGGGCATACAGCTGGGCTCACACCAGGTGGGCATACAGCTGGGCTCACACCAGGTGGGCATACAGCTGGGCTCACACCAGGTGGGCATACAGCTGGGCTCACACCAGGTGGGCATACAGCTGGGCTCACACCAGGTTGGCATATAGCTGGGCTCAGACCAGGTGGGCATACAGCTGGGCTCACACCAGGTGGGCATACAGCTGGGCTCACACCAGGTGGGCATACAGCTGGGCTCACACCAGGTGGGCATACAGCTGGGCTCACACCAGGTGGGCATACAGCTGGGCTCACACCAGGTGGGCATACAGCTGGGCTCACACCAGGTGGGCATACAGCTGGGCTCACACCAGGTGGGCACACAGCTGGGCTCACACCAGGTGGGCATACAGCTGGGCTCACACCAGGTGGGCATACAGCTGGGCTCACACCAGGTGGGCACACAGCTGCACTCACACCAGGTGGGCATACAGCTTCGCTCACGCCAGGTGGGCATACAGCTTCGCTCACGCCAGGTGGGCACACAGCTTCGCTCACGCCAGGTGGGCATACAGCTTCGCTCCCACAAGGTGGGCATACAGCTTCACATAGCTGGGCTCACACCAGGTGGGCATACAGCTTCACACAGCTGCGCTCACACCAGGTGGGCACACAGCTTCACACAGCTGCGCTCACACCAGGTGGGCATACAGCTTCACATAGCTGGGCTCACACCAGGTGGGCATACAGCTTCGCTAACGCCAGGTGGGCACACAGCTTCGCTCCCACCAGGTGGGCACACAGCTGGGCTCACACCAGGTGGGCATACAACTTCGCTCACGCCAGGTGGGCACACAGCTTGGCTCACACTAGGTGGGCATACAGCTTCGCTCCCGCCAGGTGGGCACACAGCTGGGCTCACACTAGGTGGGCATACAGCTTCGCTCCCACCAGGTGGGCACACAGCTGGGCTCACACTAGGTGGGCATACAGCTTCGCTCACACCAGGTGGGCACACAGCTGGGCTCACACTAGGTGGGCATTCAGCTTCGCTCACACCAGGTGGGCACACAGCTACGCTCACGCCAAGTGGGCAAGTCTTGTCAGGTGAGGGAGCCTACACTGCTCACCTGGCCGAGCCACACCGTGCTGTGCGCCAGACTTGTCCTCACCTGATCACCATGGGGTCATACTACACGTGGTCTCCTATAACCTTGTCCTCATCTGATCACCACACCGTGTCATTATGGGGTCATACTCCACGTGGTCTCCTATAACCTTGTCCTCATCTGATCACCACACCGTGTCATTATGGGGTCATACTCCACGTGGTCTCCTATAACCTTGTCCTCATCTGATCACCACACCGTGTCATTATGGGGTCATACTCCACGTGGTCTCCTATAACCTTGTCCTCATCTGATCACCACACCGTGTCATTATGGGGTCATACTCCACGTGGTCTCCTATAACCTTGTCCTCATCTGATCACCACACCGTGTCATTATGGGGTCATACTCCACGTGGTCTCCTATAACCTTGTCCTCATCTGATCACCACACCGTGTCATTATGGGGTCATACTCCACGTGGTCTCCTATAACCACTGGTGGAGAAAGTTTGGGTGATCTTCAGTCACTGCAGTATTAAGTCTCTGTGTGTATGTGGAGGTTTGCTTCAGATGGCCTAGTGAGTACTCAAATTTCTACATTTTGTACTGAAATTTCTTTGGTTGATGGTACATCTACTTCTGGCTGAACGTTGTCCTGGAGCACCTGGTAAGGTGAAGGAAGCGTACTCGAGGGAAACGCACCTGTAAGAGGCGACCACAGTATGTTGGAGGGAACTACTGTGATAGTCTTTATCACAGAGAGGTTGGGGTTCCTGTTGTGATACCCTGTGTATGTAATTACTGTGTTTATTGATTAATTACAGTGTGATTGTTAATTATGACTGTATTGTGTTGTGATTTGTTGTGCAGTGTTATAGATTAGCCCTGAGAAGTCTAGCATAGTGCTACAGTGTTTTGTTTGTCTGTGCGGCAATGATTTGATGTGATCTTTAATTGGTAATTAAGGATTCAGTGATAAGTTAATTTAGTGTAATTAACATCTTTAAGTGTTGTTAGGCAAGCTGTCGTGAGTAACAGTATTGAGTTAACGTAATTCGTTCTTGAATGATTATTTGTCCATTTAATAACAGTAATTGGTGTAATTACTCACTGAGTGTTTAATTAGTCCGAATGACAGAGTAACTATGGTTAGTGAATTATTGTTTTGATTGGTTTGATTGTCTGAGAGACAGGATTGTGACTAACATAGATTGCTTTGTTGCTGACTATCTGGGTTAACAGTAAACTAATGTAATTAATCACCGAGACTAATTAGTGTAATTGATTAGACTATTGTTTTGATGGTCGCGTTTAGAGACGAATGTTAAAGTAATTGAGAGGATTACCTGAGATTGTCTCACTGAACCGCCTTACTCTTTGTTTCATTGTTTTAATTTCATTTTTTATGCAATTGATTGAATTGCAAGTTGAGTCCTAAGTGAGCACCCGTATTGTGCAGTCAACTCATTATAGCAGCCTGAAGCAGCACTGATTGGAATCTGTGGTATACTGAGAGCGGCAAAGGAGACGGACTCCTTGCTAAACTGCTGTCTGGAGATCTGTCTTCAGGTGTCACGGAAGGACATTAAAGTAACGTCAAGATTATTGTGCCTTGCATTAGATTTAGTTCTTTATGAATAAAATGTTATTGTTGCCAAAAGAAAAGTGTCTATCTGTCAATACCTTCCAATATTATTGTCCCACCCATGCTGCAACGTATTGAACTGTTCTTGCAAACTTTAATGAAGGCCTGATTATGGATTCGATCCCGATTCAAAGCTGCACGCATCAAATTAAATTTCATTTGAGAACTTGTGAGCTACTCATACCATTGTCCTAAGGATTTGAGAAGCTCAACAACCTGATGGATAAGGTCCCATGGTTTTGGAACCCTGGCGGTTGTATCGCGCCATTTATTTCAGTTTTAAAGTAATGTAATAATCGGCTCTGGCAATTAACGTGCTGGCTTGTGCAGTTCTTTCTTACCGAGAACATTTGTATTAGTCTCCAATCACAAATAAATAAATCTCACAATAATGCAGCTCTGATTCCAGGTAGACCTACAACTATATACTCCTAGCCTGACTCCTGATAGACCTACAACTATATACTGGTGTTGCCCTGACTTCAGGAAGACCTAAACAAATATATTCCGCTGCTACCATGACTCCTTGTAGACCTTCAACTATATACTGCTGGCCTGACTCCAGGTAAACTTAAATCTATGCACTCCTTCCCTGACACAAGGTAGGTCTACAGCTTTACAATGTTGCCCGGCACCAGGTAGGCCGACATCCTTATTCTTCCACGAGTTAGGCCTACAACTGTTGCCCTAGTTGTAAATTGGTTTATAATTATACGCAACTGCTTTTACATCAAGTAGGCCAAAAATTATACAATTCCTCTAGGTGCCAGGTAGGCTTATACATTTACATATGTACACTTGCGTCATGTAGACTACATCTATTTACTGATGTCCTTGGTTCTATGAAGGCCTCTAACTATGACCTGCTACTGACATAGTTTAGTCCTACACTGATGCCCAAGTGACAAATGTGCAACATTGTAACCGCGGCATCCATGTAGTGGTGCCGTGGTGCATGTAGGCCGACACCTGTACTGCTGTCCTGCCACCAGGTAGGCCTACAACCATATGTTGATGCTCTGGTTCCCGATAGGCCTACAGATATACACTTCCGTCCTTGTGTAATATAGGCCTACAACCCTGGATCAAGGTACGCATACAACCATACACTTCTGCACTTGTACCAGGAAAGCCTACAACTATACACTGCATCCCTGGTGCCACGTAGGCCTACACAATAGTCTACAGGCCAGTCGGCAGGTAGGCCTACAGCCAGGACAAGGAGAGGCGTCTGATACTCACCTGGCTACCATCGTCCGCTGGTCAAAGAAGCTGGGCCGGTAGTTAAGGAAGGCGTTGTCGAAACTGTAGAGTAGATGTGGGAGTGCGGCCCGGGCCTGGTGGTGGACATATACGGCCCGGGCCACCAGTGCTGCGTACCTGGAGTCCGCCCTCCACTCCTCCCTCCGCCACCACCCCTTCAGGAAGTCGCCCTCGCTACGGACATTCAGAGATACATTCTTATCAACAATAACAAAAAACCTTAAGGCTAAGAACATAAGAACATAAGAACAAAGGTAACTGCAGAAGGCTTATTGGCCCATACGAGGCAGCTCCTAATTATAACCACCCAATCCCACTCATATACTTGTCCAACCCGCGCTTGAAACAATCGAGGGACCCCACCTCCACCACGTTACGCGGTCACAGCAGTAGCCCTCTTGGCCCGTATGAGACAGGTTATGGCCGCCCCCACTCATTCCTGTCTGTCGCACCTACGACTGAAACACTTCGTGGAGAATGACAGTAAGTCACATATATGTGGCTGAAAATACAACTCTCTACCAACACACCTGTATAAAAACGTCTTCACTTACATTCTCTACAGGTGTGGGGTTGGGGGCATGGATTGTCATCACTGCGGTCGACCGATGCCGTCCGTTATGTAGGACTGCCACCTATTACAACCAGTGACGACTCTGATGTCTGAAATTGAGCCTATGTGTCTCTCTCTCAGACTGCTTGGTCTGAGGGGGAGGGAGAGAGAGAGAGAGAAGGAGAGAGAGAGAGAGAGAGAGAAGGAGAGAGAGAAGGAGAGAGAGAGAGAGAGAAGGGGAGAGAGGAGGGAGAGAGAGAGAGAGAGTAGGAGAGAGAGAGAGAGAGAGAAGGAGAGAAAGAGTGGGAGGGAGAGACACAGACAGACGGAGACCTGGGCACGGCCAGGTATACCATGTAGTCTATTATGTTAACATTAAAGTGTTCCAATAATTAATAACCCAATTTTCAAACTATTATTTACTCATAAGTGACGATGAGTTACAATAACATGACTAAAGATATAATGACCAAACCACTCATCAGAACATTTACAAACCACGACGTTTCGACCCCTCCAGGACCATTATCCAGGACGTTTCGACTCCTTCAGGACCATTATCCAGGACGTTTCGACCCCTTCAGGACCATTATCCAGGACGTTTCGACCCCTTCAGGACCATTATCCAGGACGTTTCGACCCCTCCAGGACCATTATCCAGGACGTTTCGACCCCTCTAGGAACATTATCCAGGAAGTTTCGACCCCCTCCAGGACCATTATCCAGGACGTTTCGACCCCTCCAGGACCATTATCCAGGACGTTTCGACCCCTCCAGGACCATTATCCAAGACGTTTCGACCCCTCCAGGACCATTAGCCATGATGTTTCGACTCCTCTAGGACCATTATCCAAGACGTTTCGACCCCTTCAGGACCATTATCCAGGACGTTTCGACCCATCCAGAACCATTATCAAGGAAGTTTCGACCCCTCCAGGACCATTATCCAGGACGTTTCGACCCCTTCAGGACCATTATCCAGGACGTTTCGACCCCTACAGGACCATTATCCAGGACGTTTCGACCCCTCTAGGAATATTATCCAGGAAGTTTCGACCCCTCCAGGACCATTATCCAGGACGTTTCGACCCCTCCAGGACCATTATCCAGGACGTTTCGACCCCTACAGGACCATTATCCAGGACGTTTCGACCCCTCTAGGAATATTATCCAGGAAGTTTCGACCCCTCCAGGACCATTATCCAGGACGTTTCGACCCCTTCAGGACCATTATCCAGGACGTTTCGACCCCTACAGGACCATTATCCAGGACGTTTCGACCCCTCTAGGAATATTATCCAGGAAGTTTCGACCCCTCCAGGACCATTATCCAGGACGTTTCGACCCCTCCAGGACCATTATCCAGGACGTTTCGACCCCTCCAGGACCATTATCCAGGACGTTTCGACCCCTCCAGGACAATTATCCAGGACGTTTCGACCCCCTCCAGGACCATTATCCAGGACGTTTCGACCCCTCCAGGACCATTATCCAGGACGTTTCGACCCCTCCAGGACCATTATCCAGGACGTTTCGACCCCCTCCAGGACCATTATCCAGGATGTTTCCACCCTCTAGGACCATTATCCAAGACGATTCAACCCCTCCAGGACCATTATCCAGGACGTTTCGACCCCTCCTGTACCATTATCCAGGACAGTGCGACCCTCCAGGACCATTATCCAGGACGTTTCGACCCCTCCAGGACCATTATCCAGGACAGTGCGACCCTCCAGGACCATTATCCAGGACATTTCGACCCCTCCAGGACCATTATTCAGGATGGTGCGACCCTCCAGGACCATTATCCAGGGCGGTGGGTCCCTCCAGGACCATTATCCAGGACGGTGGGACCCTCCAGGACCATTATCCAGGACGGTGGGTCCCTCCAGGACCATTATCCAAGACGGTGGGACCCTCCAGGACCATTATCCAGGACGGTGGGACCCTCCAGGACCATTATCCAGGACGGTGCGAGTAGTGAAGTTGAGGACTATGATCGTGCACAGCACCTGAGCAGGTGAGCTCATTAAGCCCCCCTGCTCAGGTGAGCACAGGTGCATAGTCCCAGTAGGGTCTGTGGGGATTCCCCGGATGTTTTGGCGCGTGCTGGCGCGTGGTGGACGCCTGCGTCCGGCCGTGGGGGCATGAGAGAGGGTCATGTTGGGGGCTAAAGGGAGTCTATGTGGATGGTATGCGGTCATGTAGGGAGAAGGAAGAGGAAGAATAGGAGAAGAGGAGAAGATGAATATGTATGAGTATGTCCGAAGAGTTAATCCTGTGTGTACTCACCTGGTTGTGCTTGCGGGGGTTGAGCTCTGGCTCTTTGGTCCCTCCTCTCAACCGTCAATCAACATGTGTACAGGTTCCTGAGCCTATTGGGCTCTATCATATCTACACTTGAAACTGTGTATGGAGTCAGCCTCCACCACATTGCTTCCTAATGCATTCCATTTGTCAACCACTCTGACACTAAAAAAGTTCTTTCTAATATCTCTGTGGCTCATTTGGGCACTCAGTTTCCACCTGTGTCCCCTAGTGCGTATGCCCCTTGTGTTAAATAGCCTATCTTTATCAACCCTGTCGATTCCCTTGAGAATCTTGAATGTGGTGATCATGTCACCCCTAACTCTTCTGTCTTCCAACGAAGTGAGGTTCAATTCCCGTAGTCTCTCCTCGTAGCTCATACCTCTCAGCTCGTGTACTAGTCTGGTGGCAAACCTTTGAACCTTTTCCAGTTTAGTCTTATGCTTGACTAGATATGGACTCCATGCTGGAGCCGCATACTCCAGGATTGGTCTGACATATGTGGTATATAATGTTCTGAAAGATTCCTTACACAAGTTTCTAAAGGCCGTTCTTATGTTAGCCAACCTGGCATATGCTGTTGATGTTATCCTCTTGATATGAGCTTCAGGGGACAGGTCTGGCATGATATCAACCCCCAGGTCTTTCTCTCTCTCGGACTCTTGAAGTATTTCATCTCCCAAGTGAAACCTTGTATCTGGTCTCCTGCTTCCTACTCCTATCTTCATTACATTACATTTGCTTGGGTTAAACTCTAACATCCATTTGTTCGACCATTCCTGCAGCTTGTCCAGGTCTTCTTGTAGCCTCAAGCTGTCCTCCTCTGCCTTAATCCTTCTCATAATTTTGGCATCGTCAGCAAACATTGAGAGGAATGAGTCTATACCCTCTGGGTATAGACATTTACGTATATCAGAAACAGGATAGGTCCAAGCACAGAGCCCTGTGGGACTTCACTGGTGACTTCCCGCCATTCTAAGGTCTCACCCCTCACTATAACTCTCTGCTTCCTATTGCTTAGGTACTCCCTTATCCACTGGAGCGCCCTTCCAGCTACTCCTGCCTGTTTCTCCAGCTTATGCATCAACCTTTTATGGGGTACTGTGTCAAAGGCTTTCCGACAGTCAAAAAAAATGCAGTCCGCCCATCCTTCTCTTTCTTGCTTAATCTTTGTCACCTGATCATAGAATTCTATCAAGCCTGTAAGGCAAGATTTACCCTCCCTGAACCCATGTTGATGGGTTGTCACGAAGTCTCTTCTCTCCAGATGTATTACTAGGTTTTTTCTCACAATCTTCTCCATCACCTTGCATGGTATACAAGTTAAGGACACTGGCCTGTAGTTCAGTGCCTCTTGTCTGTCACCCTTTTTAAATATTGGTACTACATTAGCAGTCTTCCATATTTCTGGTAGGTCTCCCGTTTCCAGTGACCTACTATACACTAGGGAGAGTGGCAAGCTAAGTGCTCCAGCACACTCTTTCAATACCCATGGTGAGATTCCATCCGCCCCAACAGCTTT
Organism: Procambarus clarkii; assembly: GCF_040958095.1. NCBI lineage: Eukaryota > Metazoa > Arthropoda > Malacostraca > Decapoda > Cambaridae > Procambarus > Procambarus clarkii. The sequence continues at coordinate 4,758,228 of NC_091223.1, forward strand.
TCTCACATCCAGCTCCAAAAGGTGCTTCTTGACCTCATCTCTTGTAATTTCGAACCTTTCCAAGGTCACCTGGTTTGCTGCCACCTCTCCTAGCACCGTGACTTCTCCCTGTTCTATTGTAAAGACCTCCTGGAACCTTTTGTTGAGTTCTTCACACACCTCTTTGTCATTCTCTGTGTACCTGTCCTCGCCCACCCTAAGTTTCATCACCTGTTCCTTCACTGTTGTCTTCCTCCTGATGTGACTGTGTAGTAGCTTTGGTTCGGTCTTGGCTTTATTAGCTATATCATTTTCATTCCTTTTCTCGGCTGCTCTTCTCACACTAACATACTCGTTCCTGGTTCTCTGGTATCTCTCTCTACTTTCTGGTGTTCTGTTATTACGGAAGTTCCTCCATGCCCTTTTGTTCAGCTCCTTTGCTTTCATACATTCCCTATTAAACCACGGATTCTTCCTTTGCTTCTCTGTTTTTTCCTGTTGGGCTGGGACAAACCTGCTTACAGCCTCCTGACATTTTTGGGTGATATAGTTCATCATGTCTTGTACAGACTTGGTTCCGAGTTCTGTGTCCCAATGTATATCCCATAGGAATTTATTCATCTCCTCATAGTTTCCCTTTCGGTACGCCAGCCCTTTGTTTCCCAGTTCTTTTTTGGGGGTGATAATTCCTAGCTCAACCAGGTACTCAAAGCTCAATACACTATGATCACTCATAGTGTATGAGTGTATGTGTGTGTGTACTTACCTAATTGTACTTACCTAATTGTGCTTGCGGGGGTTGAGCTCTGGCTCTTTGGTCCCGCCTCTCAACCGTCAATCAACTGGTGTACAGATTCCTGAGCCTATTGGGCTCTATCATATCTACATTTGAAACTGTGAATGGAGTCAGCCTCCACCACATCACTTCCTAATGCATTCCATTTGCTAACTACTCTGACACTGAAAAAGTTCTTTCTAACGTCTCTGTGGCTCATTTGGGTACTCAGCTTCCACCTGTGTCCCCTTGTTCGCGTCCCACCAGTGTTGAAAAGTTCGTCCTTGTTTACCCGGTCGATTCCCCTGAGGATTTTGTAGGTTGTGATCATGTCCCCCCTTACTCTTCTGTCTTCCAGTGTCGTGAGGTGCATTTCCCGCAGCCTTTCCTCATAACTCATGCCTCTTAGTTCTGGGACTAGTCTAGTAGCATACCTTTGGACTTTTTCCAGCTTCGTCTTGTGCTTGACAAGGTACGGGCTCCATGCTGGGGCCGCATACTCCAGGATTGGTCTTACATATGTGGTGTACAAGATTCTGAATGATTCCTTACACAGGTTCCTGAACGCCGTTCTGATGTTAGCCAGCCTCGCATATGCCGCAGACGTTATTCTCTTTATGTGGGCTTCAGGAGACAGGTTTGGTGTGATATCAACTCCTAGATCTTTCTCTCTGTCTGTTTCATTAAGTACTTCATCTCCTATTCTGTATCCTGTGCCTGGCCTCCTGTTTCCACTGCCTAGTTTCATTACTTTGCATTTACTCGGGTTGAACTTCAACAGCCATTTGTTGGACCATTCACTCAGTCTATCCAGGTCATCTTGTAGCCTCCTACTATCATCCTCTGTTTCAATCCTCCTCATAATTTTTGCATCGTCGGCAAACATTGAGAGGAACGAATCTATACCCTCTGGGAGATCATTTACATATACCAGAAACAGTATAGGTCCAAGGACTGACCCCTGCGGGACTCCACTTGTGACGTCTCGCCAATCTGAGACCTCACCCCTCGCACAGACTGTGTGTGTGTGTGTGTGTGTGTGTGTGTGTGTGTGTGTGTGTGTGTGTGTGTGTGTGTGTGTGTGTGTGTGTGTGTGTGTGTGTGTGTGTGTGTGTGTGTGTGTGTGTGTGTGTGTGTGTGTGTGTGTGTGTGTGTGTGTGAGTGTGTGTGTGTGTGTGTAGATAGATGGGAGTATGTTGAGTGAAGGAGAGCAGAGTCTTAAGATGGGTATGTAGGTTATGTTGTGGAGGGAGAGGTCCCCCTAGCTGAGAGGGTAGGAGACCAGAGCGAGGGGAAAGTTACATAGATGGGGGAGTATGTAGGTTATGTTGAGGGGGAGGGTCCCCCCTAGGTTATGTTGAGGGGGGAGGATCCCCACCCCTTACATGCCATGGATATGTTGAGGAGGGAGAGGGGGCTCCCCACTAGGTGAGAGGGTAGACCAGAGTCTTAAGATGAGATGCTGGAGGGGAGAAGGGGAAAGTGAGGGGAACAGCTGGAGCCATTATTTTTCTTAAAGAATGACTGTTTTCTGGGGCGAATATCCTATTTCCGCGCCAGTGCGGATGACGTCCATCATCCATAATCGTTTTTTCCAAGTCTTCCGGGGGAGTCTGGGGATGTTCTCACCGTCAGGGTTCCCTCTCGACTGTGGTTTTCGTTAAGGAGGGGAAAGGGAGGTAACAGCTGGCAGTGGGTTTGTGTGTGAAAGTGGAGTCATTATTTTTTCTTAAAGAATGATAGTTTTATGTACCCTCCCTGCTTCCAGAGCGCTAAGGATATGCGGACCATACCTACCACATAGCTATGAGGAGAGACACCACATGACCATATGGGGTTACCTCTTCAAAGATTGTGGCCTAACTGTTTCAAATGTCATCATCTACCTCTACCATAGGCAGCCATGCCCACCCCTCCCCCCTCCATCCACATAGCAGGACATACCACATACCAACACCACCACCACCACACTGCTAGGAGTGACAGCAATATGGCGTACCATACTCTCTCCTGACACAGCTCACACCGGCACATAGCATTGAGTGTTTAATTGTTCTTTCTCAAAGGTGTGCCATGACCTCAACATACAAATTCCAAATGCTGGCTAGGGCGGGGAGAGAGAGAGAGAGAGCCTTTGTGGGTGGGTCCCCTCTTTGGAGACTGACTCACAACTGGCTAAATGACCCAGCACCGCACGCACCTATCCCATGCTCCAACAGGCCCCAAACACTCCCCCCCAACCCCTCCTCCCCCCTTACCATCAACTATTGTTCTGTGCAAAGCCTTTGGTATTATTTTCTGATCATATGTGTAACCTTGTATCATAGCATGACCGAGAGTCATAAGGTGGTCTCCAATCTTATTATTATAACTAATAATAATTTTTTTGTAAACACAACTACACGGGATACACATAGCATTCACTGGTAACTCTCTCTCTCTCTCAAAGCAAACATATATACGACTAATATGGAAAAAAAATAGTCTTGATACTATTATTAAATTGACTTGTTCATTATCCCGAGTTCAAGGCCGTCTCTAAGACCTACAATATCCAAATGTAAACTGCAGTTGATGAGAATAAGACCGGATAAGACGTTAGTGAAATAGTTGAAAATGTTTGCAAATCTAGACAATCTCCTATAGCCCTTATATTCAAAACACAAATAAAATATTAGCACACCCTTGAATAGCATTATATCATCATTATGTAACGTGGAAAATTTCTTTCTGTCTGATGATCAAATAGCATTTTTGAAAAAATGACATCAGCTTGGTCTTATTCCATTAGGACTGTGAGGGATCTAGATCCCTCAGCTAGTTTTCCTAGTTTCTAGATTAGGCTAGTCACTCTAGAAACTGAAGCTTTCAAAATAACATATGCTTGTTGGGTGTTGAATGAAAGCTTATGTTAAGGACTATCAGTTGGGACTGGTTAGAAGTCTGTGAGTGCTCTGTAGAGAGAATTACAGAAATTTTCCTGTTTCTGTGAAGTAGGATGTGAGTTACTTGTCTAAAAACGGTTAGAGGTGGGGGGGGGGGGGGAGAGTGGAGTGAACGCTGCCTTTTCCCCCCATATGGGAGACATCACGCCACTCTGTAGGCCTCACCCTCCTTGTGACGTCACAGGACGCCCGAGGGTGACGGAGGCCTGTGACTGGTTGAGGCACGAGGAGCCGTGCCGGCTTCAAGCTGATTAGTCTAGACAAGGTAGGGGTATTTGAGTTTTCCCGCCTGCCAGGGAGTTAGTTTGAATTGGGCGGCCAGGGGAGGAAGAAGTGTTTGGTGGGGGTGGCACGCCGGCCACCTCCACCCCCTTTTAATCGCTTCTGTCGTCCAAATTACTCATCGATTGGGGCACTCCTGCCATCAGGGGTTGTGTCAAGGCCCAATTAAGTGAATTGGGGCCAAGGATATACGGAAGAAACAGTAAAAAGCTAGAGACAGTTGTCTGTGTGCACCCATGAGGCAGGCTGGCAGAGCCTCATGGTGTAACAGGTGGGTCGAGTATCCTGTCTAGTGGCAATGGACAATTGGTGTTGGGCAGTGTGAGTGTGATATTACAAGCCCATGTTGGACTTTGCATTCCGCCAGGCTGCGTCAGTGTGGGGACGCCGCCGGCCATTGTCACCCTGGGGTAGAACAAGGCAGGTTCTAGCTTGATGGGGTTGTGATTCCCCAGCCGCGTGGGTACTCCTGTATGCAGCAGCCTACCAGCCCGTGGCCACCCACCCAGGCCACCCGCGCAGCCAAACCCCACTCCCACCCCACCCGCCAGCTCAGCCGGTGGGGTGCTATGAGGTCATGCGCTACCCGTGGCCACCCCCAGGCCACCCAGTGGCCAGCCTGCCCGCGCGCCGGCCACCCCACCCGCCTGCCCGCGCGCCGGCCAAACCCCACCCCCCTCTCTCAGCTCGGGAGGGGCGCTGTGGCCACATGCCTTGGCCACTTTCCCGGGACAGCCTAGGGCCACATCTTGTCGACGCATGAGGAGCAAGCAAGCTAAGTGTTGTCAGCTAGTGTGGCAGTGACTTGGGAAATGAGGAAAAAAATAAGGGAAAGAGGGCAGTAAAAATGAGTACTATTACAGTGTGATGGGTACCGGTGGAAATTCCCGGAAAGAGTTATCTCAGAGCCTCGCCAGGCTAGAGAAGCAGCTGAGTGACAGCTGTCAGTGGGATCCAGGTGTTTGATAGGGGCGGTACCTGGAGATAGATATTATACACGAGACCACACTGTATGTATAGTAGACTGACTAGAGTATGTAACCAGTCAGTGTAGAGATTTACCATATAAGTTATCCAGCCTGTCGATTCTATATAATGTTCAGACTGGATTAATGCCATAGAGTACCTTAAAATTATAATCATTAGAGGTAGGCAGGGATGTCAGTGGGGACCCCCTGAAGTCTGTGTAGTAGTTACATTTTTACATGATGATGTAATTTTCATTGATTATGTGAATGCCATTTCTATGTGTTCATTTGCATGTTTATGTACTGTGTTGTGTGGTAAGTCAGTAGATGTGATTGCTGACTCATTGCCTAATAATGTCATTAGCATGTGGGGTATGCTGACGGCATCATTGTGTTGCAGGTTTGTGCAGTATTGTTTCAGTTTATGCAATATTATTGCCCCAGGAACTGTGTTGAGGGTTTAAGGGACCTCTAGGATTATTCAGGGGAATTCACAGTACTTAATGAGAGCAGGCAATTGATGGGTTAATTGCTTTGCTGAGGTAAGTGTGTGTGTTCACAGAAGTCCTTTGCAATCGGGTGCAAGATAAAGAGGGGGGGGGGCAGTAATATTAGTATACTTTTGTGTGTTGCACAACCATGTGTTATTATTGTGTGGGCACAGTAATTAGCGAGTTGCAGTAGCCGCAACCATAAGTGGGCAGTGCTTTTATGATGTTTCATGCCATTGTAGTGTGACCTACGTAACGCTGGGGTTACTTTGTTTCTTTAGGTTGTGTTGAGGACTTAAGGATTCAGTGAGTTAATTAAGTAAGGGGTAATTAACTGGATAAGGGGTGCACACTTAGTATTGTGGAGTGAGTGAGGGCTGTTAAGAGAGAACAGTGTTGAGCTTGAATGAGATATGTCTCGGGAGCAATTAATTGTCCGTGTGACAATTAATTGACCACTTTAGCTAATTATGTAATTAGCCTTCTCATCATGAATTCACGTAGTGGGAGAGGTTCTGTCAGAGTCTGTCAGTATTTGTGTTAACGTAATATGCTCGAGACTAATTACCTTTCAGGGGCAATTAGTGGCTCATGTTAATTAGTGGAGTAATTAACATTGAAGAGCTCCGGTGACTCGGTAAAGCGAGGTCATGGAGCTAGCATAAATCGTTGTATTAATCAGATCCTGTCTGAGGACAGTGGATTATTGGCACATCTTGTTAATTAGGGTAATTAACTCCTTTCCCGTGAATTCACAGTGTTTGATTAGACCTGCTTAGGCAGTGCGGAGTGAGACGTATTTATGGATGATTAATTATCGGTCCTGGTGACAGTTAATTAATGGCTCAGAAGTAATTAGGGACTTAATTAGGGTAATTAACACTCACTAGTAATTTTTTTGACACAGACTGTGGAGAAGCTACCAAGTTTGGGTAGGCTTAGTTAACGTAACTCAATGGGAATGTAATTAGTGGTCCGTTTGACCTTAATTGAGAATTACTCACTGAATACTTGCAAGGAGTCAAGTGTGATGTAATATAAGTTGAGTTATTGTTAACAAGAGAGAGACAAGTGTTAAAGATTAACGTAGAGTATCATCATGTTGTTGTCTAGTGGGAGACAATTGTTTGTGATTACCGTAGTACTTTGTTGCTGACTGCTGCGATCAGTCAATTAACGTAATTAATCACTTAAGGGAATTTCTTTTGGTTGTCGTCTGGTGACGAGAGTAGAGTCATCTAGGGATCTGTGGAGCTGTGTCCCAGAATCCCGCCTTGCCTGTCTTTGTTACTGTTTACAACAGGGCAACATCTTGTTAGGAGTTGCAAAGAGTGTTCACACTGGGTTGTGATAGGGGGGAGTCACTGTTGGGCTCCCGCCTAGTTATGTGGGTCTCTCCTGGGGGGCAGGAGGACCCCTAAGTTTGTGATTATAGTAGCTGTCAGGGAAACCGTGACACTATTGATTGCCTGCTTGTGTCTTTGTCTTCAGTGGGTATCCTTCATTTGTTCAGTTAGTTCATGTTGTCAGCCCGAAGTGTCAGCAAGATGGAGCCTGCTGTCACTTCTCGAGGGGCTGTTGAATAGCTGTGTTGCAAATGCCACTTGATGTACAATAACGTAACCATTCGCTGTGGTGTAACTTAGTCTGTGATATTTTTCTTTGATTTGCAATATTGCGTCATCAGTGGGCACACCTGTGTTCAGGTTAGTTCAGTATGCAGCCTCACAGCAAGGGTTGCTATTTAGTTGTTTGTTATCGTGTCACTGGATTGACATTAACGTAACGTAAACTCGGTAATGTAGTAGTTAGTCTCTTGTTATTAATAAATTGTTATGTTATAGAAAACAGTCTTTGGTGTCAACCCTTCAACCATATTATTCCACCATATTTCTGCATATTATTAAATGTTGATGTGATCTTGATAAGGCGGCTGTTCTTGGGAATTCGAATTCCAATTCATAGCACCACATCATATATAAATATTTGATTGTGAGAACCCGTCGGTTACCCTTTATTAGTTTTAACATCCTGTTTAACTAGGAGGAGCCAGCGGCCTATTGTGGACAGGTTTTCACCCTTGGTGGTGGAGGCCTGGCGGTTTGCTCCCGCTTTTCCTTTTTCTACTGGACTCATGCTTAACTGCCGTGAGCAGACTTTAAACTTGTAGTCCACCTCCTAAGGGAGGTAGGCGTAGAGAAAAATCTCACAGCTGGCGCCCAACGTGGGGCTATGCAACTTGGGTTCGAGCTCATGAAGAGCAGTCTTGTTGATTCTTAAAGTAACATAAGATATCGTTGCAGAATATTGTGGAACAGTATTGTTGGAGGTATGTTTTGTGCAAGGTTGTCACACTTAGGTACACACACACCACACACACACTGTATGAAAGAGGTATTTCATGGTAGATATGGGGAAATCTGTCTGGCTTTTTGTGGCTGCTAGCTTGTGGACATTGACACACTCATTGGTGAGGGGTGTCAGCTCAGCAGCAGGTGTCGTGGACACCAAGCCAGCGTGCAAAAGGGGTTGCAAGAGTGCACTCAGGATTTGCCTGAGGTGCAAGACACCACCTACCTGAGGGTAGAAGAAGCTTCTAGAAGTGACCTCAAGTGTGAGAGGTCTTATTGGACGACACAGTAGTTGTCAAGGGTGTCATAGGGTGTAGTCGTTATTACACAGATGGATCTTAGTGGGAGGTCGCGCCACCAGAGTAGGATCCGAGTAGACTTCTTTAGAAAAGGGAGTAATTCATCTGAATTACACAGGTGATGGAATTTCTTGCCAGAGTGGGGACTGTACAACCCCAGGAAGAATTCATGGTAGTCACTAGAGAGGTTGAGCAGAGGCTCCCGTTTGCAGAGGTGACAGCAAGGCCGAGTTCGAGCCTGAAGGTGAGAGCGCAGCAAGTCAGTGCTGGCTCAAGTGCAGATTGCAAGGAGGCAATCTCACACAGGGAAGGGAAGCCAAACCCACCCTAGTGCACTTAACCCGTTGACAAGGTATGAAGGTAAAGATGCCTAGCTTGGCAGTTCTGAGAAAGACCATTCGATGGATGCATACATCGATCGCCTTTTGAAGAAAGGCTGCCAATGCAAGATGGCAAGGGTCATTTTGGGCTGGTGATTTTCCATGGTTCAGATCCCCAGCAGCATAATGATTTTGTTCTTTAAGGATTGCCTTGGTAAAGGGTTATAGTAGATCTGCAGAGGGAATGCTGATCACATTCCAAGTTAGGTCCAGGGAGAAATAGACAAGAGAGTTTGACAGATGTCAAAAGTTTCGCTTGAGTCTTTGTTAGAGTAGCGAGACCTAGGAGAAGCAAGGGAGGGACCCCAAGCTCAGTAGGGGACCATAGGTACTTGTAGGAGAGGGTTTTCTCCCAGATAGTTCAGTCGGTAGAGCAAGACCGGCTGGTGTTGGGCAGTTGGACAGTGAGAATGATCCTGTCAACTTGTTGCTAGGTCAGGTGGAGGACTGACAGTAAGTCTTTTGTAGGCCGAGGGGAGTGTAGAAGTGCTTCACCGGTAAGGCCACACCAATGTGTTGCTCATGTGTCCAGTATGACACAGACCGATGATGGAAATGGGAGGTTCAGTGATGGAAATGGTTGCGAGGTGTTGAACCGGCCAGGACCAGAGCTGGAGCCGAACATGTGCCACTCCAAGGTCGGGCAGCACCACCAGGGTGATCCGGTGGTAGTGCACAGAGACCCTCAGGCCAGGGATGTATAGGAAACAGAGTTTCACTCTCCACACTTGTTTAGCCAGTACACATGTTGGGCAAGTGTGTGCAGAAAAACTAGCTGGTGTTTTGAATGTATTTTCCTTGCAGGAAAATATATTCTTTAGTGGGAGGTTGTGTGAGGGATCTAGATCCCTCAGCTAGTTTTCCTAGTTTCTAGATTAGGCTAGTCACTCTAGAAACTGAAGCTTTCAAAATAACATATGCTTGTTGGGTGTTGAATGAAAGCTTATGTTAAGGACTATCAGTTAGGACTGGTTAGAAGTCTGTGATTGCTCTGTAGAGAGAATTACAGAAATTTTCCTGTTTCTGTGAAGTAGGATGTGGGTTACTTGACTAAAAACGGTTAGAGGTGGGGGGGGGGGAGTGGAGTGAACGCTGCCTTTCCCCCCCATATGGGAGACATCACGCCACTCTGTAGGCCTCACCCTCCTTGTGACGTCACAGGACGCCCGAGAGAGACGGAGGCCTGTGACTGGTTGAGGCACGAGAAGCCGTGCCGGCTTCAAGCTGATTAGTCTAGACAAGGTAGGGAGGAGGTAGGGGTATTTGAGTTTTCCTGCCCGCCAGGGAGTTAGTTTGAATTGGGCGGCCAGGGGAGGAAGATGTGTTTGGTGGGGGTGGCACTCCGGCCACCTCCACCCCCCGTTAATCGCTTCTGTCGTCCAAATTACTCATCGATTGGGGCACTCCTGCCATCAGGGGTTGTGTCAAGGCCCAATTAAGTGAATTGGGGTCAAGGATATACGGAAGAAACAGTAAAAAGCTAGAGACAGTTGTCTGTGTGCACCCATGAGGCAGGCTGGCAGAGCCTCATGGTGTAACAGGTGGGTCGTGTATCCTGTCTAGTGGCAATGGACAATTGGTGTTGAGCAGTGTAAGTGAGTGTGATATTACAGGCCCATGTTGGACTTTGCATTCCGCCAAGCTGCATCAGTGTGGGGACGCCGCCGGCCATTGTCACCCCAGGGTAAAACAAGGCAGGTTCTAGCTTGATGGGGTTGTGATTCCCCAGCCGCGTGGGTACTCCTGAAGGCGGCAGCCTGCCAGCCCGTGGCCACCCGTGGCCACCCACCCAGGCCACCCGCGCGGCCAAACCCCACCCCCACCCCGCCCGCCAGCTCAGCCGGTGGGGTGCTATGACGTCATGCGCTACCCGTGGCCACCCCCAGGCCACCCAGTGGCCAGCCTGCCCGCGCGCCGGCCAAACCCCACCCCCCCCTCTCTCAGCTCGGGAGGTGCGCTGTGGCCACATGCCTTGGCCACTTTCCCGGGACAGCCTAGGGCCACATCTTGTCGACACATGAGGAGCAAGCAAGCTAAGTGTTGTCAGCTAGTGTGGTAGTGACTTGGGAAATGAGGAAAAAAATAAGGGAAAGAGGGCAGTAGAAATGAGTACTATTACAGTGTGATGGGTACCGGTGGAAATTCCCGGTAAGAGTTATCTCAGAGCCTCGCCAGGCTAGAGAAGCAGCTGAGTGACAGCTGTCAGTGGGATCCAGGTGTTTGATAGGGGCGGTACCTGGAGATAGATATTATACACGGGACCACACTGTATGTATAGTAGACTGACTAGAGTATGTAACCAGTCAGTGTAGAGATTTACCATATAAGTGATCCAGCCTGTCAATTCTATATAATCGTTTAGACTGGATTAATGCCATAGAGTACCGTAAAATTATAATCATTAGAGGTAGGCAGGGATGTCAGTGGGGACCCCTGAAGTCTGTGTAGTAGTTACATTTTTACCTGATGATGTAATTTTTATTGATTATGTGAATGCCATTTCTATGTGTTCATTTGCATGTTTATGTACTGTGTTGTGTGGTAAGTCAGTAGATGTGATTGCTTACTAATTGCCTAGTGATGTCATTAGCATGTGGGGTATGCTGACGGCATCATTGTGTTGCAGGTTTGTGCAGTATTGTTTCAGTTTATACAATATTATTGCCCCAGGAACTGTGTTGAGGGTTTAAGGGGCCTCTAGGATTATTCAAGGGAATTCACAGTACTTAATGAGAGCAGGCAATTGATGGGTTAATTGCTTTGCTGAGGTAAGTGTGTGTGTTCACAGTAGTCCTTTGCAATCGGGTGCAAGATAAAGAGGGGGGGGCAGTAATATTAGTATAATTTTGTGTGTTGCACAACCGTGTGTCATTATTGTGTGGGCACAGTAATTAGCGAGTTGCAGTAGCCGCAACCATATGTGGGCAGTGTTTTTATGATGTTGCATGCCATTGTAGTGTGGCCTATGTAACGCTGGGGTTACTTTGTTTCTTTAAGTTGTGTTGAGGACTTAAGGATTCAGTGAGTTAATTAAGTAAGGGGTAATTAACTGGATAAGGGGTGCACACTTAGTATTGTGGAGTGAGTGAGGGCTGTTAAGAGAGAACAGTGTTGAGCTTGAATGAGATACGTCTCGGGAGCAATTAATTGTCCGTGTGACAATTAATTGACCACTCTAGCTAATTATGTAATTAGCCTTCTCATCATGAATTCACGTAGTGGGAGAGGTTCTGTCAGAGTCTGTCCGTATTTGTGTTAAAGTAATATGCTCGAGACTAATTACCTTTCAGGGGTATAGCAATTAGTGGCTCAGGTTAATTAGTAGAGTAATTAACATTGGAGAGCTCCAGTGACTCTGTAAAGCGAGGTCATGGAGCTAGCATAAATCGTTGTATTAATCAGATCCTGTCTGAGGACAGTGGATTATTGGCACATCTTGTTAATTAGGGTAATTAACTCCTTTCCCGTGAATTCACTGTGTTTGATGAGACCTGCTTAGGCAGTGCGGAGTGAGACGTATTTATGGATGATTAATTATCGGTCCTGGTGACAGTTAATTAATGGCTCAGAAGTAATTAGGGACTTAATTAGGGTAATTAACACTCACTAGTAAATTTTTTTGACACAGACTGTGGAGAAGCTACCAAGTTAGGGTAGGCTTAGTTAACGTAACTCAGTGGGGATGTAATTAGTGGTCCGTTTGACCTTAATTGAGAAATACTCACTGAATACTTGCAAGGAGTCAAGTGTGATGTAATATAAGTTGAGTTATTGTTAACAAGAGAGAGACAAGTGTTAAAGATTAACGTAGAGTATCATCATGTTGTTGTCTAGTAGGAGACAATTGTTTGTGATTACCATAGTACTTTGTTGCTGACTGCTGCGATCAGTCAATTAACATAATTAATCACTTAAGGCAATTTCTTTTGGTTGTCGTCTGGTGACGAAAGTAGAGTCATCTAGGGATCTGTGAAGCTGTGTCCCAGAATCCCGCCTTGCCTGTCTTTGTTGCTGTTTACAACAGGACAACTTCTTGTTGGGAGTTGCAAAGAGTGTTCACACTGGGTTGTGATAGGGGGGGGGGTCACTGTTGGACTACCCTCCTAGTTACGTGGGTCTCTCCTGGGGGGCGGGAGGACCCCTAAGTTTGTGATTATAGTAGCTGTCAGGGAAACCGTGACACTATTGATTGCCTGCTTGTGTCTTTGTCTTCAGTGGGTATCCTTCATTTGTTCAGTTAGTTCATGTTGTCAGCCCGAAGTGTCAGCAAGATGGAGCCTGCTGTCACTTCTCGAGGGGCTGTTGAATAGCTGTGTTGTAAATGCCACTTGATGTACAATAACGTAACCATTCGCTGTGGTGTAACTTAGTCTGTGATATTTTTCTTTGATTTGCAATATTGCGTCATCAGTGGGCACACCTGTGTTCAGGTTAGTTCAGTATGCAGCCTCACAGCAAGGGTTGCTATTTAGTTGTTTGTTATCGTGTCACTGGATTGACATTAACGTAATGTAAACTCGGTAATGTAGCAGTCAGTCTCTTGTTATTAATAAATTGTTATGTTATAGAAAACAGTCTTTGGTGTTAACCCTTCAACCATATTATTCCACCATATTTCTGCATATTATTAAATGTTGAAGTGATCTTGATAAGGCGGCTGTTCTTGGGAATTCGAATTCCAATTCATAGCGCCACATCAAATATAAATATTTGATTGTGAGAACCCGTCGGTTACCCTTTATTAGTTTTAACGTCCTGTTTAACTAGGAGGAGCCAGCGGCCTATTGTGGACAGGTTTTCACCCTTGGTGGTGGAGGCCTGTACGGTTTGCTCCCGCTTTTCCTTTTTCTACTGGACTCGTGCTTAACTGCCGTGAGCAGACTTTAAACTTGTAGTCCATCTCCTAAGGGAGGTAGGCGTAGAGAAAAATCTCACAAGGACTGTATTGCACTGTGCGCAACAGTAGACTTGTAATATCATAGCAAGACAATGCCGCAGAATGCTCAACGCTCTTATACTGAAGGAGTGAGCTAGGCACTTACTAACGTAAGGTGGAAATCAACTTTCTGTCCGATGTCCGAATATCATTATTGAAATGTGAACCACGTTTAGCCAAACAATATCTTCATTATATCTCTTACCATATAAATATTACTGTCTACAGTTTTAGCCCCTGTAACACTTGTAACGTAATGTAACAAGGAAATCATCAACTTTCTGCAGTCCAAAATATCATTTTGAAAGGAAAAGTAAGACTTAGTCCATCTCCATTTCATCTCTTACCCTGTAAATATTGGTGTTTACCAACTTTACCCTCTGTAACACATTGTAACATAACGCAAAATCATTTTTCTGTCCGATTTCCAAATATCATTATTGAAATGTGAACCACGTTTAGCGAAACACAATATCTCCATTACATCTCTTACCATATAAATATTGCTGTCTACAGTTTTAGCCCCCTGTAACACTTGTAACGTGGAAATCATCATCAATTTTCTGCAGTTCAAATAACATTTTGAAATGAAAAGTAAGACTTAGTCCATCTCCATTACATCTCTTACCATATAAATATTAGTGCTTACCAGTTTTAGCCCTCTGTAACACAATGTAACGTAACGCAAAAATCAACTTTCTGCTGTCCAAAATATACCACATGACTGAGGGAGCAAACATTCGAGCGGTGTACCTCTCGATGTCTGTCTATCGCATGACCACATTATCCCACACTATACCTGCTCCTGCTTACCCCCTACACTTAGTAACGTAATGTAGAAATCAACTTTCTGACTGATGACCAAATAACATTATTGAAAATGTGAACCATGTTTTGCCATTACATCCAAACATAAATAAAATATTACCGCAGGCCTGTTTAGTTCTTGTATCACATTATATCGTTACATAACCTAACGTGGAAATCATCTTTCTGTCTGATGACCAAATAACATTTTTTGTAAATGTGAAGCTTTGTAGATTTAATTTTAAACAAAGGTGGGCCACTAGTCCACGAACTAAGAGGGGTGAGTTAGGAAGAAAGACTTTGTGAAATATGCACAGAAGAGTTTGGGGAGACGTGATCACTACCTACAAATTCTAATATTTTCTGTTAACTGTGTGATCACGACATATACCTCATGGTCTCTTGTCCTTCCTCTCACTAGTCAATAAACACAATTTTGTATCATTTCTTGACTAAAATAGCACTCCGAAACATCTTTACACTTTTAATTTTTTTTTCATTAACACGTGCACAGCCATCAAAGGGAATCTCAGTACTGCACGGATGTCTTGTGTGTGTTAAATAAACGGACCTTACCTAGTTTATCATTTTCTTTGAGAAACTTATATGTGGTGATCATATCTCCCGAGTCCACACAAATAACCCACAACAACCCACATTCACATTGAGAGAGAGAGAGAGAAGGCAAACATAGCTTGGTTATTGCATCTAGTTTTAAAAAGTGGTAAGAATAAGAAGAGTCATGTTCCATAAAAATACTCTACAGCAACCATTATTTATGTGCAGTAAGGGGGAAACGGGATGCACACATACAATTTGTAAGCACTCCTACGCTATCGAGGTAAACATAACGTAAAAAGACAATGCTGTATTACCCTATTAGCCAGCTAGTCAAAACTTAACATAACAGACATGATTTCACAGAGTTTTAACCTTTGCAAGATTTTCAATGATTTTTCTTCACTTGTGCTAAGTGAGTCAGACAAAATGTGGCATTTCATTATTAGCCAGGCAATACGCTATTAGCTAGATAGTCAAAACATATATCACGCATTATTTCACAGGGATTTTTTTCTAGCAAATAAGGTTCCTTTAAGCAGTTCAACACATCAAACACCAGCAGTCCACGAAATAAGAGGCTGACTTAGGAGGAAATAAAAGGTATTGTGAAATATGCACCTCCAGCCTCCAGAAGACAGAGGAGTTTGGGGAGACGTGATCCCTACCTACATAGCCTCCTCCTCCTCCTCATTCTCTCATTAGTCAATAAACATCCTTTGCAGCATTTCTTGACTAAAATAGCACTCCAAAACATATGTGGTCATTTTTATTCACACGGTCAAATTTATAGTCAATAATTTGTTTCGCAGAGTGACAAGTTATGTAAAGTGACGAGATTTCACGGTGAGCATAGTTTTAAGAGAGTTCACAGTGTATCAATTACGGTCTTGGATATGTTATGTTATGTTTATGAAGATCATTACTTCCTATTTTTTTACCCATTTTACTACGCCCTGCTTTTCAGTCTTCTCATGTTCTTTTCAAATAAAGTTTGCTTACTGTTTTCCAGTAGATTGGCTTCACATTACATATATTAATCAACTTTCAAATTCAGTTCAGTTTCTTTTCATTATCACAGCTTTTGTTGTTTCCCTGTCAGTATCTAGTTCAAGACCTCGTTTTATCAATCTCATTAATACTACTATCAGCCATGTATTGGATGTCTCAGACATTCAGTTAACAACTTAGTAAGTGTTTATTGAACGTGGGAATCTCTTCATGTGTGCTCATTTTAGTTTAGTTTTAAGTTTTCCATCTCAAATTAATACTACTATCACCAACTATGTATTGAATAGCCCAGGCATTCAGTTAACCACTCAGTAAGTGAAAATCACTTCATGCAAGCTCATTTTTAGTTTAGGGTAAGGTTTTTCCATCGTAAAATACTATTATCATCAACCATGTATTGGGTGGCTCTGGCATTCAGTTTACAACTCAGTAAGTGTTTACTGAACGCGGAAATCGCTGCATGTGTGGTCATTTAGTTTAGTTTAAAGTTTCTCCATCGTAAAATAAAATATTACTATCACAAACCTTGTGTTGGCCGGCTCAGGCATTCAGTTTAAAACTCAGTAAGTGTTTATTGAACGTGGAAATTGCTACATGTGTGGTCATTTAGTTTAGTTTAAAGTTTCCCAATCTTAAAATATTAATATCATCATTATCATCAACCGTGTATTGGCTGGCTTAGACATTCAGTTTACAACTCAGTAAGTATTTACGGACCGTGGGAATCACTTCGTGGGCTCATTTCTGTTTAGTTTGAAGTTTTCCCATCTTAAATACTACTACTATCATCAACCCAGTATTGGGCTATCGGGCATTCAGTTAACCACTCGGTAAGTGTTTACTGAACGTCGAAATCATTTCCTGTGTGCTCATTTTTAGTTGAACCCATCTCCACTCCAAAACATTCAGGACCTAGGGTCCCGACTCGGACCGCAAGTCCGGTTTGGAGTGGAGAAGGGTTCAACTAAAAATGAGCACCGGGGTCTGTAGCCCCCGCTACAGGATCCGGTTAACACAGGACACAGTTAACAAAAAATATTAGAATTTGTAGGTAGTGATCACGTCTCCCCAAACTCTTCTGTGCATATTTCACAAAGTCTTTCTTCCTAACTCACCCCTCTTAGTTTGTGGACTAGTGGCCCACCTTTGTTTAAAATTAAATCTACAAAGCTTCAAATTTACAAAAAATGTTATTTGGTCATCAGACAGAAAGATGATTTCCACGTTAGGTTATGTAACGATATAATGTGATACAAGAACTAAACAGGCCTGCGGTAATATTTTATTTATGTTTGGATGTAATGGCAAAACATGGTTCACATTTTCAATAATGTTATTTGGTCATCAGTCAGAAAGTTGATTTCTACATTACGTTACTAAGTGAAGGGGGTAAGCAGGAGCAGGTATAGTGTGGGATAATGTGGTCATGCGATAGACAGACATCGAGAGGTACACCGCTCGAATGTTTGCTCCCTCAGTCATGTGGTATATTTTGGACAGCAGAAAGTTGATTTTTGCGTTACGTTACATTGTGTTACAGAGGGCTAAAACTGGTAAGCACTAATATTTATATGGTAAGAGATGTAATGGAGATGGACTAAGTCATACTTTTCATTTCAAAATGTTATTTGAACTGCAGAAAGTTGATGATGATTTCCACGTTACAAGTGTTACAGGGGGCTAAAACTGTAGACAGTAATATTTATATGGTACGAGATGTAATGGAGATATTGTGTTTCGCTAAACGTGGTTCACATTTCAATAATGATATTCGGGCTTCGGACAGAAAGTTGATTTCCACGTTACGTTAGTAAGTGCCTCGCTCACTCCTTCAGTATAAGAGCGTTGAGCATTCTGCGGCATTGTCTTGCTATGATATTACAAGTCTACTGTTGCGCACAGTGCAATACAGTCCTAATGGCATAAGACCAAGCTGATGTCATTTTTTCAAAAATGCTATTTGATCATCAGACAGAAAGAAGTTTTCCACGTTACATAATGATGATATATACAAGGGTGTGCTAATATTTTATTTGTGTTTAGAATATAAGGGCTATAGGAGATTGTCTAGATTTGCATACATTTTCAACTATTTCACTAACGTCTTATCCGGTCTTATTCTCATCGACTGCAGTTTACATTTGGATAATGTAGGTCTTAGAGACAGCCTTGAACTCGGGATAATGAACAAGTCAATTTAATAATAGTATCAAGATTATGATTTTCCACATTAGTCGTATATATGTTTGCTTTGAGAGAGAGAGAGAGAGAGAGAGAGAGAGAGAGAGAGAGAGAGAGAGAGAGAGAGAGAGAGAGAGGGAGAGAGAGAGAGAGAGAGAGAGAGAGAGAGAGAGAGAGAGAGAGAGAGAGAGAGCGAGAGCGAGAGAGAGAGAGAGAGAGAGAGAGAGAGAGAGAGAGAGAGGAGAGGAGAGAGAGAGAGAGAGAGAGAGAGAGAGAGAGAGAGAGAGAGAGAGAGAGAGAGAGAGAGAGAGAGAGAGGGAGAGAGAGAGAGAGAGAGAGAGAGAGAGAGAGAGAGAGAGAGAGAGAGAGAGAGAGAGAGAGAGAGAGAGAGAGAGAGAGAGTTATCAGTGAATGCTATGTGTATCCCGTGTAGTTGTGTTTACAAAAAACTTATGATTTGTTATAATAATAAGATTGGAGACCACCTTATGACTCTCGGTCATGCTATGATACAAGGTTACACATATGAATAGAAAATAATACTAAAGGCTTTGCACAGAACAATAGTTGATGGTAAGGGGGGAGGAGGGGTTGGGTGGGGAGGGTTGGGGCCTGTTGGAGCATGGGATAGGTGCGTGCGGTGCTGGGTCATTTAGCCAGTTGTGAGTCAGTCTCCAAAGAGGGGACCCGCCCACAAAGGCTCTCTCTCTCTCTCCCTGCCCTGGCCAGCATTTGGAATTTGTATGTTGCGGTCATGGCACACCTTTGAGAAAGAACAATTAAACACTCAATGCTATGTGCCGGTGTGAGCTGTGTCAGGAGAGAGTATGGTACGCCATATTGCTGTCACTCCTAGCAGTGTGGTGGTGGTGGTGTTGGTATGTGGTATGTCCTGCTATGTGGATGGAGGGGGGAGGGGTGGGCATGGCTGCCTATGGTAGAGGTAGATGATGACATTTGAAACAGTTAGGCCACAATCTTTGAAGAGGTAACCCCATATGGTCATGTGGTGTCTCTCCTCATAGCTATGTGGTAGGTATGGTCCGCATATCCTTAGCGCTCTGGAAGCAGGGAGGGTACATAAAACTATCATTCTTTAAGAAAAAATAATGACTCCACTTTCACACACAAACCCACTGCCAGCTGTTACCTCCCTTTCCCCTCCTTAACGAAAACCACAGTCGAGAGGGAACCCTGACGGTGAGAACATCCCCAGACTCCCCCGGAAGACTTGGAAAAAACGATTATGGATGATGGACGTCATCCGCACTGACGCGGAAATAGGATATTCGCCCCAGAAAACAGTCATTCTTTAAGAAAAATGATGGCTCCAGCTGTTCCCTTCACTTTCCCCTTCTCCCCTCCAGCACCTCATCTTAAGACTCTGGTCTACCCTCTCACCTAGTGGGGAGCCCCCTCTCCAACCTCAACATATCCATGGCATGTAGGGGGTGGGGATCCTCCCCCTCAACATAACCTAGGGGGGACCCTCCCCCTCAACGTAACCTACATACTCCCCCATCTATGTAAGTTTCCCCTCCTTCTGGTCTCCTACCCTCTCAGCTAGGGGGACCTCTCCCTCCACAACATAACCTACATACCCATCTTAAGACTCTGCTCTACTTCACTCAACATACTCCCATCTATCTACACACACACACACACACTCACACACACACACACACACACACACACACACACACACACACACACACACACACACACACACACACACACATACACACACACACACACTCACACACACACACACACAGGATTAACTCTTCGGCACATACTCATACATATTCATCTTCTCCTCTACTCCTATTCTTCCTCTTCCTTCTCCCTACATGACCGCATACCATCCACATAGACTCCCTTTAGCCCCCAACATGACCCTCTCTCATGCCCCCACGGCAGAACGCAGGCGTCCACCACGCGCCAGCACGCGCCAAAACATCCGGGGAATCCCCACAGACCCTACTGGGACTATGCACCTGTGCTCACCTGAGCAGGGGGGCTTAATGAGCTCACCTGCTCAGGTGCTGTGCACGATCATAGTCCTCAACTTCACTACTGGTACGAGCCATCCAGGACCATTATCCAGGACGGTGGGACCCTCCAGGACCATTATCCTGGACGGTCGGACCCTCCAGGACCATTATCCAGGACGGTGGGACCCTCCTGGACCATTATCCAGAACGGTGTGACCCTCCAGGACCATTATCCAGGACGGTGGTACCCTCCAGAACCATTATCCAGAACGGTGCGACCCTCCAGGACCATTATCAGTAGTAGGGAGTACGACTCACAGAGGAATTTTGTTTTCTGGGAGAAAATTCCCCTGTGAGTCGTGGGGGTTTCAGGTGAATTTGGAAATTCCCCTGTGAGTCGTTGGGGTTTTCAGGCAAATTTGGGGCGTCACAGATTTGGAAGTAAGGAACTCTTATGAGAAAAATAATTTCCGAGATCTTAGAAGTTTGTTAAGCGTTCTTATAATGAAAATAAGTAGGAAAATCTTAAAGAAAATTTTTAGAAAATATCGTGTTTGTGACTCAGCATTTCCAGGTGAACTCTACGGACATATTTTGCCTGTTTTCAACTTGTGAAAAAGTTACCTGTGTGAGCCATGGTTTTCAGGTGAATTTGGCCAGTCTTAGATGTTTTGTTAAGGGAAACAGACAACTTAGCCATAACATTTAGTTTTATAAATAATTTACGGCTATTTCACCTGTAAAGACCAAAATTGAACAGAGCCCAGTTTTAGACAGAATTTCGTCAGAGACCATTTTATACCTAAAAATGAACAGAGTCCACTTTGTGAGCAAAAATTAGTCAGAGACAGTTTTAAGCTCAAATTTCATTAGAGTCCAATTATCAACAGAAATTCGCCAGAGTCTACTTTGAGAGCAAAATTAGTCAGAGACAGTTTTAAGCTCAGAGACAGTTTTTAGCTCAAATTTCATCAGAGTCCAATTATCAGCAGAAATTCGCCAGAGTCTACTTTGAGAGCAAAATTAGTCAGAGACAGTTTTAAGCTCAAATTTCATCAGAGTCCTGTAATCTGTGAAAATTTGACAGAGTCCATTTTATACCCAATTTTCGTCAGAGTCCAATTAACGACAGAAATTTGACAGAGTCTTTTTTCTACCCAATTTTCATCAGAGTCCAGTTCTTGATCGAAATTAATCAGAGTCCAATTGAAGACCCAAATTTGACAGAGACCACATTTTCGCTACTAGCAGTCCAATCCCCCTTAAATTTTTACCCTCTGTATTTCAGGCACCGTAAATAAGATCAAAACAGTTAACGAGCTCCAGCTCTCGTCCCCACATTAGTTCTCTCTCGTATCTTTGTAAATAACCCCATCAATTTCCCTGAAATTTTTACCCTCTGTATTTCAGACATAGTAAATATGATGTAAACAATGATGAAACTCTAGCTCTTGTCCTCTGTCCAAGTTCACTCCTGTAAATTCATTACTATCAGTCCAAATCCCCCTGAGATTTGAACACTCAACTACATTTTCAGACCCCCCTGCAAATAAATCAAAAGCAAATTATCGAGTTCCAACTCATGTTCTTCACTTAGTTCAATGTTCATCAAATTATTTCAGATCAAACCTCTCTCCAGTCTATCAAAGTAAACATCATTTCCTTTAATACCCTTTTTGTACTCAGCTCTGTAATATTCACACGGTCATATAACACCTTCCCTTCTCATCCCCAACTTATCCAATCTTCAATAATCCTACTGTATTTGCATATTTTCACTATATTCACCTGTGTTCTTCACATTTTTTCCATGTTTTCTGTGTTCACTCCATGTTCTACAAATGTTCACAGCATGCTCAGTTCAAACTTTTTCTACCATTTTCCCCGTATGTTCTCTATGTTCTTTGTCATGTTTTCATGTACATCATATGTTCTCTGTATAACTTTTATACTCAATTTTCATGTTCTCAATGTTCTTAGCTTGTTCTTCACATTTTCAGTGTTCATCCTTTGTATTCCCTATGTTCCTTATCATGTCTTCATATTCTCTATAAGTTCATATTCCCTGCATGTTCACTCTATTCATCAACTTTTTCTTACATGTTTTCTGTGTTCACCGTATGTTCACTGTGTTCATTCCCCTACTTAACCTCAATTTTTTTTTATGTTCTTTGTTTCTTTAAACCAATTTGTTTTCTTCCATTCACTAACTAGTTCTTTGCCAAATATTATACAGCAATACAGTTCCCTCAACAATTTTAGTCACCCAGTTTTATTTGCAAAACTATGTCAAAGTAATTCTCGTAGTCAACTTAATAGTTCTACCAACCCCGTTCTTAAACAAATCTACACTTTATTCAGTTCCAAATTTACAAAGACAAACCTTTCTTGTAACTTCTTAACTAAAAATCTTTCGCCAATCAACTAAAACATAGTCACTTTCCTCATTTCTCAACTAAACTTATTATCCAATCAACCAAAAATAGTCAGGATTATTCTCATTCAACACCGTTCTTAACTAAACTTATTCCCTAGTCATCAGAAAATAACCGTGTTCTTCATGTTTCATTGTCATTTCATAACTAAAATTATCCATCAATCAACAGAAATAGTCTTGTTCATCATTTCGTAACAACCATTATGTTTTCGTCAAAGTAAGAAAAAATAACCAAAGATATCTTTCATCACTGTTCTTAACTGACATTTATACTTTGTGGAGCACTAAAATAGTCACTGTCGTCATATTTTTTTCTTGTCTTTCCTCAACTAAAATAGTCAAATGTAACTTTTTCAACACTTTCGTAACTAAAATTATATGTCGCTAAGTAAGAAAAATAGTCAAATGTAGCCTCTTTCCAACACTGTTCTTAACTAAAATATCCTTTCACTTCGCTAAAATAGTCATATTCATCATTGTTCCTAACTAAAATTATATTTCGTTAAGTAAGAAAATAGTCAAAGGTGCTCTCCGTAACACCAAAGTTACTCTTCGAGATAACAAAAGACACTCAAAAATTTACTCGCATCCTCAAAGTTATTCTCAGAGTCATCAAAAAGTTAATCTCAGTCATCAAAATGCTATTCTCTAAGTAACCTTTCGTTCATCAGAGAAACTTTCTAAGACATCTTCGTTCATTAAAGTTAATCTCAGAGGCATAAAAGTTATTCTCAGAGTCATCAAAAAGTTAATCTCAGTCATCAAAATGCTATTCTCTAAGTAACCTTTCGTTCATCAGAGAAACATTCTAAGACATCTTCGTTCATTAAAGTTAATCTCAGAGGCATAAAAGTTATTCTCAGAGCTATCAAAATTATTCTCGATACCATCAAAGTATTTTCTCGTTCATCAAAGTTAATCTCAGAGTTAACAAAGGTAATCTCTAACTCACTTTCGTTCAACATATTAATTCTCTAAGTCCTCAGAGTTATTCTCTAAGACAACAAAGTTATTCTCTAAGACAACAAAGTCTTTCTCAGAGCTATCAAACTTGTTCTCAAAGTCATCAAAGTTATTCCAAGAGACGTCAAAGTTAATCTAAGACATCATCTTTCATCAAAGATATTCTCTCTAAGCCATCAATGTTCTTCTCTATGACATAAAAGTTATTCTCTATGTCATCAAAAAGTTATTCTCTGAGCTAACAAAATGCTACTCATGTTCTCAAAGACATTCTCAAAGTCATCAAAGTTATTCTAAGAGCTATCAAACTTGTTCTCAAAGTCATCAAAGTTATTCACAGTCATCAAAGTTATTCTCTAACTCACTTTTGTTCATTAGAGTTAATTTCTATGTTATAAAAGTTATTCTCAGAGACATCTAAAATTAATCTTGCTCATCAAAGTTATTCTAAGAGCTATCAAACTTGTTCTCAAAGTCATCAAAGTTATTCACAGAGTCATCAAAGTTATTCTGTAACTCACTTTTGTTCATTAAAGTTAATTTCTATGTTATAAAAGTTATTCTCAGAGACATCTAAAGTTAATCTTGCTCTTCAAAGTTGTTCTCTAAGACATAAAAGTTATTCTCTAAGACATCAATGTTGTTCTCTAAGACATCAATGTTGTTCTCTAAGACATCAAAGATGTTCTCTAAATCATAAAAGTTAATCGTTAACTCACCTTCGTTCATTAGAGAAACTTTCCAATCCATATTCGTTGACCAGAGTTATTCTCAGAGTCATCAAAGCGATCTCTAATTCACCTTCGT
Organism: Procambarus clarkii; assembly: GCF_040958095.1. Classification (NCBI taxonomy): domain Eukaryota; kingdom Metazoa; phylum Arthropoda; class Malacostraca; order Decapoda; family Cambaridae; genus Procambarus; species Procambarus clarkii. The sequence continues at coordinate 4,782,392 of NC_091223.1, forward strand.
TCTCCAAAAGTTGTTCTCTAAGACACCTTCGTTCATCAAAGAAACTCTCCTTCTTCCATCATGTTATTCTTTAAGACATCTTCAGTCATAAAATTTTCTCTCCAAAATGTAACTAGTTCAGCTTTTCATACAAAACCTGCACTTCTGTTAAAATATATTTTCTTAGTCGCTTTACCCTAAAACTGTTTTCTGAACTACACTGTTCAAACCTACGTAACCTATCCTCTCCACCCAATGTTACTTAGTTAACGTAACGTTCCTAAACCTAACTTTACCTATCCTAACTTAACTTACCTTACCTTTACCTATCTTACCTAACTTAACCTGCATAACCTAACTTTACCTCTCCTAACATAACTTACCTTACCTTACCTATCTTACCTAACTTTACCTATCTTACCTAACTTAACCTGCATAACCTAACTCTACCTATCCTAACATAACTTACCTTACCTTACCTATCTTACCTAACTTTACCTATCCTAACATAACTTACCATACCTTACCTATCATACCTAACTTACCTAACCTTACCTAACTTATCTTGCTTAACCTAACTTACCTAACTTAACCTGCTTAACCTAACTTAACCTAACTTACATAACTTAACCTAACCTAACCTGCATAACCTAACTTTACCTGTCCTAACTTAATTTACCTTACCCTACCTAACTTACCTAACTTACCTGCTAAACCTAACTTTACCTATCCTAACATGACTTACCTTACATTACATATCTTACTTAACTTAACCTGCTAAACCTAACTTACATAACTTAACCTAACTTACATAACTTACCTACATTACCTAACTTATCCTGCTTAACCTAACTTACCTAACGTACCTAACTTAACCTGTATAACCTAACCTGCTTAACCTAACTTACCTTACCTTACTTATCTTACCTAACTTACCTTACCTTACCTAACGTATCTAACTTAACCTAACTTACCTACCTTACCTAACTTAACCTGCATAACATAACTTACATAACTTATCTTACATATCCCAACGTAACCTAACTTGCTCTACCTAACTTAATCTTACATTCCCAAACTGATGTATCCTAACTTATCTAGTCCAACCAGACATGATCTAACTTACATAAGTATTCCTGCTTGTCTTTTGTGTTTCATCAATCATTGTCTCATATTCATTTACTCATTCAAGGGTTAATTTCTCAAATGGACATTTTTGCATTTCAAGTGTTATTTGTTTAAGATTGGGTGTTTAACCATTTCAAAGGATTTTGTTATATATGGAAATTTACTCGTTTCAAAGGGCTAATTTCTCAAATGGTCATTTTTGCAGATCAAGGGTTATTTGTTAAATTTCATCAAGTTGCCCATAAGTTGTATTTATTATGTTTGTTATAATTTATTCTTATTCTCCAACCCCTTAACCTAACCTCTTGTAATCTTAGTGTATTTAGTAGGTTCTATCATATGTTCTTATTCCCCAACCCTTTAACCTAACCTTTCAGATGTAGTTTATTGTGTTTTTGACGTATTTTTTGAATATATTATCCTTTTCATAACCTTTCAGATGTAGTTTTTTTTTCTCCTTTTTGTATATTTTTACCCAAACCCACCATCCCACTTAACCTTCTTTCCTTCTTTTACTTTGTTTTCACATATAAGTTCATTCTTTATCTTAGTAATAATAAAATTACAATAGTAAAGAAACAGATCTACTAATACTTGAAATTGAGAAAAAACAAGAGAGCAAGGGACTGCGAGCAAGAAAAGAGGAGAAAAGAGTAAGAGAGAGGGGGAGGAAGAGCATGGGAGCACTAAGACTTGGATTTCAGAAACAAGAGAGCATTTGAGCAAATGAGTGAGAGAGAGGGAGGAAGAGAGAGAATAAGGGAGAGATAGAAAAGGAGGATTAGAAGGAGTAGGAGAAACAAAGTAAAAGAAGGAAAGAAGGTTAAGTGGGATGGTGGGTTTGGGTAAAAATATACAAAAAGGAGAAACAAAACTACATCTGAAAGGTTATGAAAAGGATAATATATTCAAAAAATACGTCAAAAACACAATAAACTACATCTGAAAGGTTAGGTTAAAGGGTTGGGGAATAAGAACATATGATAGAACCTTCTAAATACACTAAGATTACAAGAGGTTAGGTTAAGGGGTTGGGAAATAAGAACATATGATAGAACCTACTAAATACACTAAGATTACAAGAGGTTAGGTTAGGGGGTTGGGAAATAAGAACATATGATAGAACCTACTAAATACACTAAGATTACAAGAGGTTAGGTTAAGGGGTTGGAGAATAAGAATAAATGATAACAAACATAATAAATACAACTTATGGGCAACTTGATGAACTTTAACAAATAACCCTTGATCTGCAAAAATGACCATTTGAGAAATTAGCCCTTTGAAACGAGTAAATTTCCATATATAACGAAATCCTTTGAAATGGTTAAACACCCAATCTTAAACAAATAACACTTGAAATGTAAAAATGTCCATTTGAGAAATTAATCCTTGAATGAGTAAATGAATATGAGACAATGATTGACGAAACACAAAAGACAAGCAGGAATACTTATGTAAGTTAGATCATGTCTGGTTGGACTAGATAAGTTAGGATACATCAGTTTGGGAATGTAAGATTAAGTTAGGTAGAGCAAGTTAGGTTACGCTGGGATATGTAAGATAAGTTATGTAAGTTAGGTTACGCAGGTTAAGTTAGGTAAGGTAGGTAAGTTAGGTTAAGTTAGATACGTTAGGTAAGGTAAGGTAAGTTAGGTAAGATAGGTAAGGTAAGGTAAGTTAGGTTAAGCAGGTTAGGTTATACAGGTTAAGTTAGGTAAGTTAGGTTAAGCAGGATAAGTTAGGTAATATAGGTAAGTTATGTAAGTTAGGTTAAGTTATGTAAGTTAGGTTGAGCAGGTAATGTAAGGTAAGTCATGTTAGGATAGGTAAAGTTAGGTTTAGCAGGTAAGTTAGGTAAGGTAAGGTAAATTAAGTTAGGACAGGTAAAGTTAGGTTATGCAGGTTTGGTTAGGTTAAGTTATGTAAGTTAGGTTAAGTTAGGTTAAGCAGGTTAAGTTAGGTAAGTTAGGTTAAGCAAGATAAGTTAGGTAAGGTTAGGTAAGTTAGGTATGATAGGTAAGGTATGGTAAGTTATGTTAGGATAGGTAAAGTTAGGTAAGATAGGTGAGGTAAGGTAAGTTATGTTAGGATAGGTAGAGTTAGGTTATGCTGGTTAAGTTAGGTAAGATAGGTAAAGTTAGGTAAGATAGGTAAGGTAAGGTAAGTTATGTTAGGAGAGGTAAAGTTAGGTTATGCAGGTTAAGTTAGGTAAGATAGGTAAAGGTAAGGTAAGTTAAGTTAGGATAGGTAAAGTTAGGTTTAGGAACGTTACGTTAACTAAGTAACATTGGGTGGAGAGGATAGGTTACGTAGGTTTGAACAGTGTAGTTCAGAAAACAGTTTTAGGGTAAAGCGACTAAGAAAATATATTTTAACAGAAGTGCAGGTTTTGTATGAAAAGCTGAACTAGTTACATTTTGGAGAGAAAATTTTATGACTGAAGATGTCTTAAAGAATAACATGATGGAAGAAGGAGAGTTTCTTTGATGAACGAAGGTGTCTTAGAGAACAACTTTTGGAGAACGAAGGTGAATTAGAGATCGCTTTGATGACTCTGAGAATAACTCTGGTCAACGAATATGGATTGGAAAGTTTCTCTAATGAACGAAGGTGAGTTAACGATTAACTTTTATGATTTAGAGAACATCTTTGATGTCTTAGAGAACAACATTGATGTCTTAGAGAACAACATTGATGTCTTAGAGAATAACTTTTATGTCTTAGAGAACAACTTTGAAGAGCAAGATTAACTTTAGATGTCTCTGAGAATAACTTTTATAACATAGAAATTAACTTTAATGAACAAAAGTGAGTTACAGAATAACTTTGATGACTCTGTGAATAACTTTGATGACTTTGAGAACAAGTTTGATAGCTCTTAGAATAACTTTGATGAGCAAGATTAATTTTAGATGTCTCTGAGAATAACTTTTATAACATAGAAATTAACTCTAATGAACAAAAGTGAGTTAGAGAATAACTTTGATGACTGTGAATAACTTTGATGACTTTGAGAACAAGTTTGATAGCTCTTAGAATAACTTTGATGACTTTGAGAATGTCTTTGAGAACATGAGTAGTATTTTGTTAGCTCAGAGAATAACTTTTTGATGACATAGAGAATAACTTTCATGTCATAGAGAAGAACATTGATGGCTTAGAGAGAATATCTTTGATGAAAGATGATGTCTTAGATTAACTTTGACATCTCTTGGAATAACTTTGATGACTTTGAGAACAAGTTTGATAGCTCTGAGAATAACTTTGTTGTCTTAGAGAATAACTCTGAGGACTTAGAGAATTAATATGTTGAACGAAAGTGAGTTAGAGATTACCTTTGTTAACTCTGAGATTAACTTTGATGAACGAGAAAATACTTTGATGGTATCGAGAATAATTTTGATAGCTCTGAGAATAACTTTTATGCCTTTGAGATTAACTTTAATGAACGAAGATGTCTTAGAATGTTTCTCTGATGAACGAAAGGTTACTTAGAGAATAGCATTTTGATGACTGAGATTAACTTTTTGATGACTCTGAGAATAACTTTTATGCCTCTGAGATTAACTTTAATGAACGAGGATGTCTTAGAAAGTTTCTCTGATGAACGAAAGGTTACTTAGAAAATAGCATTTTGATGACTGAGATTAACTTTTTGATGACTCTGAGAATAACTTTGAGGATGCGAGTAAATTTAGGAGTGTTTGAGAGTGTCTTTTGTTATCTCGAAGAGTAACTTTGGTGTTACGGAGAGCACCTTTGACTATTTTCTTACTTAACGAAATATAATTTTAGTTAGGAACAATGATGAATATGACTATTTTAGCGAAGTGAAAGGATATTTTAGTTAAGAACAGTGTTGAAAAGAGGCTACATTTGACTATTTTTCTTACTTAGCGACATATAATTTTAGTTACGAAAGTGTTGAAAAAGTTACATTTGACTATTTTAGTTGAGGAAAGACAAGAAAAAAATATGACGAAAGTGACTATTTTAGTGCTCCACAAAGTATAAATGTCAGTTAAGAACGACGATGATAGATATCTTTGACTATATTTTCTTACTTGACGAAAACATAATTTTAGTTAGGAACAATGATGAATATGACTATTTTAGCGAAGTGAAAGGATATTTTAGTTAAGAACAGTGTTGGAAAGAGGCCACATTTGACTATTTTTCTTACTTAGCGACATATAATTTTAGTTACGAAAGTGTTGAAAAAGTTACATTTGACTATTTTAGTTGAGGAAAGACAAGAAAAAAATATGACGAAAGTGACTATTTTAGTGCTCACCAAAGTATAAATGTCAGTTAAGAACAGTGATGAAAGATACCTTTGGTTATTTTTTCTTACTTTGACGAAAACATAATGGTTGTTACGAAATGATGAACAAGACTATTTCTGTTGATTGACGGATAATTTTAGTTATGAAATGACAATGAAACATGAAGAACACGGTTATTTTCTGGTGACTAGGGAATAAGTTTCGTTAAGAACGGTGTTGAATGAGAATAATCCTGACTATTTTTGGTTGATTGGATAATAAGTTTAGTTGAGAAATGAGGAAAGTGACTATGTTTTAGTTGATTGGCGAAAGATTTTTAGTTAAGAAGTTACAAGAAAGATTTGTCTTTGTAAATTTGGAACTGAATAAAGTGTAGATTTGTTTAAGAACGGGGTTGGTAGAACTATTAAGTTGACTACGAGAATTACTTTGACATAGTTTTGCAAATAAAACTGGGTGACTAAAATTGTTGAGGGAACTGTATTGCTGTATAATATTTGGCAAAGAACTAGTTAGTGAATGGAAGAAAAGAAATTGGTTTAAAGAAACAAAGAACATAAAAAAAAATTGAGGTTAAGTAGGGGAATGAACACAGTGAACATACGGTGAACACAGAAAACATGTAAGAAAAAGTTGATGAATAGAGTGAACATGCAGGGAATATGAACTTATAGAGAATATGAAGACATGATAAGGAACATAGGGAATACAAAGAATGAACACTGAACAAGTGAAGAACAAGCTAAGAACATTGAGAACATGAATATTAAGTATAAAAGTTATACAGAGAACATATGATGTACATGAAAACATGACAAAGAACATAGAGAACATACGGGGAAAATGGTAGAAAAAGTTTGAACTGAGCATGCTGTGAACATTTGTAGAACATGGAGTGAACACAGAAAACAGGGAAAAAATGTGAAGAATAAGCTAAGAACATTGAGAACATGAATATTGGGTATAAAAGTTATACAGAGAACATATGATGTACATGAAAAAATGACAAAGAACATAGTGAACATACGGGGAAAATGGTAGAAAAAATGTGAACTGAGCATGCTGTGAACATTTGTAGAACATGGAATGAACGCAGAAAACATGGAAAAAATGTGAAGAACACAGGTGAATATAGTGAAAATATGCAAATACAGTAGGATTATTGAAGATTGGATAAGTTGGGGATGAGAAGGTAAGGTGTTATATGACCGTGTGAATATTACAGAGCTGAGTACAAAAAGGGTATTAAAGGAAATGATGTTTACTTTGATAGACTGGAGAGAGGTTTGATCTGAAATAATTTGATGAACATTGAACTAAGTGAAGAACATGAGTTGGAACTCGATAATTTGCTTTTGATTTATTTTGCAGGGGGGTCTGAAAATGTAGTTGAGTGTTCAAATCTCAGGGGGATTTGGACTGATAGTAATGAATTTACAGGAGTGAACTTGGACAGAGGACAAGAGCTAGAGTTTCATCATTGTTTACATCATATTTACTATGTCTGAAATACAGAGGGTAAAAATTTCAGGGAAATTGATGGGGTTATTTACAAAGATACGAGAGAGAACTAAGGTGGGGACGAGAGCTGGAGCTCGTTAACTGTTTCGATCTTATTTACGGTGCCTGAAATACAGAGGGTAAAAATTTAAGGGGGATTTGACTGCTAGTAGCGAAAATGTGGTCTCTGTCAAATTTGGGTCTTCAATTGGACTCTGATAAATTTCGATCAAGAACTGGACTCTGATGAAAATTGGGTAGAAAAAAGACTCTGTCAAATTTCTGTTGTTAATTGGACTCTGACGAAAATTGGGTATAAAATGGACTCTGTCAAATTTTCACAGATTACAGGACTCTGATGAAATTTGAGCTTAAAACTGTCTCTGACTAATTTTGCTCTCAAAGTAGACTCTGGCGAATTACTGTTGATAATTGGACTCTAATGAAATTTGAGCTTAAAAGTGTCTCTGACTAATTTTTGCTCACAAAGTGGACTCGGTTCATTTTTAGGTATAAAATGGTCTCTGACGAAATTCTGTCTAAAACTGGGCTCTGTTCAATTTTGGTCTTTACAGGTGAAATAGCCGTAAATGGATATAAAACTAAATGTTATGGCTAAGTTGTCTGTTTTCCTTAACAAAACATCTAAGACTGGCCAAATTCACCTGAAAACCATGGCGCACACAGGTAACTTTTTCAGAAGTTGAAAACAGGCAAAATATGTCCGTAGAGTTCACCTGGAAATGCTGAGTCACAAACACGATATTTTCTAAAATTTTTCTTTAAGATTTTCCTACTTATTTTCATTAAAAGAACTCTTAACAAACTTCTAATATCTCGGAAATTATTTTTCTCATAAGAATTCCTTACTTCCAAATCTGTGACTCCCCAAATTTGCCTGAAAACCCCAACGACTCACAGGGGAATTTCCAAATTCACCTGAAACCCCCACGACTCACAGGGGAATTTTCTCCCAGAAAACAAAATTCGTCTGTGAGTCGTACTCCCTACTACTATTATCCAGGACGGTGTGATCCTCCAGGACCATTATCCAGGATGGTGGTACCCTCCAGGACCATTATCCAGGACGGTGTAACCCTCCAGGACCATTATCCAGGACGGTGCGACCCTCCAGGACCATTATACAGGACGGTGCGACCCTCCAGGACCATTATCCAGGACGGTGATACCCTCCAGGACCATTATCCAGGACGGTGCGACCCTCCCAAGACCATTATCCTAAATGGTGGGACCCTCCAGGACCATTATCCAGGACGGTGTGACCCTCCAGGGCCATTATCCAGGACGGTGTGACCCTCCAGGACCATTATCCAGGACGGTGTGACCCTCCCAGAACCAATATCCAGGAGGGTGTGACCCTCCAGGACCATTATCCAGGACGGTAGGACCCTCCAGAACCATTATCCAGGACGGTTTGACCATCCAAGGCCATTATCCAGGACAGTGTGACCCTCCCGGGACCATTATCCAGGACTGTGGGACCCTCCAGGACCATTTTCCAGGATGGTGGGACCCTCCAGGACCATTATCCGAGATGGTGGGACCCTCCAGGACCATTAACCAGGACGGTGGGACCCTCCAAGACCATTATCCTGGACGGTGTGACCCTCCAGGACCATTATCCAGGACGGTGGGACCCTCCAAGACCATTATCGTGGACGGTGGGAAACTCCAGGACCATTATCCAGGACTGTGCGACCCTCCAGGACCATAATCCAGGACGGTGCGACCCTCCAGGACCATTATCCAGGAGAGTGTGACCCTCCAGGACCATTATCCAGGATGGTGGGACCCTCCAGGACCATTATCCAGGACTGTGCGACCCTCCAGGACCATTATCCAGGACGGTAGACCTTCCAGGACCATTATCCAGGACAGTGGTACCCTCCAGGACCATTATCCAGGAAGTTGGTACCCTCCAGGACCATTATCCAGGACGGTGTGACCCTCCAGGACCATTATCCAGGACGGTGCGACCGTCCAGGACCATTATGCAGGACGGTGCGACCCTCCAGGACCATTATCCAGGCAGGTGGTACCCTCCAGGACGGTGCGATCCTCCCAGGACCATTATCCTGGATGGTGGGACCCTCCAGGACCATTATCCAGGACGGTGTGACCCTCCAGGGCCATTATCCAGGACGGTGTGACCCTCCAGGACCATTATCCAGGACGGTGTGACCCTCCCAGAACCAATATCCAGGACAGTGTGACCATCCAGGACCATTATCCAGGACGGTAGGACCCTCCAGAACCATTATCCAGGACGGTTTGACCATCCAAGGCCATTGTCCAGGACAGTGTGACCCTCCCGGGACCATTAACCAGGACGGTGGGACCCTCCAGGACCATTATCCGGGATGGTGGGACCCTCCAGGACCATTATCCGGGATGGTGGGACCCTCCAGGACCATTATCCGGGATGGTGGGACCCTCCAGGACCATTATCCAGGCCGGTGGGACCCTCCAGGACCATTATCCTGGACGGTGTGACCCTCGCAGGACCATTATGCAGGCCGGTGGGACCCTCCAGGACCATTTTCCAAGACGGTGTGACCCTCCCAGGACCATTATGCAGGACGGTGGGACCCTCCAAGACCATTATCCTGGACGGTGGGAAACTCAAGGACCATTATCCAGGACTGTGCGACCCTCCAGGACCATAATCCAGGACGGTGCGACCCTCCAGGACCATTATCCAGGAGAGTGTGACCCTCCAGGACCATTATCCAGGATCGTGGGACCCTCCAGGACCATTATCCAGGACTGTACGACCCTCCAGGACCATTATTCAGGACGGTGGGACTCTCCAGGACCATTATCCAGGACGGTGGTACCCTCCAGGACGGTGGTACCCTCCAGGACCATTATCCAGGACGGTGTGACCCTCCAGGACCATTATCCAAGACGGTGCGACCCTCCAGGACCATTATACAGGACGGTGCGACCCTCCAGGACCATTATCCAGGCAGGTGGTACCCTCCAGGACCATTATCCAGGACAGTGCGACCCTCCCAGGACCATTATCCTGGATGGTGGGACCCTCCAGGACCAATATCCAGGACGGTGTGACCCTCCAGGACCATTATCCAGGACGGTGTGATCCTCCAGGACCATTATCCAGGACGGTGGTACCCTCCAGGACCATTATCCAGGACGGTGTGACCCTCCAGGACCATTATCCAGGACGGTGCGACCCTCCAGGACCATTATACAGGAAGGTGGGACCCTCCAGGACCATTATCCAGGACGGTGATACCCTCCTGGACCATTATCCAGGACGGTGCGACCCTCCCAAGACCATTATCCTAAATAGTGGGACCCTCCAGGACCATTATCCAGGACGGTGTGACCCTCCAGGGCCATTATCAAGGACGGTGTGACCCTCCAGGACCATTATCCAGGACGGTGTGACCCTCCCAGAACCAATATCCAGGACTGTGTGACCCTCCAGGACCATTATCCAGGACGGTAGGACCCTCCAGAACCATTATCCAGGACGGTTTGACCATCCAAGGCCATTATCCAGGAGAGTGTGACCCTCCAGGACCATTATCCAGGATCGTGGGACCCTCCAGGACCATTATCCAGGACTGTACGACCCTCCAGGACCATTATCCAGGACGGTGGGACTCTCCAGGACCATTATCCAGGACGGTGGTACCCTCCAGGACGGTGGTACCCTCCAGGACCATTATCCAGGACGGTGTGACCCTCCAGGACCATTATCCAAGACGGTGCGACCCTCCAGGACCATTATACAGGACGGTGCGACCCTCCAGGACCATTATCCAGGCAGGTGGTACCCTCCAGGACCATTATCCAGGACAGTGCGACCCTCCCAGGACCATTATCCTGGATGGTGGGACCCTCCAGGACCAATATCCAGGACGGTGTGACCCTCCAGGACCATTATCCAGGACGGTGTGATCCTCCAGGACCATTATCCAGGACGGTGGTACCCTCCAGGACCATTATCCAGGACGGTGTGACCCTCCAGGACCATTATCCAGGACGGTGCGACCCTCCAGGACCATTATACAGGAAGGTGGGACCCTCCAGGACCATTATCCAGGACGGTGATACCCTCCTGGACCATTATCCAGGACGGTGCGACCCTCCCAAGACCATTATCCTAAATAGTGGGACCCTCCAGGACCATTATCCAGGACGGTGTGACCCTCCAGGGCCATTATCAAGGACGGTGTGACCCTCCAGGACCATTATCCAGGACGGTGTGACCCTCCCAGAACCAATATCCAGGACGGTGTGACCCTCCAGGACCATTATCCAGGACGGTAGGACCCTCCAGAACCATTATCCAGGACGGTTTGACCATCCAAGGCCATTATCCAGGACAGTGTGACCCTCCCGGGACCATTATCCAGGACGGTGGGACCCTCCAGGACCATTATCCGGGATGGTGGGACCCTCCAGGACCATTATCCAGGAAGGTGGGACTCTCCAGGACCATTATCCTGGACGGTGTGACCCTCCAGGACCATTATCCAGGACGGTGGGACCCTCCAAGACCATTATCCTGGACGGTGGGAAACTCCAGGACCATTATCCAGGACTGTGCGACCCTTCAGGACCATAATCCAGGACGGTGCGACCCTCCAGGACTATTATCCAGGAGAGTGTGACCCTCCAGGACCATTATCCAGGATGGTGGGACCCTCCAAGACCATTATCCAGGACTGTGCGACCCTCCAGGACCATTATCCAGGACGGTGGGACTCTCCAGGACCATTATCCAGGACGGTGGTACCCTCCAGGACGGTGGTACCCTCCAGGACTATTATCCAGGACGGTGTGACCCTCCAGGACCATTATCCAGGACGGTGCGACCCTCCAGGACCATTATACAGGACGGTGCGACCCTCCAGGACCATTATCCAGGCAGGTGGTACCCTCCAGGACCATTATCCAGGACGGTGCGACCCTCCCAGGACCATTATCCTGGATGGTGGGACCCTTCAGGACCATTATCCAGGACGGTGTGACCCTCCAGGGCCATTATCCAGGACGGTCTGACCCTCCAGGACCATTATCCAGGACGATGTGACCCTCCCAGAACCAATATCCGGGATAGTGGGACCCTCCAGGACCATTATCCGGGATTGTGGGACCCTCCAGGACCATTATCCAGGCCGGTGGGACCCTCCAAGACCATTATCCAAGACGGTGTGACCCTCCCAGGACCATTATGCAGGACGGTGGGACCCTCCAAGACCATTATCCTGGACGGTGGGAATCTCCAGGACCATTATCCAGGACTGTGCGAACCTCCAGGACCATAATCCAGGACGGTGCGACTCTCCAGGACCATTATCCAGGAGAGTGTGACCCTCCAGGACCATTATCCAGGATGGTGGGACCCTCCACGACCATTATCCAGGACTGTGCGACCCTCCAGGACCATTATCCAGGACGGTGGGACTCTCCAGGACCATTATCCAGGACGGTGGTACCCTCCAGGACCATTATCCAGGACGGTGGTACCCTCCAGGACCATTATCCAGGACGGTGTGACCCTCCAGGACCATTATCCAGGACGGTGCGACCCTCCAGGACCATTATACAGGACGGTGCGACCCTCCAGGACCATTATCCAGGCAGGTGGTACCCTCCAGGACCATTTTCCAGGACGGTGCGACCCTTCCAGGACCATTATCCTGGATGGTGGGACCCTCCAGGACCATTATCCAGGACGGTGTGACCCTCCAGGGCCATTTTCCAGGACGGTGTGACCCTCCAGGACCATTATCAAGGACGGTGTGACCCTCCCAGATCCAATATCCACGACAGTGTGACCCTCCAGGACCATTATCCAGGACGGTAGGACCCTCCACAACCATTATCCAGGACGGTTTGACCATCCAAGGCCATTATCCAGGACAGTGTGACCCTCCCGGGACCATTATCCAGGACGGTGGGACCGTCCAGGACCATTATCCGGGATGGTGGGACCCTCCAGGACCATTATCCGGGATGGTGGGACCCTCCAGGACCATTATCCAGGACGGTGGGACCCTCCAGGACCATTATCCAGGACTGTGCGACCCTCCAGGACCATTATCCATGACGTTGGGACTCTCCAGGACCATTATCCAGGACTGTGGGACCCTCCAAGACCATTATCCAGGACGGTGGGCCCCTCCAGGACCATTATCCAGGACGGTGGAACCCCCCAGGACCATTATCCAGGACGGTGGGACCCTCCAGGACCATTATCCAGGACGGTGGGACCCTCTAGGACCATTATCCGTGATGGAGGGACCCTCCAGGACCATTATCCTGGACAGTGGGACCCTCCAGGACCATTATCCAGGACGGTGGGACCCTCCAGGACCATTATCCAGGACGGTGGGACCCTCCAGGACCATTATCCAGGACGGTGGGCCCTCCCTGACCATTATCCAGAACGGTGGGACCCTCCCGGACCATTATCCAGGACGGTGGGATCCTCCAGGACCATTTTCCGGGATGGTGGGACCCTCCAGGACCATTATCCGGGGTGGTGGGATCCTCCAGGACCATTATCCGGGATGGTGGGACCCTCCAGGACCATTATCTAGAACAGTGGGACCCTCCCGGACCATTATCCAGGATGGTGGGATCCTCCAGGACCATTATCCAGGACGGTGGGACCTTCGAGGACCATTATCCGGGATGGTGGGACACTCCAGGACCATTATCCGGGATTGTGAGACCCTCCAGGACCATTATACGGGACGGTGGGATCCTCCAGGACCATTATCCAGGAAGGTGGGACCCTCGAGGACCATTATCCGGGACGGTGGGATCCTCCAGGACCATTATCCAGGACGGTGGGACCCTCCAGGACCATTATCCGGGATGGTGGGACCCTCCAGGACGGTGGGACCCTCCAGGACCATTACCCGGGATAGTGGGACCCTCCAGGACCATTATCCAGGACGGTGGGACCCTCCAGGACCATTATCCAGGACGGTGGGTCCCTCCAGGACCATTATCCAGGACGGTGGGACCCTCCAGGACCATTATCCGGGACGGTGAGATCCTGCAGGACCATTATCCAGGACGGTGGGACCTTCCAGGACCATAATCCGGGACGGTGGGATCCTCCAGGACCATTATCCGGGATTGTGGGACCCTCCAGGACCATTATCCAGGACGTTGGGATCCTCCAGGACCATTATCCGGGACGGTGAGATCCTCCAGGACCATTATCCAGGACGGTGGGACCCTCCAGGACCATTATCCTGGATGGTGGGACCCTCCAGGACCATTATCCGGGATGGTGGGACCCTCCAAGACCATTATCCTGGACGGTGGGAAACTCCAGGACCATTATACAGGACTGTGCGACCCTCCAGGACCATAATCCAGGACGGTGCGACCCTCCAGGACCATTATCCAGGAGAGTGTGACCCTCCAGGACCATTATCCAGGATGGTGGGACCCTCCAGGACCATTATCCAGGACTGTGCGTCCCTCCATGACCATTATCCAGGACGGTGGGACATTCCAGGACCATTATCCAGGACGGTGGTACCATCCAGGACCATTATCCAGGACGGTGGTACCCTCCAGGACCATTATCCAGGACGGTGTGACCCTCCAGGACCATTATCCAGGACGGTGCGACCCTCCAGGACCATTATACAGGACGGTGCGACCCTCCAGGACCATTATCCAGGCAGGTGGTACCCTCCAGGACCATTATCCAGGACAGTGCGACCCTCCCAGGACCATTATCCTGGATGGTGGGACCCTCCAGGACCATTATCCAGGACGGTGTGACCCTCCAGGACCATTATACAGGACGGTGCGACCCTCCAGGACCATTATCCAGGACGGTGTGACCCTCCAGGACCATTATCCAGGACGGTGCGACCCTCCAGGACCATTATACAGGACGGTGCGACCCTCCAGGACCATTATCCAGGACGGTGATACCCTCCAGGACCATTATACAGGACGGTGCGACCGTCCCAAGACCATTATCCTAAATGGTGGGACCCTCCAGGACCATTATCCAGGACGGTGTGACCCTCCAGGGCCATTATCCAGGACGGTGTGACCCTCCAGGACCATTATCCAGGACGGTGTGACCCTCCCAGAACCAATATCCAGGACGGTGTGACCCTCCAGGACCATTATCCAGGACGGTAGGACCCTCCAGAACCATTATCCAGGACGGTTTGACCATCCAAGGCCATTATCCAGGACAGTGTGACCCTCCCGGGACCATTATCCAGGACTGTGGGACCCTCCAGGACCATTTTCCGGGATGGTGGGACCCTCCAGGACCATTATCCGGGATGGTGGGACCCTCCAGGACCATTAACCAGGACGGTGGGACCCTCCAGGACCATTATCCAGGACGGTGGGACCCTCCAAGACCATTATCCTGGACGGTGGGAAACTCCAGGACCATTATCCAGGACTGTGCGACCCTCCAGGACCATAATCCAGGACGGTGCGACCCTCCAGGACCATTATCCAGGATGGTGGGACCCTCCAGGACCATTATCCAGGACTGTGCGACCCTCCAGGACCATTATCCAGGACGGTAGACCTTCCAGGACCATTATCCAGGACAGTGGTACCCTCCAGGACCATTATCCAGGAAGTTGGTACCCTCCAGGACCATTATCTAGGACGGTGTGACCCTCCAGGACCATTATCCAGGACGGTGCGACCGTCCAGGACCATTATGCAGGACGGTGCGACCCTCCAGGACCATTATCCAGGCAGGTGGTACCCTCCAGGACGGTGCGATCCTCCCAGGACCATTATCCTGGATGGTGGGACCCTCCAGGACCATTATCCAGGACGGTGTGACCCTCCAGGGCCATTATCCAGGACGGTGTGACCCTCCAGGACCATTATCCAGGACGGTGTGACCCTCCCAGAACCAATATCCAGGACGGTGTGACCATCCAGGACCATTATCCAGGACGGTAGGACCCTCCAGAACCATTATCCAGGACGGTTTGACCATCCAAGGCCATTGTCCAGGACAGTGTGACCCTCCCGGGACCATTAACCAGGACGGTGGGACCCTCCAGGACCATTATCCGGGATGGTGGGACCCTCCAGGACCATTATCCGGGATGGTGGGACCCTCCAGGACCATTATCCAGGCCGGTGGGACCCTCCAGGACCATTATCCTGGACGGTGTGACCCTCGCAGGACCATTATGCAGGCCGGTGGGACCCTCCAGGACCATTTTCCAAGACGGTGTGACCCTCCCAGGACCATTATGCAGGACGGTGGGACCCTCCAAGACCATTATCCTGGACGGTGGGAAACTCAAGGACCATTATCCAGGACTGTGCGACCCTCCAGGACCATAATCCAGGACGGTGCAACCCTCCAGGACCATTATCCAGGAGAGTGTGACCCTCCAGGACCATTATCCAGGAACGTGGGACCCTCCAGGACCATTATCCAGGACTGTGCGACCCTCCAGGACCATTATTCAGGACGGTGGGACTCTCCAGGACCATTATCCAGGACGGTGGTACCCTCCAGGACGGTGGTACCCTCCAGGACCATTATCCAGGACGGTGTGACCCTCCAGGACCATTATCCAAGACGGTGCGACCCTCCAGGACCATTATCCAGGCAGGTGGTACCCTCCAGGACCATTATCCAGGACAGTGCGACCCTCCCAGGACCATTATCCTGGATGGTGGGACCCTCCAGGACCAATATCCAGGACGGTGTGACCCTCCAGGACCATTATCCAGGACGGTGTGATCCTCCAGGACCATTATCCAGGACGGTGGTACCCTCCAGGACCATTATCCAGGACGGTGTGACCCTCCAGGACCATTATCCAGGACGGTGCGACCCTCCAGGACCATTATACAGGAAGGTGGGACCCTCCAGGACCATTATCCAGGACGGTGATACCCTCCTGGACCATTATCCAGGACGGTGCGACCCTCCCAAGACCATTATCCTAAATAGTGGGACCCTCCAGGACCATTATCCAGGACGGTGTGACCCTCCAGGGCCATTATCAAGGACGGTGTGACCCTCCAGGACCATTATCCAGGACGGTGTGACCCTCCCAGAACCAATATCCAGGACGGTGTGACCCTCCAGGACCATTATCCAGGACGGTAGGACCCTCCAGAACCATTATCCAGGACGGTTTGACCATCCAAGGCCATTATCCAGGACAGTGTGACCCTCCCGGGACCATTATCCAGGACGGTGGGACCCTCCAGGACCATTATCCGGGATGGTGGGACCCTCCAGGACCATTATCCAGGACGGTGGGACTCTCCAGGACCATTATCCTGGACGGTGTGACCCTCCAGGACCATTATCCAGGACGGTGGGACCCTCCAAGACCATTATCCTGGACGGTTGGAAACTCCAGGACCATTATCCAGGACTGTGCGACCCTTCAGGACCATAATCCAGGACGGTGCGACCCTCCAGGACTATTATCCAGGAGAGTGTGACCCTCCAGGACCATTATCCAGGATGGTGGGACCCTCCAAGACCATTATCCAGGACTGTGCGACCCTCCAGGACCATTATCCAGGACGGTGGGACTCTCCAGGACCATTATCCAGGACGGTGGTACCCTCCAGGACGGTGGTACCCTCCAGGACTATTATCCAGGACGGTGTGACCCTCCAGGACCATTATCCAGGACGGTGCGACCCTCCAGGACCATTATACAGGACGGTGCGACCCTCCAGGACCATTATCCAGGCAGGTGGTACCCTCCAGGACCATTATCCAGGACGGTGCGACCCTCCCAGGACCATTATCCTGGATGGTGGGACCCTTCAGGACCATTATCCAGGACGGTGTGACCCTCCAGGGCCATTATCCAGGACGGTCTGACCCTCCAGGACCATTATCCAGGACGATGTGACCCTCCCAGAACCAATATCCGGGATAGTGGGACCCTCCAGGACCATTATCGGGGATTGTGGGACCCTCCAGGACCATTATCCAGGCCGGTGGGACCCTCCAAGACCATTATCCAAGACGGTGTGACCCTCCCAGGACCATTATGCAGGACGGTGGGACCCTCCAAGACCATTATCCTGGACGGTGGGAATCTCCAGGACCATTATCCAGGACTGTGCGACCCTCCAGGACCATAATCTAGGACGGTGCGACTCTCCAGGACCATTATCCAGGAGAGTGTGACCCTCCAGGACCATTATCCAGGATGGTGGGACCCTCCACGACCATTATCCAGGACTGTGCGACCCTCCAGGACCATTATCCAGGACGGTGGGACTCTCCAGGACCATTATCCAGGACGGTGGTACCCTCCAGGACCATTATCCAGGACGGTGGTACCCTCCAGGACCATTATCCAGGACGGTGTGACCCTCCAGGACCATTATCCAGGACGGTGCGACCCTCCAGGACCATTATACAGGACGGTGCGACCCTCCAGTACCATTATCCAGGCAGGTGGTACCCTCCAGGACCATTTTCCAGGACGGTGCGACCCTCCCAGGACCATTATCCTGGATGGTGGGACCCTCCAGGACCATTATCCAGGACGGTGTGACCCTCCAGGGCCATTTTCCAGGACGGTGTGACCCTCCAGGAACATTATCAAGGACGGTGTGACCCTCCCAGAACCAATATCCACGACAGTGTGACCCTCCAGGACCATTATCCAGGACGGTAGGACCCTCCAGAACCATTATCCAGGACGGTTTGACCATCCAAGGCCATTATCCAGGACAGTGTGACCCTCCCGGGACCATTATCCAGGACGGTGGGACCGTCCAGGACCATTATCCGGGATGGTGGGACCCTCCAGGACCATTATCCGGGATGGTGGGACCCTCCAGGACCATTATCCAGGACGGTGGGACCCTCCAGGACCATTATCCAGGACTGTGCGACCCTCCAGGACCATTATCCATGACGTTGGGACTCTCCAGGACCATTATCCAGGACTGTGGGACCCTCCAAGACAATTATCCAGGACGGTGGGCCCCTCCAGGACCATTATCCAGGACGGTGGAACCCCCCAGGACCATTATCCTGGACGGTGGGACCCTCCAGGACCATTATCCAGGACGGTGGGACCCTCTAGGACCATTATCCGTGATGGAGGGACCCTCCAGGACCATTATCCTGGACAGTGGGACCCTCCAGGACCATTATCCAGGACGGTGGGACCCTCCAGGACCATTATCCAGGACGGTGGGACCCTCCAGGACAATTATCCAGGACGGTGGGACCCTCCAGAACCATTATCCAGGACGGTGGGCCCTCCCTGACCATTATCCAGAACGGTGGGACCCTCCCGGACCATTATCCAGGACGGTGGGATCCTCCAGGACCATTTTCCGGGATGGTGGGACCCTCCAGGACCATTATCCGGGGTGGTGGGATCCTCCAGGACCATTATCCGGGATGGTGGGACCCTCCAGGACCATTATCTAGAACAGTGGGACCCTCCCGGACCATTATCCAGGATGGTGGGATCCTCCAGGACCATTATCCAGGACGGTGGGACCCTCGAGGACCATTATCCGGGATGGTGGGACACTCCAGGACCATTATCCGGGATTGTGAGACCCTCCAGGACCATTATACGGGACGGTGGGATCCTCCAGGACCATTATCCAGGAAGGTGGGACCCTCGAGGACCATTATCCGGGACGGTGGGATCCTCCAGGACCATTATCCAGGACGGTGGGACCCTCCAGGACCATTATCCGGGATGGTGGGACCCTCCAGGACGGTGGGACCCTCCAGGACCATTACCCGGGATAGTGGGACCCTCCAGGACCATTATCCAGGACGGTGGGACCCTCCAGGACCATTATCCAGGACGGTGGGTCCCTCCAGGACCATTATCCAGGACGGTGGGACCCTCCAGGACCATTATCCGGGACGGTGAGATCCTGCAGGACCATTATCCAGGACGGTGGGACCTTCCAGGACCATAATCCGGGACGGTGGGATCCTCCAGGACCATTATCCGGGATTGTGGGACCCTCCAGGACCATTATCCAGGACGTTGGGATCCTCCAGGACCATTATCCGGGACGGTGAGATCCTCCAGGACCATTATCCAGGACGGTGGGACCCTCCAGGACCATTATCCGGGATGGTGGGACCCTCCAGGACCATTATCCGGGATGGTGGGACCCTCCAAGACCATTATCCTGGACGGTGGGAAACTCCAGGACCATTATACAGGAATGTGCGACCCTCCAGGACCATAATCCAGGACGGTGCGACCCTCCAGGACCATTATCCAGGAGAGTGTGACCCTCCAGGACCATTATCCAGGATGGTGGGACCCTCCAGGACCATTATCCAGGACTGTGCGTCCCTCCATGACCATTATCCAGGACGGTGGGACATTCCAGGACCATTATCCAGGACGGTGGTACCATCCAGGACCATTATCCAGGACGGTGGTACCCTCCAGGACCATTATCCAGGACGGTGTGACCCTCCAGGACCATTATCCAGGACGGTGCGACCCTCCAGGACCATTATACAGGACGGTGCGACCCTCCAGGACCATTATCCAGGCAGGTGGTACCCTCCAGGACCATTATCCAGGACAGTGCGACCCTCCCAGGACCATTATCCTGGATGGTGGGACCCTCCAGGACCATTATCCAGGACGGTGTGACCCTCCAGGACCATTATCCAGGACGGTGTGATCCTCCAGGACCATTATCCAGGACGGTGGTACCCTCCAGGACCATTATCCAGGACGGTGTGACCCTCCAGGACCATTATCCAGGACGGTGCGACCCTCCAGGACCATTATACAGGACGGTGCGACCCTCCAGGACCATTATCCAGGACGGTGATACCCTCCAGGACCATTATCCAGGACGGTGCGACCTTCCCAAGACCATTATTTTAAATGGTGGGACCCTCCAGGACCATTATCCAGGACGGTGTGACCCTCCAGGGCCATTATCAAGGACGGTGTGACCCTCCAGGACCATTATCCAGAACGGTGTGACCCTCCCAGAACCAATATCCAGGACGGTGTGACCCTCCAGGACCATTATCCAGGACGGTAGGACCCTCCAGAACCATTATCCAGGACGGTTTGACCATCCAAGGCCATTATCCAGGACAGTGTGACCCTCCCGGGACCATTATCCAGGACGGTGGGACCCTCCAGGACCATTATCCGGGATGGTGGGACCCTCCAGGACCATTATCCGGGATGGTGGGACCCTCCAGGACCATTATCCAGGACGGTGGGACCCTCCAGGACCATTATCCTGGACGGTGTGACCCTCCAGGACCATTATCCAGGACAGTGGGACCCTCCAAGACCATTATCCTGGACGGTGGGAAACTCCAGGACCATTATACAGGACTGTGCGACCCTTCAGGACCATAATCCAGGACGGTGCGACCCTCCAGGACCATTATCCAGGAGAGTGTGACCCTCCAAGACCATTATCCAGGATGGTGGGACCCTCCAAGACCATTATCCAGGACTGTGCGACCCTCCAGGACCATTATCCAGGACGTTAGGACTCTCCAGGACCATTATCCAGGACGGTGGTACCCTCCAGGACCATTATCCAGGACGGTGGTACCCTCCAGGACCATTATCCAGGACGGTGTGACCCTCCAGGACCATTATCTAGGACGGTGTGACCCTCCAGGGCCATTATCCAGGACGGTGGGACCCTCCAGGACCATTATCCAGGACGGTGTGACCCTCCAGGGCCATTATCCAGGACGGTGTGACCCTCCAGGACCATTATCCAGGACGGTGTGACCCTCCCAGAACCAATATCCAGGACGGTGTGACCCTCCAGGACCATTATCCAGGACGGTAGGACCCTCCAGAACCATTATCCAGGATGGTTTGACCATCCAAGGCCATTATCCAGGACAGTGTGACCCTCCCGGGACCATTATCCAGGACGGTGGGACCGTCCAGGACCATTATCCGGGATGGTGGGACCCTCCAGGACCATTATCCGGGATGGTGGGACCCTCCAGGACCATTATCCAGGCCGGTGGGACCCTCCAGGACCATTATCCAAGACGGTGTGACCCTCCCAGGACCATTATGCAGGACGGTGGGACCCTCCAAGACCATTATCCTGGACGGTGGGAAACTCCAGGACCATTATCCAGGACTGTGCGACCCTCCAGGACCATAATCCAGGACGGTGCGACCCTCCAGGACCATTATCCAGGACAGTGTGACCCTCCAGGACCATTATCCACGACGGTGGGACCCTCCAGGACCATTATCCAGGACTGTGCGACCCTCCAGGACCATTATCCAGGACGGTGGGACTCTCCAGGACCATTATCCAGGACGGTGGGACCCTCCAAGACCATTATCCAGGACGGTGGGACCCTCCAGGACCATTATCCAGGACGGTGGAACCCTCCAGGACCATTATCCAGGACGGTGGGACCCTCCAGGACCATTATCCAGGACGGTGGGACCCTCTAGGACCATTATCTGTGATAAAGGGACCCTCCAGGACCATAATCCTGGACAGTGGGACCCTCCAGGACCATTATCCAGGACGGTGGGACCCTCCAGAACCATTATCCAGGACGGAGGGACCCTCCAGGACTATTATCTAGGACGGTGGGACCCTCCAGGACCATTATCCAGGACAGTGGGCCCTCCCTGACCATTATCCAGAACGGTGGGACCCTCCCGGGCCATTATCCAGGACGGTGGGATCCTCCAGGACCATTATCCGGGATGGTGGGACCCTCCAGGACCATTATCCGGGGTGGTGGGATCCTCCAGGACCATTATCCGGGATGGTGGGACCCTCCAGGACCATTATCTAGAACAGTGGGACCCTCCCGGACCATTATCCAGGACGGTGGGATCCTCCAGGACCATTATCCAGGACCGTGGGACCCTCGAGGACCATTATCCGGGATGGTGGGACACTCCAGGACCATTATCCGGGATTGTGAGACCCTCCAGGACCATTATACGGGACGGTGGGATCCTCCAGGACCATTATCCAGGACGGTGGGACCCTCGAGGACCATTATCCGGGACGGTGGGATCCTCCAGGACCATTATCCAGGACGGTGGGACCCTCCAGGACCATTATCCGGGATGGTGGGACCCTCCAGGACGGTGGGACCCTCCAGGACCATTATCCGGGATGGTGGGACCCTCCAGGACCATTATCCAGGACGGTGGGACCCTCCAGGACCATTATCCAGGACGGTGGGTCCCTCCAGGACCATTATCCAGGACGGTGGGACCCTCCAGGACCATTATCCGGGACGGTGAGATCCTCCAGGACCATTATCCAGGACGGTGGGACCTTCCAGGACCATAATCCGGGACGGTGGGATCCTCCAGGACCATTATCCGGGATTGTGGGACCCTCCAGGACCATTATCCAGGACGTTGGGATCCTCCAGGACCATTATCCGGGACGGTGAGATCCTCCAGGACCATTATCCAGGACGGTGGGACCCTCCAGGACCATTATCCTGGATGGTGGGTCCCTCCAGGACCATTATCCGGGATGGTGGGACCCTCCAGGACCATTATCCAGGACGGTGGGACCCTCCAGGACCATTATCCAGGACGGTGGGTCCCTCCAGGACCATTATCCGGGACGGTGGGACCCTCCAGGACCATTATCCAGGACGGCGGGACCCTCCAGGACCATTATCCTGGATGGTGGGACCCTCCAGGACCATTATCAGGGATGGTGGGACCCTCCAGGACCATTATCCGGGATGGTGAGACCCTCCAGGACCATTATCCAGGACGGTGGGACCCTCCAGGACCATTATCCAGGACGGGGGACCCTCCAGGACCATTATCCAGGACAGTGGGACCCTCCAGGACAGTGGGACCCTCCAGGACAGTTGGACCGTCCAGGACAGTGGGACCCTCCAGGACAGTGGGACCCTCCAGGACAGTGGGACCCTCCAGGACAGTGGGACCCTCCAGGACAGTGGGACCCTCCAGGACAGTGGGACCCTCCAGGACAGTGGGACCCTCCAGGACAGTGGGACCCTCCAGGACAGTGGGACCCCTCGTCATTTCTTCATTACCTGATGTGTGGTTTGGTCTGCATGTATCCATGTCGTTTCTGAATCTAAAATTCTAATTTTATCCATTCATCGTGTTATATTTTTTATATATATTTGACACTTTGGTTATATCTCCTTTGTTATACTCACTGTTATAGAAACACAAGTACATAAAAGGCTAGCATAAGAACCTGAGAATTAGTCATAAGAATATAAGGAAGGGTAAAAAATTTTAATGGAATTCGTGTTTTAATTAGAAATTACAATTTATATATTTGTATGAATTAACTGCGATATTTATCAAGAAACCGAGTTTGCAATGGTGTTGTTAGACTTACATAAGAACAGGAAGCTGTAGAGGGCATGATGGACCTGGCGAGGCAGCTTGTATATCTACACCCACCCAAACTGTTGCTTGTATATCTACACCCACCCAAACTGTTGCTTGTATATCTACACCCACCCAGACTGTTGCTTGTATATCTACACCCACCCAGACTGTTGCTTGTATATCTACACCCACCCAAACTGTTGCTTGTATATCTACACCCACCCAAACTGTTGCTTGTATATCTACACCCACCCAGACTGTTGCTTGTATATCTACACCCACCCAAACTGTTGCTTGTATATCTACACCCACCCAGACTGTTGCTTGTATATCTACACCCACCCAAACTGTTGCTTGTATATCTACACCCACCCAGACTGTTGCTTGTATATCTACACCCACCCAGACTGTTGCTTGTATATCTACACCCACCCAAACTGTTGCTTGTATATCTACACCCACCCAAACTGTTGCTTGTATATCTACACCCACCCAGACTGTTGCTTGTATATCTACACCCACCCAAACTGTTGCTTGTATATCTACACCCACCCAAACTGTTGCTTGTATATCTACACTCACCCAAACTGTTGCTTGTATATCTACACCCACCCAAACTGTTGCTTGTATATCTACACCCAACCAGACTGTTGCTTCTATATCTACACCCAACCAGACTGTTCCTTGTATATCTTGACCCCACCCAGACTGTTGCTTGTATATCTACACCCACCCAAACTGTTGATTGTATATCTACACCCACCCAAACTGTTGCTTCTATATCTACACCCACCAAAACTGTTGCTTGTATATCTACACCCACCCAAACTGTTGCTTGTATATCTACACCCACCCAAACTGTTGCTTGTATGTCTACACCCACCCAGACTGTTGCTTGTATATCTACACCCACCCAGACTGTTGCTTGTATATCTAAGCCCACCCAGACTGTTGCTTGTATATCTACACCCACCCAAACTGTTGCTTGTATATCTACACCCACCCAAACTGTTGCTTGTATATCTACACCCACCCAAACTGTTGCTTGCATATCTACACCCACCCAGACTGTTGCTTGTATATCTACACCCACCCAGACTGTTGCTTGTATATCTACACCCACCCAGACTGTTGCTTGTATATCTAAACCCACCCAGACTGTTGCTTGTATATCTACACCCACCCAAACTGTTGCTTGTATATCTACACCCACCCAAACTGTTGCTTGTATATCTACACCCACCCAAACTGTTGCTTGCATATCTACAGCCACCCAGACTGTTGCTTGTATATCTACACCCACCCAAACTGTTGCTTGTATATCTACACCCAACCAGACTGTTGCTTCTATATCTACACCCAACCAGACTGTTCCTTGTATATCTTGACCCCACCCAGACTGTTGCTTGTATATCTACACCCACCCAGACTGTTGCTTGTATATCTACACCCACCCAGACTGTTGCTTGTATATCTACACCCACCCAGACTGTTGCTTGTATATATACACCCAACCAGACTGTTGCTTCTATATCTACACCCAACCAGACTGTTCCTTGTATATCTTGACCCCACCCAGACTGTTGCTTGTATATCTACACCCACCCAGACTGTTGCTTGTATATCTACACCCACCCAGACTGTTGCTTGTATATCTACACCCACCCAGACTGTTGCTTGTATATCTACACCCACCCAGACTGTTGCTTGTATATCTACACCCACCCAGACTGTTGCTTGTATATCTACACCCACCCAGACTGTTGCTTGTATATCTACACTGACCCAAATTGTTGTTTGTATATCTACACCCCACCCAGACTGTTGCTTGTATATCTACACCCAACCAAACTGTGGCTTTTATATCTAGACCCAACCAAACTGTTGCTTGTATATCTACACCCACCCAGACTGTTGCTTGTATATCTACACCCAACCAAAATGTTGCTTGTATATCTACACCCACCCAGACTGTTGCTTGTATATCTACACCCAACCAAACTGTTGCTTCTATATCTACACCCACCCAGACTGTTGCTTGTATATCTACACCCACCCAAACTGTTGCTTGTATATCTACACCCAACCAAACTGTTGCTTGTATATCTACACCCACCCAAACTGTTGCTTGTATATCTACACCCACCCAGACTGTTGCTTGTATATCTACACCCACCCAGACTGTTGCTTGTATATCTACACCCAACCAAAATGTTGCTTGTATATCTACACCCACCCAAACTGTTGCTTGTATATCTACACCCAACCAAACTGTTGCTTGTATATCTACACCTAACCAAACTGTTTCCTGTATATCTACACCCAACCAAACTGTTGCTTGTATATCTACACCCAACCAAACTGTTGCTTGTATGTCTACACCCAACCAAACTGTTGCTTGTATATCTACACCTAACCAAACTGTTGCTTGTATATCTACACCCAACCAAACTGTTGCTTGTATATCTACACCTAACCAAAATGTTGCTTGTATATCTACACCCACCCAAACTGTTGCTTGTATATCTACACCCACCCAGACTGTTGCTTGTATATCTAAGCCCACCCAGACTGTTGCTTGTATATCTACACCCAACCAAACTGTTGCTTCTATATCTACACCCACCCAAACTGTTGCTTGTATATCTACACCCACCCAAACTGTTGCTTGTATATCTACACCCACCCAGACTGTTGCTTGTATATCTACACCCACCCAGACTGTTGCTTGTATATCTACACCCACCCAGACTGTTGCTTGTATATCTAAACCCACCCAGACTGTTGCTTGTATATCTACACCCACCCAAACTGTTGCTTGTATATCTACACCCACCCAAACTGTTGCTTGTATATCTACACCCACCCAAACTGTTGCTTGCATATCTACAGCCACCCAGACTGTTGCTTGTATATCTACACCCACCCAAACTGTTGCTTGTATATCTACACCCAACCAGACTGTTGCTTCTATATCTACACCCAACCAGACTGTTCCTTGTATATCTTGACCCCACCCAGACTGTTGCTTGTATATCTACACCCACCCAGACTGTTGCTTGTATATCTACACCCACCCAGACTGTTGCTTGTATATCTACACCCACCCAGACTGTTGCTTGTATATCTACACCCACCCAGACTGTTGCTTGTATATATACACCCAACCAGACTGTTGCTTCTATATCTACACCCAACCAGACTGTTGCTTGTATATCTTGACCCCACCCAGACTGTTGCTTGTATATCTACACCCACCTAGACTGTTGCTTGTATATCTACACCCACCCAGACTGTTGCTTGTATATCTACACCCACCCAGACTGTTGCTTGTATATATACACCCAACCAGACTGTTGCTTCTATATCTACACCCAACCAGACTGTTCCTTGTATATCTTGACCCCACCCAGACTGTTGCTTGTATATCTACACCCACCCAGACTGTTGCTTGTATATCTACACCCACCCAGACTGTTGCTTGTATATCTACACCCACCCAGACTGTTGCTTGTATATCTACACCCACGCAGACTGTTGCTTGTATATCTACACCCACCCAGACTGTTGCTTGTATATCTACACCCACCCAGACTGTTGCTTGTATATCTACACTGACCCAAATTGTTGTTTGTATATCTACACCCCACCCAGACTGTTGCTTGTATATCTACACCCAACCAAACTGTGGCTTTTATATCTACACCCAACCAAACTGTTGCTTGTATATCTACACCCACCCAGACTGTTGCTTGTATATCTACACCCAACCAAAATGTTGCTTGTATATCTACACCCACCCAGACTGTTGCTTGTATATCTACACCCAACCAAACTGTTGCTTCTATATCTACACCCACCCAGACTGTTGCTTGTATATCTACACCCACCCAAACTGTTGCTTGTATATCTACACCCAACCAAACTGTTGCTTGTATATCTACACCCACCCAAACTGTTGCTTGTATATCTACACCCACCCAGACTGTTGCTTGTATATCTACACCCACCCAGACTGTTGCTTGTATATCTACACCCAACCAAAATGTTGCTTGTATATCTACACCCACGCAGACTTTTGCTTGTATATCTACACCCAACCAAACTGTTGCTTGTATATCTACACCTAACCAAACTGTTTCCTGTATATCTACACCCAACCAAACTGTTGCTTGTATATCTACACCCAACCAAACTGTTGCTTGTATATCTACACCCAACCAAACTGTTGCTTGTATATCTACACCTAACCAAACTGTTGCTTGTATATCTACACCCAACCAAACTGTTGCTTGTATATCTACACCTAACCAAAATGTTGCTTGTATATCTACACCCACCCAAACTGTTGCTTGTATATCTACACCCACCCAGACTGTTGCTTGTATATCTAAGCCCACCCAGACTGTTGCTTGTATATCTACACCCACCCAAACTGTTGCTTGTATATCTACACCCACCCAAACTGTTGCTTGTATATCTACACCCACCCAAACTGTTGCTTGTATATCTACACCCACCCAGACTGTTGCTTGTATATCTACACCCACCCAGACTGTTGCTTGTATATCTACACCCACCCAGACTGTTGCTTGTATATCTAAACCCACCCAGACTGTTGCTTGTATATTTACACCCACCCAAACTGTTGCTTGTATATCTACACCCACCCAAACTGTTGCTTGTATATCTACACCCACCCAAACTGTTGCTTGCATATCTACAGCCACCCAGACTGTTGCTTGTATATCTACACCCACCCAAACTGTTGCTTGTATATCTACACCCAACCAGACTGTTGCTTCTATATCTACACCCAACCAGACTGTTCCTTGTATATCTTGACCCCACCCAGACTGTTGCTTGTATATCTACACCCACCCAGACTGTTGCTTGTATATCTACACCCACCCAGACTGTTGCTTGTATATCTACACCCACCCAGACTGTTGCTTGTATATCTACACCCACCCAGACTGTTGCTTGTATATATACACCCAACCAGACTGTTGCTTCTATATCTACACCCAACCAGACTGTTCCTTGTATATCTTGACCCCACCCAGACTGTTGCTTGTATATCTACACCCACCCAGACTGTTGCTTTTATATCTACACCCACCCAGACTGTTGCTTGTATATCTACACCCACCCAGACTGTTGCTTGTATATCTACACCCACCCAGACTGTTGCTTGTATATCTACACCCACCCAGACTGTTGCTTGTATATCTACACCTACCCAGACTGTTGCTTGTATATCTACACTGACCCAAATTGTTGTTTGTATATCTACACCCCACCCAGACTGTTGCTTGTATATCTACACCCACCCAGACTGTTGCTTGTATATCTACACCCAACCAAACTGTTTCTTGTATATCTACACCTAACCAAAATGTTGCTTGTATATCTACACCCACCTAGACTGTTGCTTGTATATCTACACCCACCCAGACTGTTGCTTGTATATCTACACCCACCCAGACTGTTGCTTGTATATATACACCCAACCAGACTGTTGCTTCTATATCTACACCCAACCAGACTGTTCCTTGTATATCTTGACCCCACCCAGACTGTTGCTTGTATATCTACACCCACCCAGACTGTTGCTTGTATATCTACACCCACCCAGACTGTTGCTTGTATATCTACACCCACCCAGACTGTTGCTTGTATATCTACACCCACCCAGACTGTTGCTTGTATATCTACACCCACCCAGACTGTTGCTTGTATATCTACACCCACCCAGACTGTTGCTTGTATATCTACACTGACCCAAATTGTTGTTTGTATATCTACACCCCACCCAGACTGTTGCTTGTATATCTACACCCAACCAAACTGTGGCTTTTATATCTACACCCAACCAAACTGTTGCTTGTATATCTACACCCACCCAGACTGTTGCTTGTATATCTACACCCAACCAAAATGTTGCTTGTATATCTACACCCACCCAGACTGTTGCTTGTATATCTACACCCAACCAAATTGTTGCTTCTATATCTACACCCACCCAGACTGTTGCTTGTATATCTACACCCACCCAAACTGTTGCTTGTATATCTACACCCAACCAAACTGTTGCTTGTATATCTACACCCACCCAAACTGTTGCTTGTATATCTACACCCACCCAGACTGTTGCTTGTATATCTACACCCACCCAGACTGTTGCTTGTATATCTACACCCAACCAAAATGTTGCTTGTATATCTACACCCACGCAGACTTTTGCTTGTATATCTACACCCAACCAAACTGTTGCTTGTATATCTACACCTAACCAAACTGTTGCTTGTATATCTACACCCAACCAAACTGTTGCTTGTATATCTACACCCAACCAAACTGTTGCTTGTATATCTACACCCAACCAAACTGTTGCTTGTATATCTACACCTAACCAAACTGTTGCTTGTATATCTACACCCAACCAAACTGTTGCTTGTATATCTACACCTAACCAAAATGTTGCTTGTATATCTACACCCACCCAAACTGTTGCTTGTATATCTACACCCACCCAGACTGTTGCTTGTATATCTAAGCCCACCCAGACTGTTGCTTGTATATCTACACCCACCCAAACTGTTGCTTGTATATCTACACCCACCCAAACTGTTGCTTGTATATCTACACCCACCCAAACTGTTGCTTGTATATCTACACCCACCCAGACTGTTGCTTGTATATCTACACCCACCCAGACTGTTGCTTGTATATCTACACCCACCCAGACTGTTGCTTGTATATCTAAACCCACCCAGACTGTTGCTTGTATATCTACACCCACCCAAACTGTTGCTTGTATATCTACACCCACCCAAACTGTTGCTTGTATATCTACACCCACCCAAACTGTTGCTTGCATATCTACAGCCACCCAGACTGTTGCTTGTATATCTACACCCACCCAAACTGTTGCTTGTATATCTACACCCAACCAGACTGTTGCTTCTATATCTACACCCAACCAGACTGTTCCTTGTATATCTTGACCCCACCCAGACTGTTGCTTGTATATCTACACCCACCCAGACTGTTGCTTGTATATCTACACCCACCCAGACTGTTGCTTGTATATCTACACCCACCCAGACTGTTGCTTGTATATCTACACCCACCCAGACTGTTGCTTGTATATCTACACCCACCCAGACTGTTGCTTGTATATATACACCCAACCAGACTGTTGCTTCTATATCTACACCCAACCAGACTGTTCCTTGTATATCTTGACCCCACCCAGACTGTTGCTTGTATATCTACACCCACCCAGACTGTTGCTTGTATATCTACACCCACCCAGACTGTTGCTTGTATATCTACACCCACCCAGACTGTTGCTTGTATATCTACACCCACCCAGACTGTTGCTTGTATATCTACACCCACCCAGACTGTTGCTTGTATATCTACACCCACCCAGACTGTTGCTTGTATATCTACACTGACCCAAATTGTTGTTTGTATATCTACACCCCACCCAGACTGTTGCTTGTATATCTACACCCACCCAGACTGTTGCTTGTATATCTACACCCAACCAAACTGTTTCTTGTATATCTACACCTAACCAAAATGTTGCTTGTATATCTACACCCACCCAAACTGTTGCTTGTATATCTACACCCAACCAAACTGTTTCCTGTATATCTAACGTACACTCCGGCGGTCCCACTCCTCTTATATTACCTAGTTGTATGTTCCATATATCTACACTCTGCACACCCATATTCCCAAACTAGTAGTTACCAAGATCTTTGTTATCTTTAATCCCTTTTTTGTCCATTTGTTTTGTGTTCAATTTTATGTTCATATTTTAAAAATTTATTGATATCCGTAATGTTGTTCCATTTATATATTTCAATAATGTGGGCTGTCTGTTGAAGACGTTAGTATGTGTATATCGTATACCAGTATATGTGTGTACCGTAGACCAGTATATGTACCATAGACCAGTATATGTACCATAGACCAGTATATGTGTGTGTACCGTAGACCAGTATATGTGTGTACCATAGACCAGTATATGTGTGCCCCGTAGACCAGTATATGTGTGTACCGTAGACCAGAATATGTGTGTGTACCATAGACCAGTATATGTGTGTACCGTAGACCAGTATGTTTGTGTACCATAGACCAGTATATGTGTGTACCATAGACCAGTATATGTGTGTACCGTAGACCATTATGTTTGTGTACCATAGACCAGTATATGTGTGTGCCATAGACCAGTATATGTGTGTGTACCATAGACCAGAGTAGTGAATAAGGAGACAGATTGAGGTAAAAAAATTTCAGAAACGGTTGGGCACTTCCATGCCGACTTGACCCTGTCGGGCCAGATCGTCCATCCCTCTTGTTTTAGGTGGTTAGGTTAGGGCACAGTCAGGGCGCTCCTGGCTGGCTGGCGGTGGTGGGGTGGTGGTCCCCCCTGGGGTCCCGGGGGGACCACCACCAATGGTGTACCTGAGGAACTGGTGCCCTATCCTAACCTGTTTTTTTTTACTTTTTGTCGCCTTGCTTTAAGATGAGTCTAGGGCCTCAAGAAGGGGGTCTCTACTTATGAGAGGTACCGAGGATGAATGTTCAATAGTTGGAAACCAAAAAATACACTGGTGAAAGGCATATAAACGTTTTTGGAGTATTTTAATGGCATGAGCAAAAATGCACGATTTGTCCCGGGGGTGTTACGAGAGTACTACGGTATCAATTTGGGGGCCCTTACTTTTGAATGGATCAGAGGGTGAATGTTCAATAGATTCAAACCAAGAAACGCAGTTGAAAGCGAATATAGAAGTTTTTGGAGTACTTTAATGAGGCTATGACTGAATAGTATAGGGAGTCCTTGGGCACAGCTCCATTTTCTGTAATGGTCAGAGGTGGATAACCCCAGTGGGAGTCAAGCATACAAGGGGGGTCAAGATTCCTTACAAAGACCATTTTGGATATATAGGTGTAGTAAGCCTTATCTTGAACTTGCATGATACTGTGGGGTACATTGACATGAAGGGCGAGTCATAGAACAGGATCTGCATGTGAGATGGGTCATATTGGGGTTTTAAAGAAGTTAAGATAGCTTTAAAGAGTCCTGTGTGCTTGATAGTGGGGAAATGTTCAGTCAATAATTCTCGTGTTTTGAATCTGAATGAGGGGTCCTAGTTTGCGTTCTAGTCGTAAAATGAGTTCCTTAGTATATTTGCTATGGAAAATGAGCTTTCAGTACTCTATATAATTTGAAATGAGGTCAAGAAAGACATGTTTATGTGCGAGAAGAGTCAGGTTGGAAACTGTTTATTCCAGTCATCCCCCCTCGGCATTGCTCCGTTTTCTGTAGCTAAAGTAAAGATTCCATTTTCTGTGGCATACAGTTGATTACTTGTGAAAAAGGCATACTTGAATTTGTATGGTTCTAACCTGTTTATAGATATATTTTTCGGGCCTCAAATAAGATTTTAATATGAAAAATAGCATCAAATGTATGTCTATCTTTTGTAATAAACGTTACAAGCATTAACAATACCTGTGATATTTCATAGAATACGAAAAGAAGTTTAAATAGTGGGGCCTCAGCCATATTGTGTTGGGTGCATCGACTTATGTCATTGCCATGGTATATCAAGCGCAAAGGTTTTCAGAAAATGATACACCTCCACCTTTCAAAAAAGTGAAAAGATGAATTCATTTTGGCATTACTGTCATTACTTTGGAAGTTTTTTAATTATAGCACATGCTTAAACAAACTCGCTCGCAAAAACAAACTCATTTTTTTTTGTTTAACTTACACAAATAAACCCACGGCTTTCACATTCGCGCAAAATACTTAGTCCCCCCTAAACTTAAAACAGTTGCACAATCTTACTTAAACACATTGCTAAACTCTTATACACAAACAAAAACTCAATTTTTAACTTACACAAATAAACCCAGGGCTTTCACATTCGCGCAAAATACTTAGTCCCCCCTAAACTTAAAACAGTTGCACAATCTTACTTAAACACATTGCTAAACTCTTATACACAAACAACAACTCAATTTTTAACTTACACAAATAAACCCAGGGCTTTCACATTCGCGCAAAATACTTAGTCCCCTCTAAACTTAAAACAGTTGCACAATCTTACTTAAACACATTGCTAAACTCTTATACACAAACAAAAACTCAATTTTTAACTTACACAAATAAACCCAGAGCTTTCACATTCGCGCAAAATACTTAGTCCCCTCTAAACTTAAAACAGTTGCACAATCTTACTTAAACACATTGCTAAACTCTTATACACAAACAAAAACTCAATTTTTAACTTACACAAATAAACCCAGGGCTTTCACATTCACGCAAAATACTTAGTCCCCTCTAAACTTAAAACAGTTGCACAATCTTACTTAAACACATTGCTAAACTCTTATACACAAACAAAAACTCAATTTTTAACTTACACAAATAAACCCAGGGCTTTCACATTCGCGCAAAATACTTAGTCCCCCCTAAACTTAAAACATTTGCACAATCTTACTTAAACACATTGCTAAACTCTTATACACAAACAAAAACTCAATTTTTAACTTACACAAATAAACACGGGCTTTGCACATTCACACAAAAAAAATGCTTAGTCCCCCCTAGACTTGAACACTCACAATCTTACGGTGCTTTAATTTCCAAAGCCTTCCAAACCTGCACTGGGTCCTGCCCAGCAGACTGCGGCTGGATGGGAAATTACAATTGAGCCTAAAACAGTTGGTCAGGGCGAGATACGGCCTCATTTTTAGAGACATTTACTATAGCAAAAGCTTGAACATCGAGAACTGAATGCGGGCCTACACGAGAGTTGTTCTTGGCACTCAAATGTTTAGAGATTAAAATACATAGAATCTGCAAGAGCCCACCCAAGTCGCTCACGCAGGCAATAGACATGTTTTTCGCCCAAGTGTATTTATTTAAAACAAAAATACGTCAGATAGAAAGATTTTCGCATTGCCATTATATTTACCTTATAAAGCCTCTTTATAAAAATGATATGCCACTGCGAATTATGATTGTTTTATAATAAATATTGCATAAATACTTACACGATTTCATAAACAAAAAATTATTTTAATGAGCCATGTTAGGAAGGCATCATCATTACAATAAATGAAAACTTTTAAACTAACTAAAAAAATATATCTCATAGAGGAAGATTTATTCTTCAAGATATATGTTATTGTTTAAGTGTTTCATTCTGTATCAAAAGGTTTGCCAATGTTTTCAAAACTGTGGCCTACAAATTTTTTTTTAAGGTTTTCCGAGGGAGTAAATCTTGCTTCCTCTCTTTCTCCCTCAT
Organism: Procambarus clarkii; assembly: GCF_040958095.1. Classification (NCBI taxonomy): domain Eukaryota; kingdom Metazoa; phylum Arthropoda; class Malacostraca; order Decapoda; family Cambaridae; genus Procambarus; species Procambarus clarkii. The sequence goes on from NC_091223.1 coordinate 4,818,008, forward strand.
TTGGACCGGATGCAGAGTAACCTTCGTGCAAGTCCTGACTCAGTTCCCCAACGTCCAAACTATTGGACATTGTTGGACATTGCAATATTTCACTAAATAATGCGGTATTTTAGTTGACCCCTCTAATTATAGAGATTTTAATCTCTAAACATTTGAGTGTCAAGAACAACTCTCGTGCAGGCCCGCGTTCAGTCCCCGACGTTCAAGCTTTTTTCTATAGTAAATGTCTCTAAAATGAGGCCGTATCTCGTCCTGACCAACTGTTTTTGGCTCAATTGTAACCCATCCAGCAGCAGTCTGCTGGATAGAAGGGCAGTGGGCCTGATAAAAATATAAAAAAAATAAACATAAATTGTTAGACTAGCTCTTTACATATGCTATTTGTTTAATTTATTAACTGCTACTAATGCGATGATGATGCAAGAGGAGCCAGTACACATCTATGGATCAACCAATAAAAGCAGCAGACTTCTAGATGTTACTACTGCTCGGCTTTGCCACCCCCCCCCCCCCATAGCAAGATGGGAATAGGGGTGGGGGCTGCATTAATAAAATGAATTAAAACTAACATGTAATTATATATTCTCAAACTTATGCAAAAAAAAGCTTTACAATCACATTTGCAAAACTTGCACAAATTAATTTTGGCAATTTCGTTTACCCATTATTTGTTTGTTTTTCTTGCTTGAGCCAAAAATGAATTGTTGGGCTCATTACCAGAGTCCATTTCCCACCGTGGTAACCCTTCCCACTACCCGCCCCACATGATGGGATTCATAATAAATGAACTAAACTAGCATTCAATTATATTCTCAACAAACTTATGCAACCCCCATACAATTACATTAGCAAGCTAACACAAATTCATTGAGCAAGTTTAACTATTCGCATACTTTGCGTCATTATATAATGGAATACGAAAAGGAAATTCGAAGAATTCAGAGATAACACCATCAATGGAGTCCAAGAAATACGCTTGAACTTCATTCATAATAATGCGCTGCCAGGAATCTTAGCAAAGTAACCAAAATATTTGCTTACTGTATGTATGTGCAGGATGCACATGACTCTCCGGTTAGGTGGTTGTGGAGTGAGACCAGCAACTGCAGACTTCCCATAGTCGTAAAAATGCCTTGCATAGAGACCGTTGCAAGCCTCTTGTTGAATCACTTAGGGTGCATATATGTGTGTGTGTGTGTGTGTGTGTGTGTGTGTGTGTGTGTAACGAGCTTTCAAGAGATTGTCACTTACATAGCTAAACAATATGTAGGGTTCAGTTTCCAAATCAATTATGCGGCTCTCGAACCCTTTTCCCCGCTACATGCGGGAGATCCCTTTTATTTTCAGCTAAAATATGCATTATATTCAGGGGGGTTCGCCGTGTCATAGCACAACCAAAAGCCCAATATACTCCCCTAAACTTTCCCTATACGTCAACTTTTCCGTTGTACGTCAGGCTGCGAGCAGCCGCGTCCAACAGCCTGGTTGATCAGTCCGGCAACCAGGAGGCCTGGTCGACGACCGGGCCGCAGGGATGCTAAGCCCCGGAAGCACCTCAAGGTAACCTCAAGGTATCCCATCTGAATTTAAAAAAATGCATTTTCAATACCCAATATATATATATATATATATATATATATATATATATATATACATATATATATATATATATATATATATATATATATATATACTGTCCCTCCCCCTCCCCCACCCACTCAACCCCCACCCCACCCCCCAGGAATAGGCCTGATTTGTTCAAGCCAAAGCCCAATTCACCCGAGTTTTCTCTATCTCATCTAAAAATAACGTTCATTTCCAATGCCCATTATCCAGCCACCACATATTCCCCATTCCCAAGACCATTTCATAGTGTTAGTGCTGTGGCCATCTACCTAATTTCATCCCAATTAATGACAATTCCCCATTAAATATTGGCAAAAATATGCCAAATCATATCACAGCCAAAGTCCATTTCACCCAAGTTTCACCTATCCCATATAAATTTAATGTGCATTTTCAATATCTAATATCCAGGTGCCCTATGTCACGCCCTATTCCCAAGACCATTTCAAAGCGCAGTGTCCATCCAGCTGTTTCCAAATATCCAGATGTGTTTATATATCTTCAATCCTATGAAACCAGACCTAACCTAACACACAGCTAAGGCCAAATTTATCCCAATTTAATCCAATTTCCACCTAATTTGATCCAATTTATTCAAATTTAATCCAATTCCCGCCAAATTTACCCGAGTTTACCATTTCATAGCACAACCAAAGCCCCAATTTGACCAAGTTTCACCTATCCAAATTAAATTTAATGTGAATCTTCAATATCAGGTCGCCCCCCAATGTCACAGCCAATTCCCAAAGACCATTTCATAGTAATAGTGCAGTATTCATCCAGCCATTTCCATGTTCCAGACGTGTTTATATATCATCAAACCTACCAAAAGCAGACCTAACCCAATACGGCTAAGGCCAAATTTAACCAAATTTTCCCCAATTTAAGATAATTTCCACCTAATTTGCCGCAATTTTATCCAATTTCCACCAAATTTTACCATAGTTCACCTTATCATAGCACAGCCAAAGCCCCAGTTTGTCCAAGTTTCACCCATTCCATATAACTTTTATGTGTACTTCCAGTATCCAATATCCAGTGGTCGATGCCATACTTCATTCCCAGAGACCATTTCATAGTGATAGTGTAGGGTCTGACGAGCCACTTCCAATATACAGATGCGTTTATATACATCAATCCCACCTAAAAACCAGACCCAACCCTAACATGGCTAAGACCAAATTTAACCAAATGTATCACAATTTAAGACAATTTCTACCTAATTTGCCCCAATTTATCCAAATTTAAGACATTGTCTACCAAATTTACCCGATTTTACGTATTATAGCAAGGTCAATGAACAATTTTCCCCCCAAGTTTCGCCTATTCCATACACTGCAAATTTAAGGCGCATTTTCAATATGCAGTCCAATAATCTCGACAGTTTTCTTTTTTTATTTGTTAGTTATGGATCTTTGTTAAATATTGTATTTTATATTCTTAGAAAAGTATTTGTTTGGATATTAACCCAACCACCCGGTACCCTAACCTGCGTGGATCTTTGCCGAATATTCCTGTCAATGTTGTTTATGGACTCAACAACCCTGAAGCTAACCTGCCTTGACCTGACGTTAATTGTTGCACCTTCTTTTTTTTGGGGGAAAGTGATGTTTTTGCATCAACCCAACCGCCCTTGCCCATACCTCTGATACCAAAAATCTTGGTTCCATATATGGTATCTTATTCTTGGGACACAGCCAATCCATCCCAACCTAACCTCTATTAACTATGGGTTTAATGACCATTTTTCTCTACATCAGTTCAAACACAACCCAACCTCATATAAATGGATCTGAACTCCATTTGTACACATGTTCTTAGGAAACATGATAAAATTCGCCATATCTCTATCATTAAATAATAAAATTTTTCCTTAACCTGGCCTATAATCCCCCCCCCCCCCCAATTGGGACAATTTTGTGTTAGATTTGGGTTATATTAAGCTAATGTGAAAATATATTCCTACTTTAATTCTTTAATATCCATAATTTGCCAGAATTTCGAGGGGGGGGTGGATTATAGGCCAGGTTAAGGAAAAATTTTATTATTTAATGATAGAGATATGGCGAATTTTATCATGTTTCCTAAGAACATGTGTACAAATGGAGTTCAGATCCATTTATATGAGGTTGGGTTGTGTTTGAACTGATGTAGAGAAAAATGGTCATTAAACCCATAGTTAATAGAGGTTAGGTTGGGATGGATTGGCTGTGTCCCAAGAATAAGATACCATATATGGAACCAAGATTTTTGGTATCAGAGGTATGGGCAAGGGCGGTTGGGTTGATGCAAAAACATCACTTTCCCCCAAAAAAAAGAAGGTGCAACAATTAACGTCAGGTCAAGGCAGGTTAGCTTCAGGGTTGTTGAGTCCATAAACAACATTGACAGGAATATTCGGCAAAGATCCACGCAGGTTAGGGTACCGGGTGGTTGGGTTAATATCCAAACAAATACTTTTCTAAGAATATAAAATACAATATTTAACAAAGATCCATAACTAACAAATAAAAAAAGAAAACTGTCGAGATTATTGGACTGCATATTGAAAATGCGCCTTAAATTTGCAGTGTATGGAATAAGCAAAACTTGGGGGGAAAATTGTTCATTGACCTTGCTATAATACGTAAAATCGGGTAAATTTGGTAGACAATGTCTTAAATTTGGATAAATTGGGGCAAATTAGGTAGAAATTGTCTTAAATTGTGATACATTTGGTTAAATTTGGTCTTAGCCATGTTAGGGTTGGGTCTGGTTTTTAGGTGGGGTTGATGTATATAAAAGCATCTGTATATTGGAAGTGGCTCATCAGACCCTACACTATCACTATGAAATGGTCTCTGGGAATGAAGTATGACATCGACCACTGGATATTGGATACTGGAAGTACACATAAAAGTTATATGGAATGGGTGAAACTTGGACAAACTGGGGCTTTGGCTGTGCTATGATAAGGTGAACTATGGTAAAATTTGGTGGAAATTGGATAAAATTGTGGCAAATTAGGTGGAAATTATCTTAAATTGGGGAAAATTTGGTTAAATTTGGCCTTAGCCGTATTGGGTTAGGTCTGCTTTTGGTAGGTTTGATGATATATAAACACATCTGGAACATGGAAATGGCTGGATGAACACTGCACTATTACTATGAAATGGTCTTTGGGAATTGGCTGTGACATTGGGGGGCGACCTGATATTGAAGATTCACATTAAATTTAATTTGGATAGGTGAAACTTGGTCAAATTGGGGCTTTGGTTGTGCTATGAAATGGTAAACTCGGGTAAATTTGGCGGGAATTGGATTAAATTTGAATAAATTGGATCAAATTAGGAGGAAATTGGATTAAATTGGGATAAATTTGGCCTTAGCTGTGTGTTAGGTTAGGTCTGGTTTCGTAGGATTGAAGATATATAAACACATCTGGATATTTGGAAACAGCTGGATGGACACTGCGCTTTGAAATGGTCTTGGGAATAGGGCGTGACATAGGGCACCTGGATATTAGATATTGAAAATGCACATTAAATTTATATGGGATAGGTGAAACTTGGGTGAAATGGGCTTTGGCTGTGATATGATTTGGCATATTTTTGCCAATATTTAATGGGGAATTGTCATTAATTGGGATGAAATTAGGTAGATGGCCACAGCACTAACACTATGAAATGGTCTTGGGAATGGGGAATATGTGGTGGCTGGATAATGGGCATTGGAAATGAACGTTATTTTTAGATGAGATAGAGAAAACTCGGGTGAATTGGGCTTTGGCTTGAACAAATCAGGCCTATTCCTGGGGGGTGGGGTGGGGGTTGAGTGGGTGGGGGAGGGGGAGGGACAGTATATATATATATATATATATATATATATATATATATATATATATATATATATATATATATATATATATATATTGGGTATTGAAAATGCATTTTTTTAAATTCAGATGGGATACCTTGAGGTTACCTTGAGGTGCTTCCGGGGCTTAGCGTCCCCGCAGCCCGGTCGTCGACCAGGCCTCCTGGTTGCCGGACTGATCAACCAGGCTGTTGGACGCGGCTGCTCGCAGCCTCACGTACAACGGAAAAGTTGATGTATAGGGAAAGTTTAGGGGAGTATATTGGGCTTTTGGTTGTGCTATTACACGGCAAACCCCCCTGAATATAATGCATATTTTAGCTGAAAATAAAAGGGATCTCCCGCATGTAGCGGGGAAAAGGGTTCGAGAGCCGCATAATTGATTTGGAAACTGAACCCTACATATTGTTTAGCTATGTAAGTGACAATCTCTTGAAAGCTCGTTACACACACACACACACACACACACACACACACACACACACACACACACACACACACACACACACACACACACATATATGCACCCTAAGTGATTCAACAAGAGGCTTGCAACGGTCTCTATGCAAGGCATTTTTACGACTATGGGAAGTTTGCAGTTGCTGGTCTCACTCCACAACCACCTAACCGGAGAGTCATGTGCATCCTGCACATACATACAGTAAGCAAATATTTTGGTTACTTTGCTAAGATTCCTGGCAGCACTTCATTATGAATGAAGTACAAGCGTATTTCTTGGACTCCATTGATGGTGTTATCTCTGAATTCTGCGAATTTCCTTTTCGTATTCCATTATATAATGACGCAAAGTATGCGAATAGTTAAACTTGCTCAATGAATTTGTGTTAGCTTGCTAATGTAATTGTATGGGGGTTGCATAAGTTTGTTGAGAATATAATTGAATGCTAGTTTAGTTCATTTATTATGAATCCCATCATGTGGGGCGGGTAGTGGGAAGGGTTACCACGGAGGGAAATGGACTCTGGTAATGAGCCCAACAATTCATTTTTGGCTCAAGCAAGAAAAACAAACAAATAATGGGTAAACGAAATTGCCAAAATTAATTTGTGCAAGTTTTGCAAATGTGATTGTAAAGTTTTTTTTTTTGCATAAGTTTGAGAATATATAATTGAATGTTAGTTTTAATTCATTTTATTAATGCAGCCCCCCCCCCCCTATTCCCATCTTGCTATGGGGGGGGGGTGGCTAAGCCGAGCAGTAGTAACATCTAGAAGTCTGCTGCTTTTATTGGTTGATCCATAGATATGTACTGGCTCCTCTTGCATCATCATCGCATTAGTAGCAGTTAATAAATTAAACAACTAGCATATGTAAAGAGCTAGTCTAACAATTTATGTTTATTTTTTTTTTATTTTTATCAGGCCCACTGCCCTTCTATCCAGCAGACTGCTGCTGGATGGGTTACAATTGAGCCAAAAACAGTTGGTCAGGACGAGATACGGCCTCATTTTAGAGACATTTACTATAGAAAAAAGCTTGAACGTCGGGGACTGAACGCGGGCCTGCACGAGAGTTGTTCTTGACACTCAAATGTTTAGAGATTAAAATCTCTATAATTAGAGGGGTCAACTAAAATACCGCATTATTTAGTGAAATATTGCAATGTCCAATAGTTTGGACGTTGGGGAACTGAGTCAGGACTTGCACGAAGGTTATCCGGTCCAAATGAGGACACACCACACGTGGGAGAAAGAGAGGAAGCAAGATTTACTCCCTCGGAAAACCTTAAAAAAAAATTTGTAGGCCACAGTTTTGAAAACATTGGCAAACCTTTTGATACAGAATGAAACTCTTAAACAATAACATATATCTTGAAGAATAAATCTTCCTCTATGAGATATATTTTTTTAGTCAGTTTAAAAGTTTTCATTTATTGTAATGATGATGCCTTCCTAACATGGCTCATTAAAATAATTTTTTGTTTATGAAATCGTGTAAGTATTTATGCAATATTTATTATAAAACAATCATAATACGCAGTGGCATATCATTTTTATAAAGAGGCTTTATAAGGTAAATATAATGGCAATGCGAAAATCTTTCTATCTGACGTATTTTTGTTTTAAATAAATACACTTGGGCGAAAAACATGTCTATTGCCCGCGTGAGCGACTTGGGTGGGCTCTTGCAGATTCTATGTATTTTAATCTCTAAACATTTGAGTGCCAAAAACAACTCTCGTGTAGGCCCGCATTCAGTTCTCGATGTTCAAGCTTTTGCTATAGTAAATGTCTCTAAAAATGAGGCCGTATCTCGCCCTGACCAACTGTTTTAGGCTCAATTGTAATTTCCCATCCAGCCGCAGTCTGCTGGGCAGGACCCAGTGCAGGTTTGGAAGGCTTTGGAAATAAAAGCACCGTAAGATTGTGAGTGTTCAAGTCTTGGGGGGACTAAGCATTTTTTTTGTGTGAATGTGCAAAGCCCGTGTTTATTTGTGTAAGTTAAAAATTGAGTTTTTGTTTGTGTATAAGAGTTTAGCAATGTGTTTAAGTAAGATTGTGCAAATGTTTTAAGTTTAGGGGGGACTAAGTATTTTGCGCGAATGTGAAAGCCCTGGGTTTATTTGTGTAAGTTAAAAATTGAGTTTTTGTTTGTGTATAAGAGTTTAGCAATGTGTTTAAGTAAGATTGTGCAACTGTTTTAAGTTTAGGGGGGACTAAGTATTTTGCGCGAATGTGAAAGCCCTGGGTTTATTTGTGTAAGTTAAAAATTGAGTTTTTGTTTGTGTATAAGAGTTTAGCAATGTGTTTAAGTAAGATTGTGCAACTGTTTTAAGTTTAGAGGGGACTAAGTATTTTGCGCGAATGTGAAAGCCCTGGGTTTATTTGTGTAAGTTAAAAATTGAGTTTTTGTTTGTGTATAAGAGTTTAGCAATGTGTTTAAGTAAGATCGTGCAACTGTTTTAAGTTTAGAGGGGACTAAGTATTTTGCGCGAATGTGAAAGCCCTGGGTTTATTTGTGTAAGTTAAAAATTGAGTTTTTGTTTGTGTATAAGAGTTTAGCAATGTGTTTAAGTAAGATTGTGCAACTGTTTTAAGTTTAGGGGGGACTAAGTATTTTGCGCGAATGTGAAAGCCCTGGGTTTATTTGTGTAAGTTAAAAATTGAGTTGTTGTTTGTGTATAAGAGTTTAGCAATGTGTTTAAGTAAGATTGTGCAACTGTTTTAAGTTTAGGGGGGACTAAGTATTTTGCGCGAATGTGAAAGCCCTGGGTTTATTTGTGTAAGTTAAAAATTTAGTTTTTGTTTGTGTATAAGAGTTTAGCAATGTGTTTAAGTAAGATTGTGCAAATGTTTTAAGTTTAGGGGGGACTAAGTATTTTGCGCGAATGTGAAAGCCCTGGGTTTATTTGTGTAAGTTAAAAATTGAGTTTTTGTTTGTGTATAAGAGTTTAGCAATGTGTTTAAGTAAGATTGTGCAACTGTTTTAAGTTTAGGGGGGACTAAGTATTTTGCGCGAATGTGAAAGCCCTGGGTTTATTTGTGTAAGTTAAACAAAAAAAAATGAGTTTGTTTTTGCGAGCAAGTTTGTTTAAGCATGTGCTATAATTAAAAAACTTCCAAAGTAATGACAGTAATGCCAAAATGAATTCATCTTTTCACTTTTTTGAAAGGAGCAGGTGTATCATTTTCTGAAAACCTTTGCGCTTGATATACCACGGCACCGATATAAGTCGATGAACCCAACACAATATGGCTGAGGCCCCACTATTTAAAATTCTTTTCGTATTCTATGAAATATCACAGGTATTGTTAATGCTTGTAACGTTTATTACAAAAGATAGACATACATTTGATGCTATTTTTCATATTAAAATCTTATTTGAGGCCCGAAAAATATATCTATAAACAGGTTAGAACCATACAAATTCAAGTATGCCTTTTTCACCAGTAATCAACTGTATGCCACAGAAAATGGAATCTTTACTTTAGCTACAGAAAACGGAGCAATGCCGAGGGGGGATGACTGGAATAAACAGTTTCCAACCTGACTCTTCTCGCACATAAACATGTCTTTCTTGACCTCATTTCAAATTATATAGAGTACTGAAAGCTCATTTTCCATAGCAAATATACTAAGGAACTCATTTTACGACTAGAACGCAAACTAGGACCCCTCATTCAGATTCAAAACACGAGAATTATTGACTGAACATTTCCCCACTATCAAGCACACAGGACTCTTTAAAGCTATCTTAACTTCTTTAAAACCCCAATATGACCCATCTCACATGCAGATCCTGTTCTGACTCGCCCTTCATGTCAATGTACCCCACAGTATCATGCAAATTCAAGATAAGGCTTACTACACCTATATATCCAAAATGGTCTTTGTAAGGAATCTTGACCCCCCCTTGTATGCTTGACCCCCACTGGGGTTATCCACCTCTGACCATTACAGAAAATGGAGCTGTGCCCAAGGACTCCCTATACTATTCAGTCATAGCCTCATTAAAGTACTCCAAAAACTTCTATATTCGCTTTCAACTGCGTTTCTTGGTTTGAATCTATTGAACATTCACCCTCTGATCCATTCAAAAGTAAGGGCCTCCAAATTGATACCGTAGTACTCTCGTAACACCCCCGGGACAAATCGTGCATTTTTGCTCATGCCATTAAAATACTCCAAAAACGTTTATATGCCTTTCACCAGTGTATTTTTTGGTTTCCAACTATTGAACATTCATCCTCGGTACCTCTCATAAGTAGAGACCCCCTTCTTGAGGCCCTAGACTCATCTTAAAGCAAGGCGACAAAAAGTAAAAAAAAACAGGTTAGGATAGGGCACCAGTTCCTCAGGTACACCATTGGTGGTGGTCCCCCCGGGACCCCAGGGGGGACCACCACCCCACCACCGCCAGCCAGCCAGGAGCGCGCTGACTGTGCCCTAACCTAACCACCTAAAACAAGAGGGATGGACGATCTGGCCCGACAGGGTCAAGTCGGCATGGAAGTGCCCAACCGTTTCTGAAAATTTTTTACCTCAATCTGTCTCCTTATTCACTACTGACCAGTATATGTGTGTGTACCGTAGACCAGTATGTATGTGTACCATAGACCAGTATGTGTGTGTGTACCATAGACCAGTATGTGTGTGTGTACCATAGACCAGTATATGTGTGCCCCGTAGACCAGTATATGTGTGTACCGTAGACCAGTATATGTGTGTACCGTAGACCAGTATGTTTGTGTACCATAGACTAGTATATGTGTGTGTACCATAGACCAGTATGTGTATGTGTACCATAGACCAGTATATGTACCATAGACCAGTATGTGTGTGTGTACCGTAGACCAGTATGTGTGTGTACCACAGACCAGTATGTGTGTGTGTACCATAGACCAGTATGTGTGTGTGTACCGCAGACCAGTATGTGTGTATACCACAGACCAGTATGTGTGTGTGTGTACCATAGACCAGTATGTGTGTGTGTACCATAGACCAGTATGTGTGTGTGTTTACCATAGACCAGTATATGTGTGTGTACCATAGACCAGTACGTGTGTGTGTACCATAGTGTGTATATGTGTGTGTACCATAGACCAGTATATGTGTGTGTTTACCATAGACCAGTATATGTGTGTGTACCATAGACCAGTATGTGTGTGTGTTTACCATAGACCAGTATATGTGTGTGTACCATAGACCAGTATGTGTGTGTACCATAGACCAGTATATGTGTGCCCCTTAGACCAGTATGTGTGTGTGTACTGTAAACCAGTATGTGTGTGTGTACCATAGACCAGTATGTGTATGTGTACCATAGACCAGTATGTGTGTGTGTACCATAGACCAGTATATGTGTGCCCCGTAGACCAGTATGTGTGTGTGTACCATAGACCAGTATGTGTGTGTACTGTAGACCAGTATGTGTGTGTACCGTAGACCAGTATGTGTGTGTACCGTAGACCAGTATGTGTGTGTACCATAGACCAGTATGTGTGTGTACCGTAGACCAGTATGTGTGTGTGCCCCGTAGACCAGTATGTGTGTGTACCGTAGACCAATATGTGTGTGTACTGTAGACCAGTATGTGTGTGTGCCCCGTAGACCAGTATGTGTGTGTACCGTAGACCAGTATGTGTGTGTGTACCGTAGACCAGTATGTTTGTGTTCCGTAGACCAGTATATGTGTGTGTAACATAGACCAGTATGTGTGTGTGTACCGTAGACCAGTAAGTGTGTGTACCATAGACCAGTATATGTGTGTGTACCGTAGACCAGTAAGTGTGTGTACCATAGACCAGTACGTGTGTGTGTACTGTAGACCAGTATGTGTGTGTGTACCGTAGACCAGTATGTGTGTGTACTGTAGACCAGTATGTGTGTGTGTACCATAGACCAGTATGTGTGTGTGTACCGTAGACCAGTATGTGTGTGTGTACCATAGACCAGTATGTGTGTGTGTACCATAGACCAGTATGTGTGGGTACTGTAGACCAGTATGTGTGTGTACCATAGACCAGTATGTGTGTGTACTGTAGACCAGTATGTGTGTGTACCATAGACCAGTAGGTGTGTGTACCGTAGACCAGTATGTGTGTGTACCATAGACCAGTATGTGTGTGTACCGTTGACCAGTATGTGTGTGTACCATAGACCAGTATGTGTGTGTACCATAGACCAGTATGTGTGTGTACCATAGACCAGTATGTGTGTGTACCATAGACCAGTATGTGTGTGTACCGTAGACCAGTAAGTGTGTGTACCATAGACCAGTATGTGTGTGTACCGTAGACCAGTAAGTGTGTGTGTACCGTAGACCAGTATGTGTGTGTACTGTAGACCAGTAAGTGTGTGTACCATAGACCAGTAAGTGTGTGTACCATAGACCAGTAAGTGTGTGTACCATAGACCAGTATGTGTGTGTACCGTAGACCAGTATATGTGTGTACCGTAGACCAGTATGTGTGTGTACCATAGACCAGTATGTGTGTGTACCATTGACCAGTATGTGTGTGTACCGTAGACCAGTAAGTGTGTGTACCATAGACCAGTATGTGTGTGTACCGTAGACCAGTAAGTGTGTGTGTACCGTAGACCAGTATATGTTGCTCAGGTGTGGGACATGTCCCTAGTGTAGTTCAGGTGTGGGACATGTACCTAGTGTTGCTCAGGTGTGGGACATGTCCTTTGTGTTGCTCAGGTGTGGGACATGTCCCTAGTGTTGCTCAGGTGTGGGACATGTCCCCGGTGTCTCAGGTGTGGGACATGTCCCCGGTGTTGCTCAGGTGTGGGACATGTCCCCGGTGTTGCTCAGGTGTAGGACATAAATAGTTCGGAGGAAGAAATCGAAAAACAATTGTGGTTGGAAAAGAGGATCGAACCTCTGTGCTTGTCCCGGCAGAGTGTAAGGATAGTTAGTTGTGTGTCTCTATTGATGATAGAATGATTGAAAGACATGATGATAGAGTGAAAGAAGAGACATGATGATGATAAAAGGCAGCAAAGATGTGATCTCATCATAATTGGAATTTCTCCTACAAGTGGAGTCAGAATTTTCCTTAAACAGCATGAGGCGCCAGGGATGGACAGCATGAGGCGCCAGGGTTGGACAGCATGAGGCGCCAGGGATGGACAGCATGAGGCGCCAGGGATGGACAGCATGAGGCGCCAGGGTTGGACAGCATGAGGCGCCAGGGATGGACAGCATGAGGCGCCAGGGATGGACAGCATGAGGCGCCAGGGATGGACAGCATGAGGCGCCAGGGATGGCGCCAGGGATGGGCAGCATGAGGCGCCAGGGATGGACAGCATGAGGCGCCAGGGATGGACAGCATGAGGCGCCAGGGATGGACAGCATGAGGCGCCAGGGATGGACAGCATGAGGCGCCAGGGATGGACAGCATGAGGCGCCAGGGATGGACAGCATGAGGCGCCAGGGATGGCGCCAGGGATGGGCAGCATGAGGCGCCAGGGATGGACAGCATGAGGCGCCAGGGATGGACAGCATAAGGGGCCAGGATTGGACAGCATGAGGCGCCAGGGATGGACAGCATGAGGCGCCAGGGATGGACAGCATGAGGCGCCAGGGATGGACAGCATGAGGCGCCAGGGATGGCGCCAGGGATGGGCAGCATGAGGCGCCAGGGATAGACAGCATGAGGCGCCAGGGATGGACAGCATGAGGCGCCAGGGATGGCGCCAGGGATGGACAGCATGAGGCGCCTGGGATGGACAGCATGAGGCGCCAGGGATGGCGCCAGGGATGGACAGTATGAGGCGCCAGGGATGGGCAGCATGAGGCGCCAGGGATGGCGCCAGGGATGGACAGCATGAGGCGCCAGGGATGGCGCCAGGGATGGACAGCATGAGGCGCCAGGGATGGACAGCATTAGGCGCCAGGAATGGACATCATGAGGCTCCAGGGATGGGCAGCATGAGGCGCCAGGGATGGGCAGCATGAGGCGCCAGGGATGGGCAGCATGAGGCGCCAGGGATGGGCAGCATGCGGCGCCAGGGATGGGCAGCATGAGGCGCCAGGGATGGGCAGCATGAGGCGCCAGGGATGGACAGCATGTGGCGCCAGGGATGGGCAGCATGAGGCGCCAGGGATGGACAGCATGAGGCGCCAGGGATGGGCAGCATGAGGCGCCAGGGATGGGCAGCATGAGGCGCCAGGGATGGGCAGCATGATGCGCCAGGGATGGGCAGCATGAGGCGCCAGGGATGGGCAGCATGTGGCGCCAGGGATGGGCAGCATGAGGCGCCAGGGATGGACAGCATGAGGCGCCAGGGATGGACAGCATGAGGCGCCAGGGATGGACAGCATGTGGCGCCAGGGATGGGCAGCATGAGGCGCCAGGGATGGACAGCATGAGGCGCCAGGGATGGGCATCATGAGGCGCCAGGGATGGACAGCATGAGGCGCCAGGGATGGACAGCATGTGGCGCCAGGGATGGGCAGCATGAGGCGCCAGGGATGGACAGCATGAGTCGCCAGGGATGGACAGCATGAGGCGCCAGGGATGGACAGCATGAGCCGCCAGGGATGGACAGCATGAGGCGCCAGGGATGGGCAGCATGTGGCGCCAGGGATGGGCAGCATGAGGCGCCAGGGATGGGCAGCATGAGGCGCCAGGGATGGGCAGCATGAGGCGCCAGGGATGGGCAGCATGAGGCGCCAGGGATGGGCAGCATGTGGCGCCAGGGATGGACAGCATGAGGCGCCAGGGATGGACAGCATGAGGCGCCAGGGATGGACAGCATGAGGCGCCAGGGATGGACAGCATGAGGCGCCAGGGATGGACAGCATGAGGCGCCAGGGATGGACAGCATGAGGCGCCAGGGATGGACAGCATGAGGCGCCAGGAACGTTAACAATAAAAAGTGTTATTCTTCAGCTTTATCTTGTTCATTGAACATCTAATCAGATTATGCGATTCAGTTTTGTTTGCAATACAACAGAATGAACAAATTTTTTCTTGAACGCACCTTCAAAAGTATGACGTTATTATATACAAGTATTAATAAATAAAAGTTATTACGAGAGAAACCTTAAGATAAAGTAAAGCCATAATGGAGAGAAAGTGAATCTCTCATATGAAGATAGATTGAGACGCCTAATTAACATTCTTGAGAAAGGTGAAGAATAATGGGGTGCCGTAAGAAAACTGTAAAAATGGATGAAGTGGCATAGGAATGGGGACTTGTAGAAGTATTATTAAACGTCTTTACAAAAATAGAACACGAAACATTGACTATCACTTGGATAATATCAGATTTTAGGAAGACTTGGGCAAATCCTGGTTTGGAAACAGAAAGTTGATATGACCAGATTACCAGACAACTTAATACACACCGAATCATTTGATTTCTTTAAGCATATGAAAGATATGTATATGAATGAGTTTGGTGGATATAAGGAGAGCTGCCTCGTATAGGTTCATGTTCTTAAAAGGCGACAGAGACTACTAGCTGGCCTGAACGCCAGCATATTTGATCTGAAAAAATAGTAAATTGATCTGACAAATAACAGGCTATGCTTAATGCTAGAAAACTTAAAGTGCTTATTATTTAAAAAAAAAATTAGAATTAAATTACCATAAGAGCACCAAAATACTTAGAAAAGTTAACACAGAAGCCTTGGAGACCTGAAGCAGTGTACACGTGAAGCAGTGTACAAGTGAAACTGTGTACACTGGAAGAAGTGTATGCGCGAAGCTGTGTACACACGAAGCAGTGTACGCGTGAAGTAGTGAATGCGGGAAGCAGTGTACGTGGGAAGCAGTGTACGCGGGAAGCAGTGTACGCGGGAAGCAGTGTATGCGGGAAGCAGTGTTCGCGGGAAGCAGTGTTCGCGGGAAGCATTGCACCTGGGAAGCAGTGTACGCGGGAAGCAGTGTACGCGGGAAGCAGTGTACGCGGGAAGCAGTGTACGCGGGAAGCAGTGTACGCGGGAAGCAGGGTACCTGGGAAGCAGTGTACGCGGGAAGCAGTGTACGCGGGATGCAGTGTACGCGGGAAGCAGTGTACGCGGTAAGCAGTGTACGCAGGAAGCAGGGTACGCGGTAAGCAGTGTACGCAGGAAGCAGTGTACCTGGGAAGCAGTTTTTTTTTTCTAAAACAGACATGGCCACACATTTACAATGCTAACCAGCATATATTCATTTTCTTCTGTCCTCTTTGGACAGGGTTAGAGAAGTGTTAAACATATAGTTCAAGGGTTTATTGAACACTCAACCACAGAAGGTGATTCGGTGCTTTTAAAATGCTAAGCTAACCTACATACGTAAATACATAGATACACAGATTTACGTATGCCCTACGTAAAGTGTTTGATGTGCCTTTTACATAGTGTCATTAATGTACATTCACAAAGGTGAAATGTAATTCTGATCAGCTTCCATATATACTTTATACCCATATATATACATACACACACATATACATACATATATACACACACACATGCATTCACATACATTTGTCTCATGTACTCTGACAGGGTGAGATAGCTGATAGAGAAACTAGTGTGCAATTAAGCACTTAATCACTGAAGGTGATGAAGGTGCTTTTACAAGCTCAGGTTATATAGTTACATCATATATATACATTGTATGACTGATATATTACATGGTCAATCTTGGATACAAGTCCAACATATCATCAAGTGTTCCAGTACTCATATAGTTGTGTGATGTTATAGTGGCCAGAATACGCCTGGGATATAGACGTATCTGGCAGCTTTCTCAAAACCCAAATGTCGAGTACACAATGTGTCAACTTTGTGAAAGAGAAAACATGCACTCTCTTGAACATTATATTGTAGAATGTCCCATACTGACTGACTTTCGCCCTCCTGGGCTGAGGTATGCTGAACTCTGTAATTACTATATGAGTACTGGGAAGCAGTGTACGCGGGAAGCAGTGTACCTGGGAAGCAGTGTACGCGGGAAGCAGTGTACGCGGGAAGCAGTGTACCTGGGAAGCAGTGTACCTAGGAAGCAGTGAACGCGGGAAGCAGTGTACGCGGGAAGCAGTGTACGCGGGAAGCAGTGTACGCGGGAAGCAGTGTACCTGGGAAGCAGTGTACCTGGGAAGCAGTGTACGCGGGAAGCAGTGTACGCGGGAAGCAGTGTACTTGGGAAGCAGTGTACGCGGAAAGCAGTGTACCTGGGAAGCAGTGTACGCGGGAAGCAGTGTACGCGGGAAGCAGTGTACCTGGGAAGCAGTGTACGCGGGAAGCAGTGTACGCGGGAAGCAGTGTACGCGGGAAGCAGTGTACGCGGGAAGCAGTGTACCTGGGAAGCAGTGTACCTGGGAAGCAGTGTACCTGGGAAGCAGTGTACGCGGGAAGCAGTGTACGCGGGAAGCAGTGTACCTGGGAAGCAGCGTACGCGGGAAGCAGTGTACGCGGGAAGCAGTGTACGCGGGAAGCAGTGTACCTGGGAAGCAGTGTACCTGGGAAGCAGTGTACCTGGGAAGCAGTGTACGCGGGAAGCAGTGTACGCGGGAAGCAGTGTACGCGGGAAGCAGTGTACGCAGGAAGCAGTGTACGCGGGAAGCAGTGTACATGGGAAGCAGTGTACGCGGGAAGCAGTGTACGCGGGAAGCAGTGTACCTGGGAAGCAGTGTACCTGGGAAGCAGTGTACCTGGGAAGCAGTATACCTGGGAAGCAGTGTACGCGGGAAGCAGTGTATGCGGGAAGCAGTGTACGCGGGAAGCAGTGTACGCGGGAAGAAGTGTACCTAGGAAGCAGTGTACGCGGGAAGCAGTGTACGCGAGAAGCAGTGTTCCTGGGAAGCAGTATATGTGGGAAGCAGTGTACGTGGAAAGCAGTGTACGCGGGAAGCAGTGTACGCGGGAAGCAGTGTTCCTGGGAAGCAGTATATGTGGGAAGCAGTGTACACAGGAAGCAGTGTACGCGGGATGCAGTGTACGCGGGAAGCAGTGTACGCGGGAAGCAGTATATGCAGGAAGCAGTATATGCGAGAAGCAGTGTACGCGGAAAGACGTGTACCTGGGAAGCAGTGTATTTGGGAAGCAGTGTACGCAGGAAGACGTGTACCTGGGAAGCAGTCTACCTGGGAAGCAGTGTACGCGGGAAGCAGTGGACGCGGGAAGCAGTGTATGCGGGAAGCAGTGTATGCAGGAAGCAGTGTACCTGGGAACCAGTCTACCTGGGAAGCAGTGTACGCGGGAAGACGTGTACCTGGGAAGCAGTGTACCTGGGAAGCAGTGTATGCGGGAAGCAGTGTACGCGGGAAGCAGTGTACCTGGGAAGCAGTGTACGTGGGAAGCAGTGTACGCGGGAAGCAGTGTACGTGGGAAGCAGTGTTCCTGGGAAGCAGTATATGTGGGAAGCAGTGTACACAGGAAGCAGTGTACGCAGGATGCAGTGTACGCGGGAAGCAGTGTACGCGGGAAGCAGTATATGCAGGAAGCAGTATATGCGAGAAGCAGTGTACGCGGAAAGACGTGTACCTGGGAAGCAGTGTATTTGGGAAGCAGTGTACGCAGGAAGACGTGTACCTGGGAAGCAGTCTACCTGGGAAGCAGTGTACGCGGGAAGCAGTGGACGCGGGAAGCAGTGTACGCGGGAAGCAGTGTATGCAGGAAGCAGTGTACCTGGGAACCAGTCTACCTGGGAAGCAGTGTACCTGGGAACCAGTCTACCTGGGAAGCAGTGTACGCGGGAAGATGTGTACCTGGGAAGCAGTGTACCTGGGAAGCAGTGTATGCGGGAAGCAGTGTACGCGGGAAGCAGTGTACCTGGGAAGCAGTGTACCTGGGAAGCAGTGTACCGGGGAAGCAGTGTACGCGGGAAGCAGTGTACGCGGGAAGCAGTGTATGCAGGAAGCAGTATATGCGGGAAGCAGTGTACGCAGGAAGCAGTGTACGCGGGAAGCAGTGTACGCGGGAAGCAGTGTATGCGGGAAGCAGTGTATGCGGGAAGCAGTATTCGCAGGAAGCCGTGTACGCGGGAAGCAGTGTACGCGGGACGCCAAATACTTTACTGGCATTTATTTTGCCACTGTTTTTTGAAGGAATCAAAATGATTCAGTTGTGAAGGAACAAGAAGGGTACCAAGGAATTTATTGCAAGTGTCTAAAAAACTATTAAAGAACATGATAATGAAGACAAATTGAATAGCACAAATTCCAACACAAAGCTCAGCGAGGGTTTTAAGATCGGTGAGGTAAACATGTAGAACATCTTACCATCATACCTGCATAATAATGTGACGTAGTAAAAATTATATTAGACAATCACTTCTCGTCGAATCCTCAATCCTTATAACTTCTTAAAATATTCATAAACATGCAGCCATGTTTGGACTTATGGGTCTAGTTCCCTGTAATATTTATTATACGAATAAACCTTCCTTATGAAGGGAGATTAAAAAACTTAATTTACATTATCAAGGAAGACGAATAGTTAGTGGCGTCTTTACTGAAGAAGACAAATGAATGAAATAAAGATATTAATTCGGTAATAAATATTCTAAACACAAAACAGATCCCGATATATTGGATACAACTAAATAAGTTTAGACTTACAAACGATCTGGGTGAACATTGGTTTAGAAATATGAAAGGTGATGTTTTACAGAATAGTTTACGCGGCAACATGGTTGCCGTTTACGCGGGACCAGGAAGCCCTGGATTGTTAAGAATGACTTAGCCGGCATAGTTGGGTATAACTTGGAGCTGCCTTCCATTGGTCAAGAGGCCTCACAGTCCATGCATTCTCATGCTCGTTTGCTAATATTCCACCTGCTTCTCTAAGGTTGTCATCAGCATGCACTCATTGTTGACATGTTGTTACTGGTAACTTATTTATTAAAATAATAATGGTGTGGGCCATGACCACTAACTTACTCATTGATGAGAGGAAGGTGTCGGAGGCTGGGGTAGTTGGTCCGTATGATGCTGGCGGTCTCCAGCTCCTGAGTCAGGATACTCTCAGCCTCGCCACAACCTACACGCCCCTCACATGTAAACACACATTAACTATCATCTCTTTGTTAGCTTTACAGTTAGCATGACATGATCTAAACACATATGTCATGTTAACCTAAACTAAGGAAATAATAATGTCTATAAATTATATATTTCTATACATTATATTTCTAAAGAAATAATATATACATACAATGATAAAAAATATATTGTGTTTAGGAAAGCATACTTTCCTAAACACAATATTATAAATATATATATATATATATATATATATATATATATATATATATATATATATATATATATATATATATATATTTAACCTAACCTAACCTAACCTAACCTACCTAACCTAACCTAAAGGTTAGGTTAGGTAGCAGAAAAAGTTAGGTTAGGTTAGGTTAGGTAGGTTAGGTAGTCGAAAAACAATTAATTCATGAAAACTTGGCTTATTAGGCAAATCGGGCCTTGCATAGTAGGCTGAGAAGTGCGTTCTGGCTACTAGGTACGACATATATATATATATATATATATATATGTTGTACCTAGTAGCCAGAACGTCGTACTCGGCCTACAATGCAAGGCCCGATTTGCCTAATAAGCCAAGTTTTCCTGAATTAATATATTTTCTCTAATTTTTGTCTTATAAAATGATAAAGCTACCCATTTCATTATGTATGAGGTCAATTATTTTAATTGGAGTTAAAATTAACGTAGATATATGACCGAACCTAATCAACCCTACCTAACCTAACCTTACCTATCTTTATAGGTTAGGTTAGGTTAGGTAACCGAAAAAGTTAGGTTAGGTTAGGTTAGGTAGGTTAGGTAGGTTAGGTAGTCGAAAAACAATTCATGAAAACTTGGCTTATTAGGCAAATCGGGCCTTGCATAGTAGGCTGAGAAGTGAGTTCTGGCTACTAGGTACGACATATATATATATATATATATATATATATATATATATATATATATATATATATATATATATATATGTCGTACCTAGTAGCCAGAACTCACTTCTCAGCCTACTATTCAAGGCCCGATTTGCCTAATAAGCCAAGTTTTCCTGAAATAATATATTTACTATAATTTTTTTCTTATGAAATGATAAAGCAACCCTTTTCTCTATGTATGAGGTCAATTTTTTTTTATTGGAGTTAAAATTAACGTAGATATATGACCGAACCTAACCAACCCTACCTAACCTAACCTAACCTATATTTATAGGTAAGGTTAGGTTAGGTAGCCAAAAAAAGCTAGGTTAGGTTAGGTTAGGTAGGTTAGGTAGACGAAAAAACATTAATTCATGAAAACTTGGCTTATTAGGCAAATCGGGCCTTGAATAGTAGGCTGAGAAGTACGTTCTGGCTATTAGGTACGACATATATATATATATATATATATATATATATATATATATATATATATATATATATATATATATATATATATATGTCGTACCTAGTAGCCAGAACGCACTTCTCTGCCTACTATGCAAGGCTCGATTTGCCTAATAAGCCAAGTTTTCCTGAATTAATACATTTTCTCAAATTTTTTTCTTATGAAATGATAAAGCGACCCATTTCATTACGTATGAGGTAATTTTTTTTTATTGGAGTTAAAATTACCGTAGATATATGACCGAACCTAAACAACGCTACCTAACCTAACCTATCTTTATAGGTTAGGTTAGGTTAGGTAGCGGAAAAAGTTAGGTTAGGTTAGGTTAGGTAGGTTAGGTAGTCGAAAAATAATTAATTCATTAAAACTTGGCTTAGTAGGCAAATCGGGCCTTGCATAGTAGGCCGAGTACGACGTTCTGGCTACTAGGTACGACATATATATATATATATATATATATATATATATATATATATATATATATATATATATATATATATATATATGTCGTACCTAGTAGCCAGAACTCACTTCTGAGCCTACTATGCAAGGCCCGATTTGCCTAATAAGCCAAGTTTTCATGAATTAATTGCTTTTCGACTACCTAACCTACCTAACCTAACCTAACCTAACTTTTTCGGCTACCTAACCTAACCTAACCTATAAAGATAGGTTAGGTTAGGTTAGGTAGGGTTGGTTATTTTCAGCCTACAATGCAAGGCCCGATTTGCCTAATAAGCCAAGTTTTCATGAATTAATATATTTTCTCTAATTTTTTTCTTATGAAATGATAAAGCTACCCATTTCATTATGTATGAGGTAAATTTTTTTTTATTGGAGTTAAAATTTACGTAGATATATGACCGAACCTAACCAACCCTACCTAACCTAACCTAACCTATCTTTATAGGTTAGGTTAGGTTAGGTAGCCGAAAAAGTTAGGTTAGGTTAGGTTAGGTAGGTTAGGTAGTCGAAAAGCAATTAATTCATGAAAACTTGGCTTATTAGGCAAATCGGGCCTTGCATAGTAGGCTCAGAAGTGAGTTCTGGCTACTAGGTACGACATATATATATATATATATATATATATATATATATATATATATATATATATATATATATATATATATATATATATGTCGTACCTAGTAGCCAGAACGCACTTCTCAGCCTACTATGCAAGGCTCAATTTGCCTAATAAGCCAAGTTTTCCTGAATTAATATATTTTCTCTAACTTTTTTCTTATGAAATGATAAAGCTACTCATTTCATTATGTATGAGGTCAATTTTTTTTTATTGGAGTTAAAACTAATGTAGATATATGACCGAACCTAACCAACCCTACCTAACATAACCTAACCTATCTTTATAGGTTAGGTTAGGTTAGGTAGCCGAAAAAGTTAGGTTAGGTTAGGTAGTCGAAAAACAATTAATTCATGAAAACTTGGCTTATTAGGCAAATTGAGCCTTGCATAGTAGGCTGAGAAGTGCGTTCTGGCTACTAGGTACGACATATATATATATATATATATATATATATATATATATATATATATATATATATATATATATATGTGTATACATATGTATATATATATATACATATGTATATATATATATATATATATATGTATGTATACATATGTATATATATATATATATATATATATATATATATATATATATATATATATATATTTATATACATATATATATATATATATATATATATATATATATTGTGACGATAATCTCTTTCAAGAGAGATTGAGCCTGCTCTTCTCTACATCAAGTTACGTATATTTTACAACAATAAGATGCTACCTTCAAGATACGTCTACCAGTAGCACAAAACGTTTTGACCAGGAGGCAAATGTACCCAAGACTCACACAATACTCCACACTTCCTCCACGCCGGCTCATCATCAACCAGCCAACTACCCTTCCCAGCCTGCCTGCTCCTGATTGGTGACTCGCCGACTGCACACCTGCACTTCTGCACCTCAGCGCCCTCTACCTGAGTCGATGTCTGGGCTTGAACCAGCCATTGAAGTCAGAATATCCTTGTGCTCTCAAGCAGTGAACAACTAACTGATATACGCTGTGTATTAGGTTGATGTTTCTCCTGAAATAATCAGGTGCTGAGAATAGCGCCATATTCTCAGCACCTGATTATTTTTCACTGTGTATTTATATTATTGTAAAGTAACTTCATCCCTATTATTCATTTATGTTATATGTTTTTGACTTGTTTATTTGCACTGTACACAGCCAAGGGATTGTTTTTGGTTATAATTTGTTTTCTATATTAATTAAAGTTTCATTGTTCATACTATGTGTTTTGCGTGTCTTCCCTTGCTTTACCACAGATAAATAGGCAAGCAGTCTTATCTTTTTTTTTGTAAGTGTGACTAGGCATTGACACCTGCCATTGGAGGACTGCCGAACATCTACACTCCAACACTTTCCTGTCACATTTAATGGGGTCCTGTCCTAGGAGCTTCACTCAGGTACTAGTACCAGAACGTCAATTTGTGGTAAGCGTACTTGGCTTTGACACAGTTGCTTTTCAATTTTTTCATTACTTTTAATATTTATATGGTGCTGTGTGTATTGTGCATTCCGAGAGCATCATATGGTGAGTGTTGGATAACTTTGGATTGTGTGGTGACTGTAGGCCGCAGTCATTCTCTTTATTGGTCATCCCTCCCTCCGTGTTATTACTCGTGTTTTCCACCTTTTATCCCTAGGATATTTCTCAATCTCAGACAGATCATCATTTTGGGTACCCTGGTACTTTGGTTTGTCTTCGGGTCAAAGCACCCTATCTTCTGCAGTCCGACCAAAGGAGGATACAGAGGGCCATAGTTCCTCAAGCACGGACTACGTTGCTGAGTTGGGACCTCAACAGCAGTTCTCGTCACCAGTTGACACACGCACCCCTACACGTCGGTCAGAGATGATGATATTTACTTTGGTAGGGAATTAGTTTTCTTTTTTCAGAGCACAAAGTTCGCTAATTCTGTAAGTATCATATTCATTTAGTGGGAAACCCTTGCTTCTGTCCTATAGAGACTCGGCAAGGTATGCCTACAATCTTGGACTACCTTACCCACTTTGGAACAATTAAATGTTTCATTTTAGAAACTCAGTTTCATTTATTTAGTAGGATTTTCTTGCCCTTATTCTCTTACATAGAGTACCGGGTACAAGATTTCCTGCGATTTTGATTGACTAATCATTTACCATTCTAAAATTAACATTAATTGTTAAATATTAAATTCCACAGGATAGTTACCAGTTGCCACGTTATCCTGTTACTGACACTTACCATATCACAAGTATTCATTGTACATTTATTTGCTATTTTTCACCATGTTTCGTCTCCAAGCTTTTCGTAACGATCCAGCAGGTGAAATAGGGAACTTAAGTCGTGCCAAGAGGACAAAGAAGAAACCGACTACATCAGATGTGCGAAGTCAGCTGACACCTACAGCCTCATCCTCCGGCTTACACCAGAACCACCATCCAATAAGAAGACTTGGTATAGTTATGATAAAATGGGTGCCGATCAAGCGAGCTCTCAATTGTATTGTAAGTATTGCAAACTCTATGGACATACCATAGATAGATGTGGGAAGGCTCAGTACAAAGGCAATGAAACAACTAAACCCAAACCGACTCCTAAGACCGGTAAGCCTGTGATGAATGTTGGTGTTCCTGTTAATGATCTTTCTCTCTTCAGCAAACACCAATATCCTGGAACTGACTCTGCCAGCAGTACAGATTCGGAGGGACATTTCAAATTGAAGATCTTGAGGGACACAGCGGCTCTTCAGTCTATAATATTGAAATCAGCTGTGCCTAACATCACCTACACCGGGGAAACCGTCCTTATCACTGACCTCACTGCAACCACTCCGTATCCACTCGCCAGAATCCACCTGGATTGTCCTTTTGTGACCGGTGAAGTCCAAGTCGCCATCAGGGAAAAGCCTTTTCCCATGCCTGGAGTGCAACTTCTCCTGGGCATCGACTTGGCAGAAGATCTGCAACCGTCCAACCTGATCATTGTGGACAAACCCCAGGTTTGTAACTCTGTAGTGGACAAACCCATCTTTAAGTATGTTTCAGCAGAGGTCCAAGAAAGTGATGAAGTTTCTCCTCCGGTTTTTGTGACCACTCGTACCCAAGCTGCACGCCAGCAACCAGCTGACTCTACTGCTACCGCTGTCTCTCAAGACCCTCAGAATCTACCACCGAATCTTACTAGTTTGGAGTTCCGTAAGTTACAGAGGGAAGATCTATCATTAACACCATTATTCTTCCAGGCTGAGACTCAACCTGACAGTATTCATGGGTTCTTCCTAGAGAATCAGTTGCTCTACCGCAGGAACAGACTCAGTAAGCTGAAGGAGGACGACGATTGGGCCAATGTCGAACAACTAGTGATTCCCACCAGCCTACGGCCCGATATTCTACACCTGGCCCACGGAGCTCTTTCTCACTATGGTTTTAACAAAACCTACCACGGAATCAGACAAGACTACAACTGGCCAGGTATGGTTAAGGACGTCAAAAGTTACGTGCAACAGTGTCATACATGTCAGACGGCAGGTAAACCTAACATCTCTATTCCCCAGGCCCCATTGACTCCTATTCAGGTGCCTGCGGAACCTTTCCACAGACTCAACATAGACTGTGTTGGTCCTTTACCCCGGACCAGTTCTGGCAACGCCTATATACTAACTATCCTGTGTCCTACCACCAGATTCCCCATAGCAGTTCCAGTAAAGAACATTACGGCTGCTACTGTGGTGAAACAGCTATTGAAGATCTTCACCCAGTATAGATTTCCAAGAGAGGTTCAAAGTGACTGTGGCACCAACATCATCAGTGATCTCTTCAAGAAGACACTGGAAGAGTTCAACATCACACAGGTACTGTCCAGCCCCTATCATCCTGCTTCACAGGGTTCTCTTGAACGTAGTCATCAGACTATTAAAGCTCTCCTGAAGAAATTTTGGAATGAAACCTTGAAGGACTGGGATAAACAACTTGACCTCATTATGTGCATTTTCAGAAGTCTCCCCAATGAGTCTCTAGGAGTATCTCCTTATGAGATGCTCTACGGACATAAATACCGTACTCCTCTCAAAGCTTTCAAAGACTCTCTACGTAATGCCACCTTCAGTGACCCTCAGAATGTGCCCCAGTTTCTTCAAAACCTAAAACACATTTTAAAAGGAGTGCGTAAATTTGCTAATGACAATCTACTGAAAGCTCAGGAGAGGATGAAGACTCATTTTGACCAACGCAGCAAACTAAGGAAATTTAAACCAGGAGACTTCGTGTTGGCATATTTTACTATCCCAAAACAAGTTTTCAGGACCTTACCGCATCGAGGAGTGCAGAAACAACCATAACTACGTTCTTGAGACTCCAGATAGGTGGTGGAAGACCCAGTTGTGCCACGTCAACCTCCTGAAGCAGTATCAAGGTACTCCCCCTACTGTGTTGGTATCATTATCCACCTTTAAAGGTCCATACCTCCACAGTGAGACCTTCCCTGCTTCTCCTCCCGAAAGCACTATCACTGAGTCAGTGCCTTGCAACTCAGAAAGCCTTAATGATCTTCATACCTATTTGCAGGACAGTAATAGTGCTCCTCTCCTCAGAATCTTCAAGGAACATCAGAAGTTGTTCAGCGATGATCCACAGGAGTGTAATGTGGTTCAGCACGACATCCAGCTACTCCCTAACACCCGGCCAATTCGTCAACCTTTCTACAGAATCAGTCCGAGCAAAAAGGAAGTCATGCGTGCTGAGGTACAGTACCTCCTGGATCATGGGCTGGCCACCCCTTGTGAGTCCCCTTGGGCCTCACCCTGCATCTTGGTGCCGAAACCGCACGGTAAAGTGAGGTTGTGTACTGATTACCGGAAATTGACTCTTGTGACTATCAAGGATGCTTATCCATTACCTAGAATAGATGACATCCTTAACGCCATTGGTAATGCTCAGTATCTGTCAAAGCTAGACTTACTCAAGGGATACTACCAAGTATGTTTGACAGAGCGAGCTAAGGAAGTATCTGCCTTCACCACTCCTATTGGCCTTTACAGATATGAACGCCTTCCATTTGGACTATGTAATGCACCGGCCACCTTCCAGCGAGCTGTCAACCGTGTCATCCAGGGTTTAGATCACACCTACGCCTACTTGGATGATATCGTAGTGGCAACTAACACCTGGAGCGAACATCTGCTCCAGCTGCAAAGATTGTTCGCCAAGCTCATGACAGCTGGCCTCACCATCAACTTGGGCAAGTCCACCTTTGTTAAAGGTAAAGTGCGTTATCTTGGTTATGAGATAGGGAGTGGCAGCATAGCTCCGTTAAACATACATACCCAAGCCATCCAGCATTACCTTGGTCTTGCCTCCTACTACCGTAAGTTTGTGAAGAATTTTAGTACGGTGGCGACACCATTGATCACTTTAACCAGCCCCAAGCAATGGTATAATTGAACCATTCAGCAGACCATTGCTTTGGAACAACTTAAATCCATGCTCTGTTCTAATCCTATTCTCGCCTCGCCAGATATCACGAAGCCTTTCATCCTCCATGTCGACGCTAGTGGTACCGGCATCGGAAGCGTCCTGATGCAACAACGAGGTGAGGATGTTCTACCTTTTAGCTACTACAGCTACAAGTTAAAACCACACCAGAAGAATTACAGCACTATCGAGAAGGAGCTACTCTCCATCGTCCTGAACTTGAAGCACTTTGAATCATTCCTGCAAGGTGCTCGGTCTACCACCATCTACTCGGACCACAATTCCCTACGCTTCTTGCAGCAAGCCCAATTCAACAATCAACGACTTCTACGATGGGCTTTATATCTGCAAAATTTCAACCTGGAGATCTTCTACATTAAGGGTTCTGACAACATCATAGCAGACGCCCTCTCCAAAGTCTATGAGGTAGAGGTAGCTCCACCTACCACTCTACCACCTGAAGACTTAACTTCACCCGTAAGCGCAGGCTTCGGGGGAGAGTTGTGACGATAATCTCTTTCAAGAGAGATTGAGCCTGCTCTTCTCCACTTCAAGTTACGTATATTATACAACAATAAGATGCTACCTTCAAGATACGTCTACCAGTAGCACAAAACGTTTTGACCAGGAGGCAAATGTACCCAAGACTCAACCCGTACTCTACACTCCCTCCACGCCGGCTTGTCATCAACCAGCCAACTACCCTTCCCAGCCTGCCTGCTCCTGATTGGTGACTCGCCGACTGCATACCTGCACTTCTGCACCTCAGCGCCCTCTACCTGAGTTGATGTCTGAGCTTGAACCAGCCATTGAAAACAGAATATCCTTGTGCTCTCAAGCAGTGAACAACTAACTGATATACGCTGCGTATCAGGTGGATGTTTCTCAGCTAGCGCCATATTCTCAGCACCTGATTATTTTTCACTGTGTATTTATATCATTGTAGAGTAACTTCATTCCTATTATTCATTTATATTATATGTTTTTGACTTGTATATTTGCACTGTACATAGTCAAGGGATTGCCTTTGTTTATAATTTGTTTTCTATATTAATTAAAGTTTCATTGTTCATACTATGTGTTTTGCGTGTCTTCCCTTACTTTACCACACATAAACAGGCAAGCAGTCTTATCTCTTTTTTTGTAAGTGTGACTAGGCATTGACACCTGCCATTGGATATATATATATATATATATATATATATATATATATATATATATATATATATATATATATATATATATATAATGTCGTACCTAGTAGCAAGAACGCACTTCTCAACCTATTATGCATGGCCCGATTTGCCTAATAAGCCAAGTTTTACTGAATTAATATATTTTCTCTATTTTTTTTCTTATGTAATGATAAAGCTACCCATTTCATTATGTATGAGGTCAATTTTTTTTTTATTGGAGTTAAAATTAACGTAGATATATGACCAAACCTCACCAACCCTACCTAACCTAACCTAACCTATCTTTATAGGTTAGGTTAGGTTAGGTAGCCGAAAACGTTAGGTTAGGTTAGGTTAGGTTAGGTTAGGTTAGGTAGTCGAAAAAACATTAATTCATAAAAACTAGGCTTATTAGGCAAATCGGGCCTTGCATAGTAGGCTGAGATGGTGCGTTCTGGCTACTAGGTACGACATATATATATATATATATATATATTAGTATATTTTGGTAGCAGTCTTTCCTGTAGACATATATTATTAAATATGACCGAAAAATTAAGATTAATAATTTTAACACGAATTTTCTCGATCTTTCTTACGTTTCTTTTCACTGTTGATAGTAATTCAAAAATCAATTCTCCGAAATTCATTTTTATTTCTAGTCTGACGCGACACTTGAGCGCGTTTCGTAAAACTTATTACATTTTCAAAGACTTTAGTTTACACACACACACACACAACTTTAACTGAATAGAGTTTAAACATCTTCGAGTTTTTATATCTACATTTGGGTGAGGTGACATGTTACAATAGTTTTGGATGAGGTGAAAATAAACTTTTAATGTTTGAAAGCGTTTGAATGAATGTTTGATAGCGATGATAGCGGACAGAGTGTATCGTGATCCGGCCTGTACTCCTCTTGACATACCAGGAAACATTCTAAGGAAACTACTCAAAGCTTGTACTAAAGAGGCACCCTTCTTGAGCCCGGATGGGCACATGTATAAGCAAGTAGATAGGGTCGCCATGGGTTCTCCCCTAGGTGTCCTGTTTGTTAACTTCTACATGGGTACCATCGAGCATAAAGTCTTAGTCGACATGAACTTGAAACCGGCCATATACTGCAGGTATGTTGAAAACATTTTTACACAGGTACCTGATGTCAGACATCTGCAGGAGCTGAAGGAGGCATTTGAGCAGTATTCTGTGTTGCGTTTCACTTACAAGATGGAGAAGGATGGGAAGCTGCCCTTTCTAGATCTATCAGTCATGGAAAGGAGCGGAGGTTTCCACACTGCAGTCTACACTAAGGAAACAGACATAGGAATGTGCCTAAATGCCAACAGTGACTGCCCAGACAGGTACAAGAGGAGTGTTGTTAACGCTTATGTCGACCGTGCTCTCAGCCACAGCTCAGGATGGAAGCAAGTCGACGAAGAACTCTGTAGGGTAAGGCAGGTCCTAGTCAACAACGGATTCTCCAATGGTTTCGTTGAAGACATCATAAGAAGAAAAGTGAAACGCCATGCAACCTCTGAAGAGACAACTAACACAACACCTATACCCCCTATTAGACTATTTTACAGGAACTTCTTTTTCACAGCTCATAAAACGGAGGAAAGGGTCCTGAAAGATATTGTTAATAGAAACGTTATCCCTACAGACAAAAATCAGAAGATACAACTGACGATTTACTATAAAACCAAAACAACGGCCAGCCTACTCATGAGAAACTCTCCAGAAACAAAGCAGAACGCTTTAAAAGAGACCAACGTCGTCTATGCCATTCAAATGCCCTCTTGGGGACTGTAAGCCTCAAAAAACTCAGTATATAGGCAAGACAACAACATCTCTTTCCAGGCGTTTACCGATGCATAAGCAACAGGGCTCCATTAAGGAACATATAATCTCTTCCCACAACCAAACCATCACCAGAGAAATCTTAGCAAACAACACAGAAATCATCGATAGATACAGCGATAGCAGGCGGCTTGACATCTGCGAGGCACTACACATCAAGAAGTCAACACCAGCAATCAACAGCCAATTAATGCACAACTATATTCTACCCACTTCAAGACTCCGCTTCAATATAGAAGCATCAAGAAATATGGGCCAATAGGCCCTCTGCAATTACTTCCATTCTTACCTTCAATACCCATTATTTCGTGTTCTGTCTTGTGTTGAAAGTTTGTTTTCACCTCATCCAAAACTGTTTTAACATATCACCTCACCCAAATGCAGGTACAAAAAATCGAAGATGTTTAAGCTCTATTCAGTTATAGTTCAGTTGTGTGTGTGTAAACTAAAGTCTTTGAAAATGTAATAAGTTTTACAAAACGCGCTCAAGTGTCGCATCAGACTAGAAATAAAAATGAATTTTGGAGAATTGATTTTTCAATTACCATCAACATTGAAAAGAAACATAAGAAAGATCGAGAAAATTCGTGTTAGAATTATTAATCTTACTTTTTCGGTCATATATAATATATATATATATATATATATATATATATATATATATATATATATATATATATATATATATATATATATATATATATATATATATATATATATATTATATATATATATATATATACATATATATATATATATATATATATATATATATATATATATATATACATAAATATATATATATATATATATATATATATATATATATATATATATATATATATATATATATATATATATATATATGCGAACAAGCCTGAATGGTCCCCAGGACAATATGCAACTGAAAACTCACACCCCAGAAGTGACTCGAACCCATACTCCCAGAAGCAACGCAACTGGTATGTACAAGACGCCTTAATCCACTTGACCATCACGACCGGACATAATGAGGTGATAGCCGAGGCTATTTGAACCACCCCACCGCCGGCACTCGGATAGTAATCTTGGGCATAGCATTTTACCAAATCACCTCATTCTTTGGGGCACACGTGAGGAACACAAACCTCACGTGTGCCCCGAAGAATGAGGTGATTTGGTAAAATGCTATGCCCAAGATTACTATCCGAGTTCCGGCGGTGGGGTGGTTCAAATATCCTCGGCTATTTCCTCATTATGTCCGGTCGTGATGGTCAAGTGGATTAAGGCGTCTTGTACATACTAGTTGCGTTGCTTCTGGGAGTATGGGTTCGAGTCACTTCTGGGGTGTGAGTTTTCAGTTATATATATATATATATATATATATATATATATATATATATATATATATATATATATATATATATATATATATATATATATATATGTATATATATATATAGTGACGGGAAAGTGTTGGAGTGTAGATGATCGGCAGTACTCCAATGGCAGGTGTCAATGCCTGGTCACACTTATAAAAAAAGATAGACTGCTTGCCTGTTGTCTGTGGTAAGTGAGAGGGAGGAACATGTAAAACACAAAGTATGAACAATGAAACTTTAATATATTTACTTTAAACATAAATGAAAATAAAGACAAATCTCGGGTAAATGACTGGTGTAATAAAATGACAAAGATAAATGCAAAAACACAATAGATTAACTATTATAATGTGAAATGGTGCTGAGAATATCGGCTATGGTTGAAACCTCCCTTCGTATACAAGCCAGCAGCTTAGTATGCCAGAGAGAGAGCACAATGAATATTCTGATGTTGATAGCTGGTCAGGCTCAGACGTCGACTCAGGTAGAGGGCGCTGAGGTGCGGTGCGCAGGTGCGTGGTCGGCGAGTCACCAATCAGGAGCAGGCAAGCTGGTGAAGGGTAGTTAGCTGGTTTGATGACGAGCCGGCGTGTTGAGGGTGTGTGGAGTGGGGGGATCTTGGGTACGTTTTGCCTCCTGGTCAAAACGTTTTGTGCTACTGGTGACGTATCTTGAATGTAGCATCTTATACTTGTATATTTGGCGTAACTTGAAGTAGGGAAGAGCAGGCTCAATCTCTCTTGAAAGAGATTATCGTCACAACTCTCCCCCGAAGCCTGCGGTTCCGGGTGAAGTTACGTCTTCAAGTGGTAGAGTGGTAAGTGGAGCAGCCTCTACCTCCTAGACTCTGGAGAGGGCATCTGCTATGATGTTGTCAGAACCCTTGATGTAGAAGATCTCTAGGTTGAAATTCTGCAGATATAAAGCCCATCGTAAAAGCTGTTGGTTGTTGAATTGGGCTTGCTGCAGGAAGCGTAGGGGATTGTGGTCCGAGTAGATGGTGGTAGACCGAGCACTTTGCAGATACGGTTCGAAGTGCTGCAAGTTCAGGACGATTTATAGCAGCTCCTTCTCGATCGTGCTGTAGTTCCCTTGGTGTGGCTTTAATTTATAGCTGTAGTAGCTAATAGGCAGAATCTCCTCACCTCGTTGTTGCATCAGGACACCCCCGATGCCGGTACCACTGGCGTCGACATGGAGGATGAAAGGCTTTGTGATATCAAGTGAGGCGAGAATAGGATTAGAACAGAGCAGGAATTTAAGTTGTACAAAAGCAACGGTTTGCTGAATGGTCCAATGATACCGTTGCTTGGGGCTGGTTAAGGTGATCAAGGGTGTCGCCACCGTACTAAAGTTCTTCACAAACCTACGGTAGTAGGAGGCAAGACCAAGGCAGCGCAGGAGCCGTTTCCTGGTGGTAGGCTGTGGGTAATGCTGAATAGCTAGGGTATGTATGTTTAACGGAGCTATGCTGCCACTCCCTATCTCATAACCAAGATAACGCACTTTACCTTTGGCAAAGGTGGACTTGCCCAAGTTGATGGTGAGGCCGGCTGACAGGAGCTTGGCAAACAATCGTTGCAGCTGGAGCAGATGTTCGCTCCAGGTGTTGGTTCCCACAACGATATCATCCAAGTAGCCGTAGGTGTTATCCAAGCCCTGGATGACGCGGTTGACAGCTCGCTGAAAGGTGGCCGGGGCATTACATAGTCCAAAGGGAAGGCGTTCGTATCTGTAAAGGCCAAAAGGAGTGGTAAAGGCAGATATTTCCTTAGCTCGCTCCGTTAAACATACCTGGTAATATCCTTTTGACAAGTCCAGCTTCGATAGGTACTGCGCATGACCAATGGCGTCAAGGATGTCATTTATTCTAGGTAAGGGGTACGCATCCTTGACGGTCACAAGATTTAACTTCCGATAGTCGGTACATAGTCTCACCTTACCATGCAGTTTTGGCACCAGGATGCAGGGTGAGGCCCAAAGGGACTCACAAGGGGTGGCCAGCCCATGATCCAGGAGGTACTGTACCTCAGCACGCATGACTTCCTTCTTACTCGGGCTGATTCGGTAGAAAGGTTGACGAATCGGCCATGTGTCGGGGAGTAGTTGGATGTCGTGCTGAACCACATTACACTCCTGTGGATCATCGTTGAACAACTTCTGGTGTTCCTTGAAGATTCTGATGAGAGGTGCACTATTATTGTCCTGAAAATAGTTATGAACATTAGCCAGGATTTCCGAGTTGGAAAGCACCGACTCAGTGTTAGTGCTTTCGGGAGAAGCAGGGAAGGTTTCACTGTGGAGGTATGGACCTTTAAACGCGGAAACTGATACCATCACAGTGGGGGGAATACCTTGATACTGCTTCAGGAAGTTTACGTGGCACAACTGGGTCTTCCGCCACCTATCTAGAGTCTCAAGAACGTAGTTGTGGTTGTTCCTGCACTCCTTGATACGGTAGGGTCCTGAAAACTTGTTTTGCAATGGAGAACCTGGGATGGGAAAATATGCCAACACGAAGTCTCCTGGTTTAAATTTCCTTAATTTGTTGCTCTGGTCAAAATGAGTCTTCATCCTCTCTTGGGCTTCCAATAGGTTGTCATTAGCAAATTTACGTAATCTCTCTAGAATGTGTTTTAAGTTTTGAAGAAACTGAGGCACATTCTGATGGTCACTGAAGGTGGCATTACGTAGAGAGTCCTTGAAAGCTTTGAGAGGAGTACGGCACTTACGTCCGTATAGCATCTCATAAGGAGATACTCCTAGAGACTCATTGGGGAGACTTCTGAAAATGCACATAATGAGATCAAGTTGTTTATCCCAATCCTTCAAGGTGTCATTGCAGAACTTCTTTAGGAGTGCTTTAATAGTATGATGACTACGTTCAAGAGAACCCTGTGAAGCAGGATGATATGGGCTGGACAGTACCTGTGTGATGTTGAACTCCTCCAATGTCTTCTTGAAGAGATCACTGGTGAAGTTGGTGCCACAGTCGCTTTGAACCTCTCTTGGAAATCTATACTGGGTGAAGATCTTCAATAGGTGTTTCACCACAGTAGCAGCCGTAATGTTCTTTACTGGAAATGCTATGGGGAACATGGTGGTAGGACACATGATAGTTAATTAATATATAGGCGTTGCCAGAACTGGTCCGGAGTAAAGGACCAACACAGTCTATGATGAGTCTGTGGAAAGGTTCCGCAGGCACCTGGATGGGTTTTAGTGGAGCCTGAGGAATAGAGATGTAAGGTTTACCTGCCGTCTGACATATATGACACTCTTGTACGTATTTCATTACGTCTTTTACCGTACCTGGCCAGTAATAGTCTTGTCTGATTCCGTGGTAGGTTTTGTTAAAACCATAGTGAGAAAGAGCTCCGTGGGCCAGGTGTAGAATATCGGGCCGTATGCTGGTGGGAATCACTAGTTGTTCGACATTGGCCCAATCATCATCCTCCTTCAGCTTGATGTGTCTGTATCTGCAGTAGAGCAATTCATTCTCTAGGAAGAACCCAGAGATACTGTCAGGTTGAGTCTCAGCCTGGAAGAATAATGGTGCTAATGATTGATCGTCCCTCTGTAATTTACGGAACTCCAACTTGGTAAGATTTGGAGGTAGATTCTGAGGGTCTTGAGGGACAGCGGTAGTAGTAGAGTCAGCTGGTTGCGGTCGTGCAGCTTGTGCACGGGTGGTCACCAAAACCGGAGAAACTTTATCACTTTCTTGATCCTCTGCTGTAACATATACAAAGATGGGATTATCCATTACAGAAGTACACACCTGGGGTTTGTTCGTGATCAGGTTGGACGGTTGCAGATCTTCAGCGAAGTCATTGACCAGGAGAAGTTGCACTCCAGGCATGGGAAAAGGCTTTTCCCTGATGGCGACTTGGACTTCACCGGTCACGAAGGGACAATCCAGGTGGACTCTGGCGAGTGGATATGGAGTGGTAGCAGTGAGGTCAGTGATAAGGACGGTTTCCCCGGTGTAGGTGACGTTAGGCACAGCCGATTTCAAGATAATGGACTGAAGAGCCGCTGTGTCCCTCAAGATCTTCAATTTGAAACTTCCCTACGAATCTGTACCGCTGGTAGAGACAGTTCCAGGATACAGGTGTTTACTGAAAAGAGAAAGATCATTAACATGAACACCAACATTCATTACAGGCTTACCGGACTTAGGAGGAGTCTGTTTGGGTTTAGTAGATTCATTGCTCTTGTATTGAGCCTTCCCTCATCTATCTATGGTATGTCCATAGAATTTGCAATACTTACAATACAATTGTGAGCTCGCTTGTTCTGTACTCACTTTATCGTAACTGTACCAAGACTTCTTACTAGGAGGTGGTGATGGTGTCAGCCGGTGGATGAGGCTGTAGGTGTCAGCCGACTTAGCACATTTGATGTAGTCGGTTTCTTCCTTATCTGCTAGATATAAACGGACGGAAGGGGGAACACGTCTCAAGAATTCCTCAACTAGCATGAGGTTGATGAGTTCTGCAAATGTAGAGACATGTGCTGCTTCCAGCCATTTCATAAAATGTATTTTCTTGGTATTGGCAAATTCTAGAAAGGTGGTGGTACTTGCCTTTAGATGGTCACGGAATTTTCGTCTGTAGCTTTCGGTGAAGAGAAGGTAGGCGTCCAACACTGCTTGCTTCAGGGTCTGGTAGTCATTCTCAGACGCTAAGGTACTGAGAGTAACCGCAGCTCTACCTGTGAGATGCACTCTGAGAAGGGTAGACCATTGGTCAGCAGGCCAGCTAAGTTTATTAGCTAGGGTCTCAAAGGTGGTAAAAAAGACATCTATCTCTGTCTCAACGAATGGTGGCATTAACTTACTTGCATGGGAGACATTGAAACTTACTGGAAGACTAGCGGTAGCTTGCTGGCGTTGAGTGTGGTGTGTAATCTCCAAAGTGAGCTCTTGTCGACGACATTCTATAACCATATCCGCTTGTTGTTTGTCATGTTCGCGTTGTATCTCCAGGTGGCGTTGATTTGCTTCAAGCTGTACTCGCTCACGCTCACGGAGTATTGCAGTCTCACGTTCTTTTATTTGGAGAGCTTCTTTCGCCAGGGCAGCCTCACGTTCTTGTTCTTCTTTCCTTATTGCAGCTTCTCGTTCCCTTATTTGTAGAGTTTCTTTCGCCAGGACCGCCTCTCTTTCTCTCATGTGGATAGCTTCTTGCTGTTGCTCCCTTTCAAGCTTTGCGAGTTCTATTTTGAGTTTCATAGCTGCCAGATCATATTTATCTGTAATAGAATAAGTTTCGTGAGTTTCAGAGTCAATTTTCCCTTCATTCAAGAGGTAATCCATGATTAAGTTATTTAATTCATTTTTGTTGGCTCCATGGAGAACATCTAGTTGATATTCGTGTGCAAGAGTTTGTAATTCAGTCCTCTTGGCACGACTTAAGGTCCCTATTTCACCAGCTGGATCGTTACGGAAAGCTTGGAGACGAAACATGGTGAAAGATAGCAAATAAATGTACACGAATATAGTTGTGATATGGTAAATGTCAGAAACAGGATAACGTGGACACTGGTAACTATCCTGTGGAATTTTAATCTTTAACAATTAATGTTAATTTTAAGATGGTAAATGATTAAGGTCAATCAAAATCGCAGGAAATCTTGTACCCGGTACTCAATGTAAGAGAATAAGGGCAAGAAAATCCTACTAAATAAGTGAAACTGAGTTTCTAAAACAAATGAAACATTTAATTGCTCCAAAAGTGAATTAGGTAGTCCAAGAATGTAGGCATACCTTGCCGAGTCTCTATAGGACAGAAGCAAGGGTTTTCCACTAAATGAATATGATACTTACAGAATTAGCGAACTTTGTGCTCTGTAAAAAGAAAGCTAATTCCCTACCTAAGTAAATATCATCATCTCTGACCGACGTGTAGGGGTGCGAGTGTCAACTGGTGACGAGAACTGCTGCTGAGGTCCCAATTTAGCAACGAAGTCCGTGCTTGAGGAACTATGGCCCTCTTATCCTCCTTCGGTCGGATTATAGAAGATAGGGTGCTTTGACCCGAAGACAAACCAAAGTACCAGGGTACCACAATGATGATCTGCCGATAATGTGAGAAATATCCTAGGGACAAAAGGTGGTAAACACGAGTAATAACACGGAGGGAGAGATGACCAATTAAGAGAATGACTGAGGCCTACAGTCACCACGTAATCCAAAGTTATCTCACACTCACCATATGCTACCCTCGGAATGCACAATACACACAGCACCATATAAATATAAAAATTAATGATAATATTGAAAAGTAACTTTAGCAAAGCGAAATACGCTTACCACAAACTGACGTTCTGGTACTAGTACCCGAGTGAAGCTCCTAGGACAGGCCCCAATTAAATGTGACGGGAAAGTGTTGGATGGAGTGTAGATGTTCGGCAGTCCTCCAATGGCAGGTGTCAATGCCTGGTCACACTTATAAAAAAAAGATAGACTGCTTGCCTGTTGTCTGTGGTAAGTGAGAGGGAGGACACGTAAAACACAAAGTATGAACAATGAAACTTTAATATATTTACTTTAAACATAAATGAAAATAAAGACAAATCTTGGGTAAATGACTGCTGTAATAAAATGACAAAGATAAATGCAAAAACACAACAGATTAAATATTATAATGTGAAATGGTGCTGAGAATATCGGCTATGGCTAAAACCTCCCTTCGTATACAAGCCAGCAGCTTAGTATGCCAGAGAGAGATGTCAACTCTAAGAGCACAAAGAATATTCTGAAGTTGATAGCTGGTCAGGCTCAGACGTCGACTCAGGTAGAGGGCACTGAGGTGCGGTGTGCAGGTGTGCGGTCGGCGAGTCACCAATCAGGAGCAGGCAAGCTGGTGAAGGGTAGTTAGCTGGTTTGATGACGAGCCGGCGTGTGGAGTGGGGGGATCTTGGGTACGTTTTGCCTCCTGGTCAAAACGTTTTGTGCTACCGGTAACGTATCTTGAATGTAGCATCTTATACTTGTTTATTTGGCGTAACTTGAAGTAGGGAAGAGCAGGCTCAATCTCTCTTGAAAGAGATTATCGTCACAATATATATATATATACATATATATATATACATATATATATATATATATATATATATATATATATATATATATATATATATATATATATATATATATATATATATATATATATAATATATATATAATATAGATAATCTCTTTCAAGAGAGATTGAGCCTGCTCTTCCCTGCATACATACGTCAATATACAAGACTATATATAAGATACGTCCACCAAGTATCGCCAAACGTTTTGCCCAGAGAGCAAATCATACCCAGCACACCGTGACACCTGCTACCACCGCCGTAACCAGCTAACTGCTCATCCTCTGCCTGCCTGTCGCTGATTGGCTGGTGTCCCGTCGCACCTGCCCTCCGCCGCCACCACAAGTCGACGTCTGGGCTGCAGTACGGCAGTATCGTCAGAATATCTCAGTGCTCCAAGCAGTTGACATCTCTCGCTGGTAGACTAAGCCTTGGCTTTCGTGTACTAAGGGAGGTGGCAGCTCGAAGCCAGTATTCCAGCACCACTTATATTTTATTTTACTATCACTGTAACTCACTTGTCTTAACGTAACTTTTCATTTGCCAGTGATTATTCATGTTATTTTGTTTGTTGACTTGTCTTGCATATTTTTATGTGATTTCCTTTAATTATGTCTTGTTTTTCTAGAGTAATTAAAATTTCATTGTTTATATACGTGTGTTTTGTGTGTCTTCCCATTACCTTACCACAGACGAAAGGACCAACTTTTCTCTTTTTTTTTGATTATGTGACGAGGCCCTGCCCCTAGCTTTTGAAACAGCCGAACACCAACTCTTTACCGTCAATATATTTATATATATATATATATATATATATATATACCCAGTCTCCATGGTATATATATATATATATATATATATATATATATATATATATATATATATATATATATATATATATATATGTCGTACCTAGTAGCCAGAACGAACTTCTCAGCCTACTATGCAAGGCCGAATTTGCCTAATAAGCCAAGTTTTCATGAATTAATTGTTTTTCGTCTACCTAACCTACCTAACCTAACCTAACCTACCTTTTTCGGCTACCTAACCGAACCTAACCTATAAAGATAGGTTAAGTTAGGTTAGGTAGGGTTGGTTACGTTTGGTCATATATCTGCGTTAATTTTAACTCCAATAAAAAAAAATTGACCACATACATAATGAAATGGGTAGCTTTATTATTTCATAAGAAAAAAATTAGAGAAAATATATTATTTCAGGAAAACTTGGCTTATTAGGCAAATTGGGCCTTGCATAGTAGGCCGAGAAGTGCGTTCTGGCTACTAGGTACGACATATATATATATATATATATATATATATATATATATATATATATATATATATATACATAAATATATAAAAAAATATATATGTATAAATATATATATATATATATATATATATATATATATATATGTCGTACCTAGTAGCCAGAACGCACTTCTCTGCCTACTATGCAAGGCCTGATTTGCCTAATAAGCCAAGTTTTCCCGAATTAATATATTTTCTCAAATTTTTTCTTATGAAATGATAAAGCTACCCATTTCATTATGTATGAGGTCAATTTTTTTTTGTTGGAGTTAAAATTAACGTAGATATATGACCGAACCTAACCAACCCTACCTAACCTAACCTAATCTATCTTTATAGGTTAGGTTAGGTTAGGTAGCCCAAAAAGTTAGGTTAGGTTAGGTTAGGTAGGTTAGGTAGTCGAAAAACAATTAATTCATGAAAACTTGGCTTATTAGGCAAATCGGGCCTTGCATAGTAGGCAGAGAAGTGCGTTCTGGCTACTAGGTACGACATATATATATATATATATATATATATATATATATGTCGTACCTAGTAGCCAGAACGCACCTCTCAGCCTACTATGCATGGCCCGATTTGCCTAATAAGCCAAGTTTTCATGAATTAATTGTTTTTCGACTACCTAACCTACCTAACCTAACCTAACCTAACTTTTTCGGCTACCTAACCTATAAAGATAGGTTAGGTTAGGTTAGGTAGGGTTGGTTAGGTTCGGTCATATATCTACGTTAATTTTAACTCCAATAAAAAAAAATTGACCTCATACATAATGAAATGGGTAGCTTTGTCATTTCATAAGAAAAAAATTAGAAAAAATATAATAATTCCGGAAAACTTGGCTTATTAGGCAAATCGGGCCTTGAATAGTAGGCCAAAAAGTGAGTTCTGGCTACTAGGTACGACATATATATATATACATATATATATATATACATATATATATATATATATATATATAAAACCCGGATATATATATATATATATATATATATATATATATATATATATATATATATATATACAACTTTAGAACACTTTCCCACCAGGAGACTCGAACCCTAGCCAGCACAGAAGCCTTCCAGCAACTGGCATAACAGGTACGCCTTAACCCGCTCCACCACCCGCTCAGACCCTTAAAAGAGGTGGTAATTTCGGAGTATTTGCCGGCGGTGGGGTGGTTCAAATAGCCTCGGCTATCACCTCATTTTGTCCGGTCTTGATGGTCAAGTGGATTAAGGCGTCTTGTACATACCAGTTGCGTTGCTTCTGGGAGTATGGGTTCGAGTCACTTCTGGGGTGTGAGTTTTCAGTTGCATATTGTCCTGGGGACCATTCAGGCTTGTTCGCATTTGTGTTCCTCACGTGTGCCCCAAAGAATGAAGTGATTTGGTAAAATGCTATGCCCAAGATTACTATCCGAGTGCCGGCGGTGGGGTGGTTCAAATAGCCTCGGCTATCACCTCATTTTGTCCGGTCGTGATGGTCAAGTGGATTAAGGCGTCTTGTACATACCAGTTGCGTTGCTTCTGGGAGTATGGGTTCGAGTCACTTCTGGGGTGTGAGTTTTCAGTTGCATATTGTCCAGGGGACCATTCAGGCTTGTTCGCATTTGTGTTCCTCACGTGTGCCCCAAAGAATGAAGTGATTTGGTAAAATGCTATGCCCAAGATTACTATCCAAGTGCCGGCGGTGGGGTGGTTCAAATAGCCTCGGCTATCACCTCATTTTGTCCGGTCGTGATGGTCAAGTGGATTAAGGCATCTTGTACATACCAGTTGCGTTGCTTCTGGGAGTATGGGTTCGAGTCACTTCTGGGGTGTGAGTTTTCAGTTGCATATTGTCCTGGGGGCCATTCAGGCTTGTTCGCATTTGTGTTCCTCACGTGTGCCCCAAAGAATGAAGTGATTTGGTAAAATGCTATGCCCAAGATTACTATCTGAGTGCCGGCGGTGGGGTGGTTCAAATAGCCTCGGCTATCACCTCATTTTGTCCGGTCGTGATGGTCAAGTGGATTAAGGCGTCTTGTACATACCAGTTGCGTTGCTTCTGGGAGTATGGGTTCGAGTCACTTCTGGGGTGTGAGTTTTCAGTTGCATATTGTCCTGGGGACCATTCAGGCTTGTTCGCATTTGTGTTCCTCACGTGTGCCCCAAAGAATGAAGTGATTTGGTAAAATGCTATGCCCAAGATTACTATCCGAGTGCCGGCGGTGGGATGGTTCAAATAGCCTCGGCTATCACCTCATTTTGTCCGGTCGTGATGGTCAAGTGGATTAAGGCGTCTTGTACATACCAGTTGCGTTGCTTCTGGGAGTATGGGTTCGAGTCACTTCTGGGGTGTGAGTTTTCAGTTGCATATTGTCCTGGGGACCATTCAGGCTTGTTCGCATTTGTGTTCCTCACGTGTGCCCCAAAGAATGAAGTGATTTGGTAAAATGCTATGCCCAAGATTACTATCCGAGTGCCGGCGGTGGGGTGGTTCAAATAGCCTCGGCTATCACCTCATTTTGTCCGGTCGTGATGGTCAAGTGGATTAAGGCGTCTTGTACATACCAGTTGCGTTGCTTCTGGGAGTATGGGTTCGAGTCACTTCTGGGGTGTGAGTTTTCAGTTGCATATTGTCCTGGGGACCATTCAGGCTTGTTCGCATTTGTGTTCCTCACGTGTGCGCCAAAGAATGAAGTGATTTGGTAAAATGCTATGCCCAAGATTACTATCCGAGTGCCGGCGGTGGGGTGGTTCAAATAGCCTCGTCTATCACCTCATTTTGTCCGGTCGTGATGGTCAAGTGGATTAAGGCATCTTGTACATACCAGTTGCGTTGCTTCTGGGAGTATGGGTTCGAGTCACTTCTGGGGTGTGAGTTTTCAGTTGCATATTGTCCTGGGGA
The DNA here is from genome assembly GCF_040958095.1 of Procambarus clarkii. Taxonomy (NCBI): domain Eukaryota; kingdom Metazoa; phylum Arthropoda; class Malacostraca; order Decapoda; family Cambaridae; genus Procambarus; species Procambarus clarkii. Next base: position 4,861,572 of record NC_091223.1, read on the forward strand.
CCATTCAGGCTTGTTCGCATTTGTGTTCCTCACGTGTGCCCCAAAGAATGAAGTGATTTGGTAAAATGCTATGCCCAAGATTACTATCCGAGTGCCGGCGGTGGGGTGGTTCAAATAGCCTCGGCTATCACCTCATTTTGTCCGGTCGTGATGGTCAAGTGGATTAAGGCGTCTTGTACATACCAGTTGCGTTGCTTCTGGGAGTATGGGTTCGAGTCACTTCTGGGGTGTGTGTTTTCAGTTGCATATTGTCCTGGGGACCATTCAGGCTTGTTCGCATATATATATATATATATATATATATATATATATATATATATATATATATATATATATATATATATATATATATAAAGCACCTTCACAAGGAGGTGTGTAAATGTCCTGGGAAGACCAAGAGTTGCGGGAAGGGCCCAGGGTGGACCATCTCAACAAAAACGAATCAATCACATGGGTTTACAGTGTGGACCCTAACTGGAGTGAGGGCCTCACCGGTGCCCTGTAATGCTCCCACAGTGAAGGTAGGGCGAGGAGGAGGGGGCGTTGTTGTGTGGTCAGGCGAGGGGGGAGGGTCACCCGTGTGGCAATGAGTGTTTATAGAAAATGTTTGGGGGGAAAGAAAAAATGGGTACCTTGACTTTTGGAAAATTAGCAATCGTGTGTAAAGTTAATCGAGCTCAAAGTGTGTCAGTTTACAAGTATATGATTCATTCACCATTGTGCAGTTATATACAAGTCAATTATACCAGTGATTAAGTGTCACCGTGACCCCCCTCCCTCGTCAAGCCGAGAAGTAACCGGTCACTCCCTTCCCCCCCCCCCACGCCTGTTTCACTGAACCACTGTACCTCCTACCACCCCACCTCCACGTCCACCCTGCACCCGGGGGTCTCCCAGCCACCCATTCACCGCCCACACAGTGCATGTTGCAGAGATGTGTTACCCTCCATGCACCTGGACATGGCACAAGTCACAGCAGGCATTTAGGTTCCTCCCAAATGGGAAAGAGCACAAGTACTCATATCTTATCTTGAGGTTATCTTGAGCTAATTTCGGGGCTTTAGTGTCCCCGAGGCCCGGTCCTCGACCAGGCCTCCATCCCCAGAAAGCAGCCCGTGACAGCTGACTAAACACCCAGGTACCTATTTTACTGCTAGGTAACAGGGGCATAGGGTGAAAGAAACTCTGCCCATTGTTTCTCGCCGACGCCTGGGATCGAATCCGGGACCACAGGATCACAAGTCCAGCGTGCTGTCCGCTCGGCCGGAGCCGGTCGGCCGAGCTACTCCCATATGAGTAGCGAGTGTGAAGAACAGCTTAACCCCCCCCCCCCCTCCCTAGCCACCACCTGTGTCCACCCTCCCAAGACACGTCCGCCCAGGGCCCGCCGATGTCTCAGCTGGCCCAGGAGATGTAAGAGACTTCTACAACTAACCAGGAACCCCTCAGCCAAGAACATGGTACTGGGAACAATGCATCCTGAGGTGCACCCAGAGGAACGTGTCAGGTTTGTGACATTGGAGGCAATGGAACCCCTTGCAGACACAACGTCTGTGCGGGTGAATGGACGGAACCTGTAGAGAGAGAAGGCCCAGAGGTCCCCCCAAGCAGCCCCACACATCCTAGCAAACTTCATGTCATCAGATGACCTCCTGGGGGCCATCAAAGCATCCACCACCAGAACTCTTCCCCACATTCCTAAAGCAGCGCGCTCATTTGCAGCAGGGAAATAAACAGACGTTCTCAGGAAAGTGAATGAACGGTCTCAAATCTTAATGCCGCGGCCATCATCAAAGCATGGCATAATTTGCTTTTATTTGGCAATATTTGCCTAGGCGTACCTACAAGTCGCTAGCCTCATCAGTCATTAGGGCAATAAATAATTTACCCAGAGCTGACAACTTGATCCCCATCCCTCCTCAACGCAAAAACCACCATGGCAGACCGAACAGTTCCAATGACAATTTGAAACTAAGAATGCAAGTGACCAACAAAATTGAAGAGGGCAACACAGTAGGGGCAATTAGGTTACTTACCAGTAAAGAAATAATAGCACCTAGAAATACTGCTACTGCCAACTCACTGAGAGAGAAGCACCCTCCTAGAGTACCATGGGAACCCACTGCTCGGGACACAAATGCCCCAGACATGGGACCGCTATTCCTCCAAAAGTCAAAGTATACAAAGTCATCATGTCATTTTCGCCAGACACAGCAAGGGGGAGGGGGGTACACTGGAGGAAGACCTCAAGGAGATGACAAACCCAGTTCTCGGCGAAGTTGCCGAGACACTACTGACAGAGGTCACAACGTTTGTCAACGACTGCCTCTATGGGTTGATCCATATACAATTAAACCCTTATTCTTCGTAACATCCATTTGTTCCCTTAAGAAGACGGGTGGTGGAATCAGACCCATTGCCGTGGGTAACACTTCGGCGCCTCGTTGCCAGGGTAGCTGTCAGAACACCAGCGCGGAAGCTCCAACGATGCTTCGACCCCATCAACTAGGTTTTGGTGTCCCCCCATGGCTGTGAATCAGCAGCTCATGCAGCACGAGACTATATTATTCATCTCCCAGAAAATAAGGCATGAATTAAATTAGACATTAAAAATTCTTTCAACCAGGTAAAAAAGGATGTGGTACTGGAAGCAGTTCGAACAAGCTTTTTTGGTTTACTTTCCTTCTCTACTCCCCTTCGTTTCAGTAGGGTACAGTAGGGAATCGACACTGTTGTCTGGAGAACATGAAGTTATTTCCGCAGAAGGTGTCCAGCAAGGAGACCCACTTGCCCCTTTCCTTTTCTGCATGGCAGCTAAAGAGGTCACAAGCAGGTTGACCAGCGAAATCAACATCTGGTTCCTGAAAGATGCCACCCTAGCAGGGACACAGAAGTCCTTTCTAGGGAATCTACAGCTGGTGAAATCTAAGGGAAAGGAGTTAAGGCTCACCCTAAATCCATAAAAGTGTGAAATCCTCTCATCCAGCCAACCAATCATAGATGCAGTACGAACCGTGTTGCCAGCAGCACCAGTGATCGCTACCACCAACAATGTGCTGCTAGGTAATTGAGGTAATCCTTGAAGAAAATCTGAATGACCTGAGGAGGAAGATGGAAGGAAGAATAGGGCCTTTGGATGCCCACGATGCTTTGTACCTACTCATAAGGTGCCTGACTTTGCCCAAGCACCTTGCCCGGGTCCCAGACACCAGTCTGGAGTTCATACCTAATTAAACACAAGACAAAGTTAGAGAAAATTCAGAGGTATGCCACCAGATTAGTCCCAGAACTGTGAGGTATGAGCTACGAGGAAAGTCTAAGGGAGCTTAACCTCTCGTCCCTGGAAAACAGAGGAGTAGGGGGTTGGGGGGTAAGACATAATAACCACCTACAATATTCTCAGGAAGATTGACAGGGTGGACCTGATCAACCAGGCTGTGACTCATACTTCAGGCTGCGAGCAGCCGAGTCCAACAACTTGGTTGACCAATCCAGCAATGAGGAGGCCTGGTCGACGACCGGGCCGCGGAGATTCTATGCCCCGAAAACACCTCAAGGTAACCTCAAGGTAGGACGAAGACAAACTCTTTAGCACTAGGTGAGTACACACACACACACACACACACACACACACACACACACACACACACACACACACACACACACACACACACACACACACACAACTCAACGGTTGAGAGGCGGGACCAAAGAGCCAGATATTAGAAAGAAATATTAGAAAGAACTTTTTTAGTGTCAGAGTGGTTGACACAAATGGAATGCATTAGGAAGTGATGTGGTGGAGGCTGACTCCATACACAGTTTCAAGTGTAGATATAATAGAGCCCAATAGGCTCAGGAACCTGTACACCTGTTGATTGACGGTTGAGAGGAGGGACCAAAGAGTCAGAGCTCAACCCCCGCAAACACAACTAGGTGAGTACACACACACACACACACACACAGTACCATTGATACAGTACCACACAAGAGGCTAGTGAAAAAGCTGGAGATGCAGGCTGGAATGAAAGGGAAGGTACTCCATTGGATAAAGGGGTACCTAAGCAACAGTGAGGTCTCAGATTGGCGAGACGTTACAAGTGGAGTCCCGCAGGGGTCAGTCCTTGGACCTATACTGATTCTGATATATGTAAATGATCTCCCAGAGGGCATAGACTCGTTTCTCTCAATGTTTGCTGATGATGCAAAAATTATGAGGAGGATTGAAACAGAGGATGATAGTAGAAGGCTACAAGATGACCTAGACAGACTGAATGAATGGTTCAACAAATGGCTGCTAAAGTTCAACCAGAGTAAATGCAAAGTAATGAAACTAGGCGGCGGAAACAGAAGGCCAGACACAGGATACAGAATAGGAGATGAAGTACTTAATGAAACGGACAGAGAGAAAGATCTAGGAGTTGATAACACACCAAACCTGTCCCCTGAAGCCCACATAAAATGAATTACGTCTGCGGCATATGCGAGGCTGGCTAACATCAGAACAGCGTTCAGGAACCTGTGTAAGGAATCATTCAGAATCTTGTATACACATATATAACACCAATCCTGGAGAATGCGGCCCCAGCATGGAGCCCGTACCTTGTCAAGCACAAGACGAAGCTGGAAAAAGTTCAGAGGTATGCCACTAGACTAGTCCCAGAACTAAGAGGCACGAGTTACGAGAAAGGCTGCGGGAAATGCACCTTACGACACTGGAAGACAGAAGAGTAAGGGGAGACATGATCACTACCTACAAAATCCTCAGGGGAATCGACAGGGTAGACAAGGATAAACTATTCAACACTGGTGGTACGCGAACAAGGGAACACAGGTGGAAACTGAGTACCCACATGAGCCACAGGGACATTAGAAAGAACTTTTTCAGTGTCAGAGTAGTTAACAGGTGGAATGCATTAGGCAGTGATATGGTGGAGGCTGACTCCATACACCGTTTCAAATGTAGAAATGATAGAGCCCAGTAGGCTCAGGAATCTGTACACCAGTTGATTGACATTTGAGAGGCGGGACCAAAGAGCCAAAGCTCAACCCCCGCAAGCACAAATAGGTGAGTACAAATAGGTGAGTACACACACACATACATTAATGGGCAAAGTTTCTTTAACCCCTGATGCTCCTGTTACCTAGCAGTAAATAGGTACCTGGGAGTTAGTCAGCTGTTACGGAGCTGATTCCTCTGTGTGTGTGTGTACTCACCTATTTGTGCTTGCAGGATCGAGCATTGATTCTTGGATCCCACCTCTCCAGCCATCGGTTGTTTACAGCAATGACTCATGTCCCATTTCACAATTATTCCTAATTTTAAAATTATGAATGGAGTTTGCTTCCACAACCTGCTCCCCAAGTGCATTCCATTTTTCCACTACTATCACGCTAAAAGAAAACGTCCTAACATCTCTGTGACTCATCTGAGTTTCCAGTTTCCACTCATGTCCCCTTGTTCTGTTATTATTACGTGTGAACATTTCATCTATTTCCACTTTGTCAATTCCCCTGAGTATTTTATATGTCCCTATCATATCTCCTCTCTCCCTTCTTTTCTCTAGTGTCGTAAGGTTCAGTTCCTTCAGACTGTTACGGACCCGAGTCCAGCGTCGTAGCACAGAGCAGTGACGACAACGCCATCTGTGAGTCAGCTCCCGAAACCCCCTCCAAATGGACGACGCCATCTAGTGAGGACGGGATATACCAGCCACAGGTGCTGGATTTTCGTCTTAATCAGCTCATAACATGCTGACCTCTGGTGAGGTGGCGCTTAGACAGCAATACCATCTATGGAGTGGATAGGTGGACGTTTGTGTCTAAGGCTGTAAGTGAGGTTCCCTGGTCCCAGTACTAATGATGTGTCTGATTACAGAGTCGACCTGGGACTGCTGTATTGAACGACGGATCTGTCTACCCAAGGCAGCTAAAGTCTCTCCACGAGTTTGCTCTGCAGAAGCTGTGAGTCACCCCAGGACGAACACTGTTGAGAGTATTAGCCTGCCTGTGACGTGGCAGTATCAGGAATCGCCTTATCCGGGGCTGGCTGGTGGAAGAGACTAGCCACTGTGGTGCTGAGAGAGGAGAGTGATCAGCGGGATCACACGAGGCTCCTGCCTAGGGCTCGCTACCCTAGTATCGGTCGTGGAGTGGCCTACACAGCGGAGCTGATCGGAACCTGCCAGCTACAGGCTGGATTGTGGTTGAAGGCCTCCACGACAGAGCACCCAGTGGGACTGTGATTTGGCTGGCATGTGGCCAGGGTAGATTAGCCGAGAGAATCCAAGAGGATTCATCGTGGGCCGAAGAAGAGAACCAGGGCTACTCAAAGTTAGCACCGTGGAGCATCCTGAGTCTTTGGAGGAAGACTAGTCATTGTACATTTGTGTATTTATAACCCCCGTGTGACTGTTTATATATTTATTTATGGTGGTGGTGATTATATATATATAAATTAGAGCATTTGTATCCCTCCCCCTTTAATTTAACTTGCGTTACGGAACACGTCCCTTGAAAGCCTCTACTAGCTTGGGGCCGGATTCCCAAATTCTAATAACACCAGAAAAGAACCCGGTTACGCCCCAGCAGGGCCGTAACACAGACGCTTTTTATATCCCATCCCTCGTAACTCTAGGACAAGCCTCGTCACAAACCTCTGAACCTTCTCCAGTTTCCTTATATGTTTCTTCATGTGGGGGCGCCATGATGGCGCGGCATACTCTAAGACTGGTCTCACGTAGGCAGTGTAAAGCCCCCTAAAAGACTCCTCGCTTAGGCTTCTGAATGAAGTTCTAATTTTCGCCAGTGTAGAGTACGCTGCTGTCGTTATCCTATTTATATGTGCCTCAGGAGTTAGATTAGGTGTTACGTCCACTCCCAGGTCTCTTTCTCGAATCGTTACAGGTAGGCAGTTCCCCTTCACTGTGTACTGTCCCTTTGGTCGCCTATCACCTGATCCCATTTCCATAACTTTCCATACTTACTCGTCTTGAACTCCAGTAGCCATTTCCCTGACCATCTCTGCAGCCTGTTTAAGTCCTCTTGGAGGATCCTACAATCCTCGTCTGTCACAACTCTTCTCATTAATTTTGCGTCATCTGCAAACATTGACATGTAGGATTTCACTCCTGTAAACATATTATTTACGTAAATTAGAAAGAGGATTGGTCCCAGCACCGATCCTTGAGGTACTTCACTCGTTACTGTTCGCCAGTCCGACTTCTCGCCCCTTACCATTACCCTCTGGCTCCTTCCTGTTAGGTAGTTCCTCACCCATGTTAGGGCCTTTCCGTTTACTCCTGCCTGCCTCTCAAGTTTGTATTGCAGACTTATGTGTGGTACTGTATCAAAGGCCTTTTGGCCGTCAAGAAATATGCAGTCTGCCCAGCCTTCTCTGTCCTACCTTATCCTTGTTACTTTATCATAGAATTCCAAAAGGTTTGTTAGGCATGATTTCCCTGTCCAGAACTCATGTTAGTGCTTGTTTACAAACCCAATGCTCTCCAGGTGCTCAACAAGTCTTAGCCTAATTATTCTTTCAAGTATTTTGCAGGGGATGTTTATCAGTGATAGGAGTCTGTAGTTAAGTGCCTCCTCCCTATCTCATTTCTTGAAAATCGGCACGACATTTGCCTCCTTCCAGCAACTGGGCAATTCTCCCGACATAAGTGACTCTTTAAAGATCATTGCCAGAGACACGCTGAGAGCCTGCTCTGCCTCTTTTAGTATCCACGGTGATACTTTGTCTTTTCCAACTGCTTTAGTTGCTTCCAGTGTTGTCAACTGTTTCATTACCTCCTCTGCTGTCACCTCTATATCTGATAGTCTTTCATCTAGGATAATCTCTTCTAACAATGGGAGCCGCTCAGGCTCGGTTGTGAACACTCCAGGGAAACTTGCATTCAGTACCTCGCAGATTTCCTTGTCACTTTCTGTATATGCCCCTTCTGTTTTCCTCAGTCTTGTCACTTGGTCATTTACCGACATCTTCCTTCTTATATGGCTATGTAGTAATTAATTAAGGTTGCTTTTTCGCTTTGATTGCAATATCATTCTCATAATTTCTTTCCGATACTCGTCTTATGTTAATGTAATCGTTCCTAGCTCTGTTACTTCTAATCCTGTTGTCCTCTGTCCTTTGTCTTCTGTACTTCCTCCACTCCCTCCTGCTTCTCACTTTTGCTTCCTGACACTGTCTATTAAACCATGGGTTATTATATTCCCTCCTGCTTTTTTCCTTTACAGTTGGAATAAATCTCTCTTCAGCCTCCTTGCATTTTCATATGACTTGGTTCATCATACCTTGCACTGTTTTTCCTCTAATTTCTTCCTCCCACTGCACTTCTCCCAGGTAGTCCCTTATCTTTCTGTAGTCCCCTCTTCTGTAATCAACTCTCCTTACTCGGACCTCTTGTCCTTTGGTCACAATTTTAAGTTCCATCATGTAGTCAAAGACTAGGACACAATGGTCACTGGCTCCAAGTGGTATTTCATGTTCCAAATGCTCAATGTCTTCCACATCCTGGGTGAAACTGAGGTTTAATAGGCTGGGCGTATCCCCTCCTCTTTCCCTAGTGTCTCCCTTCACATGCTGTGTTATGAAATTCCTGTCAATAACGTCTACCAGCTTCACTCCTCACGTCTTCTCCCCGCTATGGGGGATTCCTTGTTTCCCAATTTATCTCTCCGTGATTTAGGTTCCCCATGACCAGTAGCTTCGCTCTCAGTCTATTTGCTATTGTTGCTGCCCTCTGCAATTCACCTATACATGCCTTGTTGCTGTCCTCATACTCCTGCCTGAGCCTTCTACTGTTTGGTGGGGGATTGTAGAGTATCAAGATTACAATCTTCTTCCCATCCACTATCAGAATTCCATGTATGGAGCTCGTGCTTTTATTGGTACCCGGATTTTCCAGCTCATCAAACTTCCATTTCCGCTTTATTAGGAGTGCCACTCCCCCTCCCTGTCTCTGTGTCCTTTCTTTTCTTATCACCTGGTACTCCTCTGGAAAGATTGCATCCGAGATCATGCCATTTATTTTAGTTTGCACTATTGCCACTATGTCTGGGTTTGCCTCTCTAACTCTTTCTTTTATCTCTTCTGCTTTATTGGATACCCCATCAGCATTGGTGTACCAAACTTGAGACTCTTCTTGGAAACTCTGGTGCCAGAGTTCCCCCTTTCACCGGGGGTCTGGGTGGGACTGGGGGGTGTCTGGGGGAGGGGGGCGAATGGGGGCTGTGGGGGTGTCTAGGGGGGTGCTGCGGGGGGTGCCTGGGAGTGCCTGGTAGGCAAATGGGGTCTGGGCATCTAGGGGGGTAGGATGGGCATAATGGGTCTGAAAATTAGGGAGGGTCTGAATGGCATAGGGGGATTGAGAAGTAAAGTGAGACTGAGAGTCAGATAGAGATTGACAGGTTGGAGGAGGGAGAGAGGGATATTGAGGGCAGAGGGCTGAGCGGGAGAATGGAGCATGGGTGCTGGGAGTGGAAGAGAGGGTGTATTAGTTAAGGGGGAATTGGGGGTAGGTGGGGGTTTTGGGGTAGAAGAGGGGAAGAGGGAGATGGGGGAGGGTGTTAGGGGGTCACAAGGTGAGGGGGTTAAATGTGGGCTGGAGGTGCATAGGAGGGGTGAGGGTTGGGTGGAGTTTGGGGGTGAGTGGAAGAGGGGTGCAGAGGAAGCTGGGATTGAGCAGATGGAAGTGAAGGCAATCGGTAGAAGGGGCTGGGGAGTAGGAAGGGGTAGTAGGGGAGGGGGTGGGAAGGTGGGTTTGGGGAGGGCATGGCTTGACCCACTGGGGTCGTTGACAGGTGTGATGTAGCAGGGGCAGGGGAGTGGTTGGGAAAGTGCAAATGTGGAAGGGGCAGGGGGGTTTGGGGGGGCTGTGTCAGGGGGGAGGTATAGGAGGGCTGAGTTGGGGAGGATATGACCTGGGAGGTGAGGCTACCTGAGAGACTAGGGGTAAGGTGTCGTGCTTGCCATCTATTCTTGTGGGCTATTTGCTCATCTTTTGTCAACTACCTCTCAATAAACACATTGTAATGGGTTTCACTTCCTTTGAGTAAATGCTTGTTCTTCATTATGTACTCCACAGCCTCCTCATTGGAGGAGGCTGTGGAGTACAACATCTTGTACTCCAACAACCCATCCCCCACTAATCCTCTGTCTTTAGCCATGCTGTTAATCCTTCCTAATTCATTTGTGATCCGAGCACATTCCCTCTCCCAGTCCTCTCTTCCCTTCCTAATCTCTTCCTGAATATAGAACATAAGCTCTTGTTTCTTCCTTTCTACTGCATCCTCTATTTGCTGAAATAACTCGCTTTTAATCCCTTGGATTAGATCCTTCATCCAATCGTTCCATTTCTCTAAAAAATTACCTATTAATTTGTCTATAAATGTGTCCTCTTCCTCATCCCTGCTGGTGATTGACCTTGAAGCCCTTCCTGATCTTGTCATTGCAGTAACAACCTAGCCAAAAAGGCGCTCCACAATACCTTGCACAATCTGCAGCACAAACAGAAGAGAAAGTACTCCATGCGGCTCGTCAGGTGTGAGGTCCTGGCGTCACGGCGTCACAGCTGGTGAGATCATGTCCACGCGAGTCGGCTCCACAATTCCACAATGTCACGATGTACTCAACACTTATTTTCAATGGTGCTATTTCTGCTGTTTTTCTTCACTTTCTTGTGGTTTCAGTGAGCTTACTAGTCATTCAATCACTCATATACACTCATATATGCATATACACTGATTATCCCTCCCAATTCACTAGCTTCCCAAGAGCTTCCCAGACCCCACTTTTGCCCACCACGGCTGTCTGACCACAGCCGTGTGTGTGTGTGTGTGTGTGTACTCACCTATATGTACTCACCTAAATGTGCTTGCAGGATCGAGCATTGACTCTTGGATCCCGCCTTTCTAGCTATCGGTTGTTTACAGCAATGACTCCTGTCCCATTTCCCTATCATACCTAGTTTTAAAAGTATGAATAGTATTTGCTTCCACAACCTGTTCCCCAAGTGCATTCCATTTTTCTACTACTCTCACGCTAAAAGAAAACTTCCTAACATCTCTGTGACTCATCTGAGTTTCCAGTTTCCACCCATGTCCCCTCGTTCTGTTATTATTACGTGTGAACATTTCATCTATTTCCACTTTGTCAATTCCCCTGAGTATTTTATATGTCCCTATCATATCTCCTCTCTCCCTTCTTTTCTCTAGTGTCGTAAGGTTCAGTTCCTTCAGCCGCTCTTCATATCCCATCCCTCGTAACTCTGGGACAAGCCTCGTCGCAAACCTCTGAACCTTCTCCAGTTTCTTTATGTGTTTCTTCAGGTGGGGGCTCCATGATGGCGCGGCATACTCTAAGACGGGTCTCACGTAGGCAGTGTAAAGCGCCCTAAAAGCTTCCTCATTTAGGTTTCTGAATGAAGTTCTAATTTTCGCCAGTGTAGAGTACGCTGCTGTCGTTATCCTATTTATATGTGCCTCAGGAGTTAGATTAGGTGTCACATCCACTCCCAGGTCTCTTTCTCGAATCGTTACAGGTAGGCTGTTCCCCTTCATTGTGTACTGTCCCTTTGGTCTCCTGTCACCTGATCCCATTTCCATAACTTTACATTTACTGGTGTTAAACTCCAGTAGCCATTTCCCTGACCATCTCTGCAGCCTGTTTAAGTCCTCTTGGAGGATCCTACAATCCTCGTCTGTCACAACTCTTCTCATTAATTTTGCGTCATCTGCAAACATTGACATGTATGATTCCACTCCTGTAAACATATCATTTACGTAAATTAGAAAGAGCATTGGTCCCAGCACCGATCCTTGAGGTACTCCACTTGTTACTGTTCGCCAGTCCGACTTTTCGCCCCTTACCATTACCCTCTGGCTCCTTCCTGTTAGGTAGTTCTTCACCCATACTAGGGCCTTTCCGCTTACTCCTGCCTGCCTCTCAAGTTTGTATAGCAGTCTCATGTGCGGTACCGTATCAAAGGCCTTTTGGCAGTCAAGAAATATGCAGTCTGCCCAGCCTTCTCTGTCCTGCCTTATTCTTGTTACTTTATCATAGAATTCTAAAAGGTTTGTTAGGCATGATTTCCCTGTCCAGAACCCATGTTGGTGCTTGTTTACAAACCCAATGCTCTCCAGGTGCTCAACAAGTCTTAGCCTAATTATTCTTTCAAGTATTTTGCAGGGGATGCTTGTCAGTGATACGGGTCTGTAGTTAAGTGCCTCCTCCCTATCACCTTTTTTGAAAATCGGTACGACATTTGCCTCCTTCCAGCAACTGGGCAATTCTCCCAACATAAGTGACTCATTAAAGATCATTGCCAGAGGCACTCTGAGAGCCTGCGCTGCCTCTTTAAGTATCCACGGTGATACTTTGTCTGGTCCAACAGCTTTATTTGCATCCAGTGTTGTCAACTGTTTCATTACATCCTCTGCTGTCACCTCTATATCTGATAGTCTTTCATCTTGGGTAATCTCTTCTAACAATGGGAGCTGCTCAGGCTCGGTTGTGAACACTCCATGGAAGTGTGTGTGTGTGTGTGTGTGTGTGTGTGTGTGTGTGTGTGTTTTCTGCAGGCTGTCTTTGCAAGCATATCAACAGCGTCATGCCTTGAGATGCCAATATGTGATGGTATCCATAGGAATTTAATTTCAAATCTGTTTTCTTTAGCATCTAAAACATTCATTCGAATATCACTGACTGGGGGGGTTACTACCTGCGAGATTATCAAACATGTATTTGGGGAATGCAGCAGAGAGCTAAGGGAAATAAGGAAACAAAGAGTCTCCAGCATGAACTGTGAGCAGCCAAGAAAGAGATAAAGAAACTCACTGAGAATCATAATCCGACCCAGTATGAGGCAATCAAACCCCTGGAAACACGTTGAACTGTTACAGGGCCCTTCCCAAGAATACCCTCCTTTGAAGAAATACTATAAAACAGCCCAGATGCTCTGAAAGAAACAGCAATGAAAACATCAACTTCCTAGGAAGCTGCAAAGTGCACTACAAAGCTGTTGAAAAGAAAAAGTGCTGTGGTAGTTGAAGGAGTTCAAGAACTGGAAGGATCCATCCAGCAGAAGTGGAGGAGGAAGGACCGAGCAACTTTTGACAAAAATCTTAGAGGGTTTCAAATGCTGGAGGCTAATTACAGTGTATAGAAGATTTTCAGGCTTAGTGGCTACAAGAAGGAAAGAAAGCGACTGATAAAGACAGTGTTCATGAACGAGGCAAAACACCCTGCAATCATATTTAGGAAGAACAAATTTCTATGGGTAAAGGAATCGATGCATGTTTTCTGCAAAGGCCCAGTGTTTTCTGCCCAGTAATTTCAGAAGAGAGGAGTGGAAAATCTCATAAGGGAGTGGGAAACCCTCCACGAGCAGGCCAGTATCCCTAGAGAGGGATGTAACAGAAGCCAAAAACTGCCCCAATCCTCAACTCTTTTCCCCCAATCACCACCTATGCCACTCATAGGTGGTGATTGATGGTGGCTCACCATCAGAGAACCTCTCCAGACCATTCCCTTCCTGTTACCCAACCCATGTCCTTCCCTGTTGCCCTACCCTATTCTTTCCTTGCTCCGTTTCCCCCACCCAATGCCATTTCCTGTTCCCCAACTCCATGCCCCTCCCTGTTACCCACCCCATGCCCTTCCCTATTTCCCCACCCCATTCCCCTACTCTTCTCCCCCCTACCCCATGCCCTTCCTAGTTTCCCACCCAATGTGCTTCCCTGTTTCCCCACCCCATGCCCTTCACTGTTCCCCCACCCCATGCCCTTCCCTGTTCCCCCACCCCATGCCCTTCACTGTTCCCCCACCCCATGCCACCCCTGTTACCCACCCCATACCCTTCCCTGTTACCCACCCCATACCCTTCACTGTTCCCCCACCCCATGCCACCCCTGTTACCCACCCCATACCCTTCCCTGTTACCCACCCCATGCCCTTCACTGTTCCCCCACCCCATGCCACCCCTGTTACCCACCCCATGCCCTTCCCTGTTACCCACCCCATACCCTTCACTGTTCCCCCACCCCATGCCACCCCTGTTACCCACCCCATACCCTTCCCTGTTACCCACCCCATGCCCTTCACTGTTCCCCCACCCCATGCCACCCCTGTTACCCACCCCATACCCTTCCCTGTTACCCACCCCATGCCCTTCACTGTTCCCCCACCCCATGCCACCCCTGTTACCCACCCCATGCCCTTCCCTGTTCCCCCACCCCATGCCCTTCCCTGTTCCCCCACCCCATGCCCTTCCCTGTTCCCCCACCCCATGCCCTTCCCTGTTTCCCCACCCCATGCCCTTCACTGTTCCCCCACCCCATGCCCTTCCCTGTTCCCCCACCCCATGCCCTTCCCTGTTCCCCCACCCCATGCCACCCCTGTTACCCACCCCATGCCCTTCACTGTTCCCCCACCCCATGCCCTTCCCTGTTACCCCACCCCATGCCCTTCACTGTTCCCCCACCCCATGCCCTTCACTGTTCCCCCACCCCATGCCCTTTACTGTTCCCCCACCCCATACCCTTCACTGTTACCCCACCCCATGCCCTTCACTGTTCCCCCACCCCATGCCCTTCACTGTTCCCCCACCCCATACCCTTCACTGTTACCCCACCCCATACCCTTCCCTGTTACCCCACCCCATGCCACCCCTGTTACCCACCCCATAACCTTCCCTGTTACCCACCCCATGCCCTTCCCTGTTACCCACCCCATACCCTTCCCTGTTACCCCACCCCATGCCACCCCTGTTCCCCCACCCCATGCCCTTCACTCTTCCCCCACCCCATGGTCTTCCCTGTTACCCCAGGCTATGCCCTACTCTGTTACTCACTCCATGTTGTTCCACCTTGTTGTTGTTGTTGTTGGTGTTGTTGTTCCACCACCACCACCACTCCACCTTGTTCCTCCATCTTCTCGTTCAATTTGTGCAATATTAATTAGATCAATTGCCTTACGAAAAAAGGTATTATTCGCCAATGTATTTATTGGTGATGATAGTTTAAATTGTACTCCTTCAGTTCCCCAAATAATTAATAGTAAACCGAAATGGTTTACGTCCGGGATTGCCATGAGAGTCTCTGCGCATGCGTGATCGGGCATGGGGGCAAGAGGGAGACGTCTCTCAAGCATAGAGCGTCGCGTGATGCACACTTGCCTCCACAGACGGCAGCCATTGTTACAAGATCACGTGGTCTACAGTGCTAAAACTGTTCAATTACACGTCTACAAAGATAGTCACGCCCCGCAATCACGTCCACAGCGGTGAACGTCAGGGACTGCCAGACGTGATACCGGCAGGATTTAGTGTTCCAACACACCTAAATTAAGTATACATTTTAGTTTGATGCATCACTCTAGAGTATATTTGTGTGGGTAGCCTGTCGTTAAGATGTAAGCAGACCACAAATACAATGTTAGTTGCATTCAACTTTATTTTCCAATTTCAGTGAATATTGGAATAATTTTCTAGCCTAGACAAATGCTACTCAAATTTCCCTGATTACAGCGTGTAGACGAGGACGAGCCAAGCATTTCTTCCTTCACCTACGATGTTCACCACAGGTGTTTCTTCCTTATTGGGACGTTGTGATCACGACTACGAGTAGTGCAACGGATTTAGTGAAGTCGTCTCACAGCTAAGACACAAATCACGTTTCGTAGAATATTTGACTAATGCCATTATTAATTTTAATACATGTTTCATGCATATAATGGTCAAGATGAATAATATAAATCAATAATTTACTGCCCAGTTCTCAATAACTTTGCATTTATTATTTCTGAGGATTTAGTAATATTTCACAGAATAGATCATTTATTATTTCATGATCATTTAGAATCTACATTCAATTCTAGATTTTATAACTTTACTAACCTCATTAATGAACTGGTAACGAACCACACTGGTTCCTATATCTCCTTCCCCTCACCCCATGCCCCTTTATTCCCCTCTGCGATATGACTTACAGAGAACATTCACTCGCGGACCATCCCGAGTAGCTCAGTGATCAAGAAACTGATGATGTCACCAGATGTTCCTGACGACACCAAACGCCAGGATGGTGTGGCTCTTTACGTAATAGAGTCACTTAATGACACATTGTATAAGTGGGACTAGGACAACAATGGGACCACCAGTCCCAGGGAGGAACAACACCAAGACGATGGCTGCTGTTGACACAAGAATCATTAGGTTTCTCAGTTGGAACATTCGTAGCATCAACAAAAGACTGAATGACCTAATTGCATATGTTACCAGTAACAACATAGATATAATTGCTTTACAGGAGCCCTACACGTCCAATATGGTAAACAAAACCCCACCAAAGATCAGAGGGTATGCATCCTATAACAATAGTAATGCCACAGGCCTATTAACATACGTCAGAAGTGATTTACCGCACATTCTTGTGAGCACGTCACACAATGTACACACACAGTACCATCACTTTCATGTACAAACTACAGCAGGCCACTTTTCATTCCTCAACGTATATGCCAGAAGCCAGAAACTCAATGTAACATTGTTCCCAGATCTAGACAATCATGGGACAATATACATGGGAGATTTTAATGCTAGACATATTACGCTGGGAGACATTACTAACAACGATAATGGATGCAAATTTATCATATATGTTTATGACAACAGATTAACCGTGTATACTACGGATACCCAAACTCATTTATTGGGAGGCAGACTTGATTATGTAATGGGTAGAATCCTTGTGCAAGATAGGATGGAATGTTCGTTGGTAAATCACTTAGTGATCACTATGCAGTTTCTGCATCCTATGAGGTACAGTGTGATGTACCTAATAGACATCAGAGACGGAAAATGAATATTCCATATGGCTTGCATGACCACTTTATTAATTGTATATCAAAATGGTATCAAGATTACACAATAACGAATGGTCAAGCCTTCTACAGAGATCTCGTTGATACGATTACTACCTACTACGACACATGGGTGTGTTGGGGAACAGGTCGTAAGCCTAGCAGAAGTGGGCAACACCTACCACCACTCAAGTGGGTCCTTGACTCCGTATTTGTTAAAGAACATGAACGAGTAAAGCAACTTGGAGATACATACAAACGAACCAAAGCACAAGGTGACTTGCATGCATTTCTAGTTGCAAACAGAGAGGTGAGAGACGTGAGCAACGTTATACGTAATAAGCATTGGGAAGAGTTCCTACAAAGTATAAATGAGCAAACAACACTTGTTGAAGTTTGGGAAAAGATACGAAAACTCTCTAGAAGCAGTCCAACCAAACTGCTGCACCACAGCCCACTAGAACAAGCAAACATCCTCCTTGATCAATGGGCACTAACATCGAGCTACGACTCACTCCCAATTAACATACAGCACAAACTTGATGACACACGCCCCAACAGACAACGAACCATTAATCTTGCCTGTACAGCTATCGACGTGTCGGACCTTAATGATGTAACTGAATGGTAATTAAATAATGCACTAAAGATGGGAAAATCAACTGCTCCTGGAGAGGATGGTATTACTTACAGTCTACTGAGATTAGTCTCACACGTACCAGGTAATCCATTATTAGTGTTGTACAGAATGAGTTTACGTGAAGGAGTATTACCTGATGCTTGGACAAAGAGTGTCATTGTTCCCATCCCCAAACCACACTCAGATAATTATAGACCCATATCTCTAACATCGTGTGTTTGCAAAGTGCTTGAACGTATTGTTCTTAACCGACTCATGTATCGTATACAGGGGCACCTGTCACCCCAACTGTTTGGATTTATGCCTGGGCTCAATACACAACACTGTTTTGCTGAGCACTTCGCACATATTGAAGCTTCCCCTCAAACAGTCTTCATCGACCTAGCAGCAGCTTTTGATACAGCAAACAGAGAAATCATACTGGAACAGCTTGCCGAGCTGGGAATACAAGGAAAATTACTGAAATGGATAAAGGGCTATTTGTCTAATCGAACAGTATGTTTTGTTTAATGGTGTTAAAAGCACAGAGAGCAAACACTTTGAACTGGGAACTCCACAAGGAGGGGTCCTCAGTCCCTTGTTGTTCAACGTTCTGATGCATAAACTTATTAAAGATCTTCCAACTAATAATGAAGACACTGTCATTTGTTATGCTGATGATATATGTTTACAGGCTGCCACCGAGCCTAGAATGCAAGTTCTGCTCGACGCTTTTGCTACTAGAGCTGAGGAATGTGGCCTCCATATCTCTGTACAGAAAACTCGTGCCCTCATTCCATGTGGTATTCCACCAGTCAATTATCATATAGATGGGCGAGCACTTGAGAACTGCGAGTCTTACAGATACCTTGGTGTCCCCATTAACGACCCTGGGTACCTTTTTTCTCTCAAGAGGAGACTTTGGGAGAGATTAAAGCCCTTGCGGGTCCTTGTTGGTGTCAATCATGGACTTAACGTGAGACTTGCTAGACTGTTTTATGTATCATTTATACGCTCTGTGATTGACTACAATGCTCTACATCTCACACTGTATACTGTCAAAGAGCTGAAATCTCTTGAAACCTTGCAAAATGAAGCTATGCGTCTCATCCTTGGGGCTCCAAAGTCCACGAGAATAGTTAATATGAGAGCAGAGTTAAAATTACCTACCATAAGTGAGAGAATTTTGTCTATTAGCACAGTTTTCGGCGTGAAGGCATTGAGTAGATCTAGGCAACACATGAAGTTTCAAGCTAAACTTTCTAATATGCTGCACTCACCTGAGGTCTATAGAAGAAGAACGAAATCTGATTATGTATATTGGTTCTACAACGTAGCCAACTCCATCAAAATATTAAATATGTACCCAACTCAACTAATGATTAATCAGCCAATTACGCCATGGGATAACTGGGATCTATCAGTTGATTTTGTAAATGCGCCCAAGAAAGATAATGTGCACACTACATTATTAAAACAGTTAACACTGAAAAGCATCACTGAAAGTACTCAGAGTATGGGTAAGGATGTGTATCAGTGCTATACCGACGGCTCTGTAGAAGAAGGTGGACGATGTACCGGATGTGCATGTAACATATTTGAACAATCTTCTCTCGTACATACAGCAATGAAGCGCGTCAATGACTGGGCAAGTACATCTCAAACCGAACTTGCAGGCATATACCTTGCCACTGAATTTTTAAAAGACAAAGGCAGTGGACTTATATACTGTGACTCGCAGAGCGCACTCCTAGCACTGAACGCACATAGTAGTGACACCCAGAAAATAGTCAGTGATATTCGAATGAATGTTTTAGCTGCCAAAGAAAACAGATTTGAGATTAAATTCCAATGGATACCATCACATGTTGGCATCTCAAGGCATGACACTGTTGATATGCTTGCTAAAACAGCCTGCAGAAAACCAGTGGTAGAAATTGATATGGGTGTTTAATTAGCAGTGACAAAGAGAATACTTAAACAAATATCTAATGAAAATCTCACCAACCTAACAAATTCACAAAGACCTGAAAGTTGTAGCATTAAATATTATGATAGATATCGTGAGGAGACATTCACATATGGGACTAATAGAACAAGAACCCGGCAATGTGATGTTATAGTGGCCAGAATACGCCTGGGATATAGACGTATCTGGCAGCTTTCTCAACACCCAAATGTCGAGTACACAACGTGTCAACTTTGTGAAAGAGAAAACATGCACTCTCTTGAACATTATATTTAGAATGTCCCATACTGACTGACTTTCGCCCTCCTGGGCTAAGGTATGCTGAACTCTGTAATTACTATATGAGTACTGGAACACTTAATGATATATTGGACTTGTATCCAAGATTGACCACGTAATATATCAATTATACAATGTATATATATGATGTAACTATATAACCTGAGCTTGTAAAAGCACCTTCATCACCTTCAGTGATTAAGTGCTTAATTGCACACTAGTTTCTTTATCAGCTATCTCACCCTTTCAGAGTAAATGAGACAAATGTATGTGAATGCATGTGTGTGTATATATGTATGTATATGTGTGTGTGTATGTATATGTATGGGTATAAAGTATATATGGAAGCTGATGAGAATTACATTTCACCTTTGTGAATGTCCATTAATGACACTATGTAAAAGACACATCAAACACTTTATGTAGGGCATACGTAAATCTGTGTATCAATATATTTACGTATGTAGGTTAGCTTAGCATTTTAAAAGCACCGAATCACCTTCTGTGGTTGAGTGTTCAATAAACCCTTGAACGATATGTTTAACACTTCTCTATCCCTGTCCATGGAGAACAGAAGAAAATGTATATATGCTGGTTAGCATTGTAAATGTGTGGCCACGTCTGTGGTAGAAAAAAAAATCCCCTCTCCCACCCCTTGGCCCCTCTTTATTTCGTATCCCCCACCCCATGCCCCTTCATTTCCCATCCCCATGTCTCCCTGCCCCCTCATCCAATGCCTTTCTTGCTCCCCTGTCCCATACCCTCATTGTCTCCTAATTTCAGACCCCAGCAGCCCCCCCCCCTGTGAGGGAATCTAGATTCCCTCAGCTAGTTTTCCTAGTTTCTAGATTAGGCTAGTCGCTCTAGGGACTCTAGAAACTGAAGCTTTCAAACTAACATATACTTGTGGGGTGTTGAATGAAAGCTTATGTTCAGGACTGTCGTTTGGGACTGGTTAGAGGTCTGTTATTGCTCTGTAGAGAGAATTACAGAAATTTTCCTGTTTCTGTGGAATAGGGAGTTGAGAGTGAAGTGGTGTAGGGGGGGTACTTGACCCTCCCAACGGTTGTACAGGGGGAGGGACAGAGGGGTGAACGTTGCCCCCCCCCCCACCATGTGAGACATTGCGCCAGTCTTTAGGCCTCCCCCTCCTTGTGACGTCACGGGACGCCTGAGGGTGGAGGAGGCCTGCGATTGGTTTAGGCACCCCTGCTCCAAGCTGATTTTGGCGCGAACAGCTGTGATTGGAAGCGGCACGAGGGAACAGTGCCGGCTTCGTGCTGATTGGTCAAGACAAAGTAGGGGGGAGATATGGGCATTTGAGTTTCCCTGCCCGCCATATAGTCAGTTTGAATTGCGCGGCAAGCGGAGGAAGAAGTGACTGGTGGAGGTGGCAGGCCTGCCACCTCCACCCCCGTTAATCGCTTCTGTCGTCCAAATTACTCATCGAGCATGGCACTCCTGCCATCAGGGGTTGTGTCGAGGCCTAATTGGCGTGAATTGGGGCCAAGGATTTACGGAAGGAACAGTAAAAAGCTAAAGAGACAGTTGACAGTGTTCACCCATGAGGCAGCTGGCAGAGCCTCATGGAGCCACAGGTGGTTCGAATAACCTGTCTAGTGTTGATGGACAATTGGTGGAATCAGGGCAGTGTAATTGTGGTGAGATTACAGGCCATTGTGGGACTTTGAATTCCACCCTGTTAGTCCGCCCGGTGGTGACGCCGCCGGCCATTGTCACCCCAGTGTAGAGCAAGTCAGGTTCTGGTTTGATGGAGTTGTTGGTGATTTCCCATCCACGTGTGTATGCCCGGGGGCCACCCCAGGGCCACCCTGGCCACCCAGGCCACCCGCCCGGCCCGGCCCGGCCACCTCGCCCGCCCGCGCGCCGGCTACCCCAGGCCACCCGCGCGCCGGCTACCCCCTCCCCCCTCTCAGCTCGGGAGGGGCGCTGTGGGCCACGCGGTGGCCACATGCCTTGGCCACCCCCTTGGGCCACTTGGCCACTTTCCCGGGACAGCCTAGGGCCACATCTTGTCGATTCACGAGGAGCAAGCTAAGTGTTGACAGCCAGAGAGGTAGTGACCTAGGAAATGAGTGAAATGAGGAAAACGTGAGTACAATAGTCAGTGTAACAGTGTCTCAGTATTAGTGGAAATTCCGGTAAAGCTGTGTTGTCCCATAGCCCTGCCAGGCTAGGGAAGCAGCTGAGAGACAGCTGTCTGTAGCACGTCCAGGTGACTGGGTGAGAGTACCTGGAGATAGATGTTGTACACGACCACACTGTAGTTATATATGTATATATATATATTATTAAATATGACCGAAAAAGTAAGATTAATAATTCTAACACGAATTTTCTCAATCTTTCGTACATTTCTTTTCACTGTTGGAGGTAAATCAAAAATCAATTCTCCAAAATTGATTTTTATTTCTAGTCTGACGCGACACGAGCGCGTTTCGTAAAACTTATTACATTTTCAAAGACTTTAGTTTACAAATACACAACTGAATAGAACTTACGCATCTCCGATTTTATATCTACATTTGAGTGAGGTGGATGGGGTGAGGTGGCACTAATAGGGTATTAATTTCATCAACACAAGACAGAACAAGAGGTGGTATTAATAGGGTATTAATTTCATCAACACAAGACAGAACACGAAACAATGGGTATTGAATAGAAGTGATTGTAGAAAGCCTATTGGTCCATATTTCTTGATGCTTCTATATTGGAGCGGAGTCTTGAGGTGGGTAGAATATAGTTGTGCATTAATTGGCTGTTGATTGCTGGTGTTGACTTCTTGATGTGTAGTGCCTCACAAACGTCAAGCCGCCTGCTATCGCTGTATCTATCGATGATTTCTGTGTTGTTTACTAGGATTTCTCTGGCGATGGTTTGGTTGTGGGAAGAGATTATATGTTCCTTAATGGAGCCCTGTTGCTTATGCATCGTTAAACGCCTAGAAAGAGATGTTGTTGTCTTGCCTATATACTGGGTTTTTTGGAGCTTACAGTCCCCAAGAGGGCATTTGAAGGCATAGACGACGTTAGTCTCTTTTAAAGCGTTCTGTTTTGTGTTTGGAGGGTTTCTCATGAGTAGGCTGGCCGTTTTTCTGGTTTTATAGTAAATCGTCAGTTGTATCCTCTGATTTTTGTCTGTAGGGATAACGTTTCTATTAACAATATCTTTCAGGACCCTTTCCTCCATTTTATGAGCTGTGGAAAAGAAGTTCCTGTAAAATAGTCTAATAGGGGGTATAGGTGTTGTGTTAGTTGTCTCTTCAGAGGTTGCATGGCGTTTCACTTTCCTTCATATGATGTCTTCGACGAAACCATTGGAGAAGCCGTTGTTGACTAGGACCTGCCTTACCCTACAGAGTTCTTCGTCGACTTGCTTCCATTCTGAGCTGTGGCTGAGAGCACGGTCGACATATGCGTTACCAACACTCCTCTTGTACCTGTCTGGGCAGTCGCTGTTGGCATTTAGGCACATTCCTATGTTCGTTTCCTTAGTGTAGACTGCAGTGTGGAAACCTCCGCTCTTTTCCATGACTGTTACATCTAGAAAGGGCAGCTTCCCATCCTTTTCCATCTCGTAAGTGAAACGCAACACGGAACTCTGCTCAAATGCCTCCTTCAGCTCCTGCAGATGTCTGACATCAGGTACCTGTGTAAAAATGTCGTCAACATACCTGCAGTATATGGCCGGTTTCAAGTTCATGTCGACTAAGACTTTTTGCTCGATGGTACCCATGTAGAAGTTTGCAAACAGGACACCTTGGGGAGAACCCATGGCGACCCCATCTACTTGCTTATACATGTGCCCATCCGGGCGCAAGAAGGGTGCCTCTTTAGTACAAGCTTGGAGTAGTTTCCTCAGTTTCCTGTCCCCCGAGCTCAAAGCGGCAGCTAAAAGCCTACGTGAGAACAAGGAGATAGTTGTCAGGAGAGGAGACAAGTCGCCAATATATGTCATTCTTGAAAAAGACGAATATCTGGCGAAAATGAACATCATACTCTCTGACCAAACTAAGTTCCAAAGGGTAACGAAGGACACTACAGCTGAATTAAAAGCAAAGGTCAACAAACTGATCGAAACTGTGAACGCCAAGAAATCCGGACTCCACCTGCCAAAGATCATTGGGGAATATAAACCTGGATATGCGTATGGAAATGTCAAGACACACAAGCCTGGAAACCCACTTCGGCCAATCATTAGCCTGATACCCACACCCACGTACAGACTGGCGAAGCGACTCAACGGCCTGCTGGCTCCTTATGTCCCTTGCGCCTTCAGCCTGAAGTCTCCAAAGGAATTTGTTGACTTACTGCGGGGCACACGGGCCACAGGGATAAGAGCCTCGTTGGACGTAGAATCGCTGTTTACCAACGTACCTGTGGACGAGACAATCGGGATGATAGCCGACAGAGTGTATCGTGATCCAGCCTGTACTCCTCTTGACATACCAGAAAATATTCTGAGGAAACTACTCCAAGCTTTCATCAACTGTGCCCACTCTCAAGCTAAACGAAATTTCTTTCATCCTAAACCTGCTTCCAACACTACTAGCACTGTACTATGCCTTCCCTTCATATCTGAACTCAAAACTTTTACCAATACCTTTCGTCCTCTTGACATTAAACTCGCCTTTCGACAAACTAACACACTTCGTAGCAATCTAGTTCACACTGCTCCTCCTGCTTCTAATGCTGCTGGTGTCTACTCTATTTCCTGTTCATCTTGTCCTCTCCAATACTTTGGCGAAACTGGCCGTACACTGAATGACAGACTTAAAGAACACAAGAGAAGTGTTAAGTCTGCAGACACTAACAATGCTCTCTTCTGCCATGTGAGGGATTCTAATCATCCCATTGATTGGTCTTCCTCCAAAATAATCTTTCCTGCCTCTACTCTACACAGACGCCGTCTTGTAGAATCGGCTCTTATAAACAATGTACCCAACATGAACTTGAGTCCTGGCTTTGTTGCTGTGGACTCTTCCCTTTCACAGTATATACTCAAATGCTCTAATCTTTCTAACAAACGTGACTTAACATAAGCTTTCCCCCTTCCATTTCTTTCTTTCTCTTTCCTTTTCTTCTCCCTTTTTCTGTTCATTGTCTTCTCCTACGCTCCCTTGCTATCCTCTTCTTTTTCCAATTACTTCTCCTTCGGTGGTTATAATAGGAGCTGCCTCGTATGGGCCAATAGGCCTGCTGCAGTTTCCATTACTACTATCCCCTACACCTGACTTTCCTCCTCAGCTCTCTCTTGCCTATTTATTGCCTGTCCCTACCTCCTCATCACAATCGACTTGAGAATGGTCCAGGACGGACCGAAACGTCGTCGTCCCTTCAATTTCTAGTGTGTGGTCTGGTCAACATACTCCAAGCTTGTACTAAAGAGGCACCCTTCTTGAGCCCGGATGGGCACATGTATAAGCAAATAGATGGGGTCGCCATGGGTTCTCCCCTAGGTGTCCTGTTTGCAAACTTCTACATGGGTACCATCGAGCAAAAAGTCTTAGTCGACATGAACTTGAAACCGGCCATATACTGCAGGTATGTTGACGACATTTTTACACAGGTACCTGATGTCAGACATCTGCAGGAGCTGAAGGAGGCATTTGAGCAGAGTTCCGTGTTGCGTTTCACTTACGAGATGGAAAAGGATGGGAAGCTGCCCTTTCTAGATGTAACAGTCATGGAAAAGAGCGGAGGTTTCCACACTGCAGTATACACTAAGGAAACGAACATAGGAATGTGCCTAAATGCCAACAGCGACTGCCCAGACAGGTACAAGAGGAGTGTTGTTAACGCATATGTCGACCGTGCTCTCAGCCACAGCTCAGAATGGAAGCAAGTCGACGAAGAACTCTGTAGGGTAAGGCAGGTCCTAGTCAACAACGGCTTCTCCAATGGTTTCGTCGAAGACATCATAAGAAGGAAAGTGAAACGCCATGCAACCTCTGAAGAGACAACTAACACAACACCTATACCCCCTATTAGACTATTTTACAGGAACTTCTTTTCCACAGCTCATAAAACGGAGGAAAGGGTCCTGAAAGATATTGTTAATAGAAACGTTATCCCTACAGACAAAAATCAGAGGATACAACTGACGATTTACTATAAAACCAGAAAAACGGCCAGCCTACTCATGAGAAACTCTACAGACACAAAACAGAACGCTTTGAAAGAGACTAACGTCGTCTATGCCTTCAAATGCCCTCTTGGGAACTGTAAGCTCAAAAAAACACAGTATATAGGCAAGACAACAACATCTCTTTCTAGGCGTTTAACGATGCATAAGCAACAGGGCTCCATTAAGGAACATATAATCTCTTCCCACAACCAAACCATCGCTAGAGAAATCCTAGTAAACAACACAGAAATCATCGATAGATACAGCGATAGCAGGCGGCTTGACGTTTGCGAGGCACTACACATCAAGAAGTCAACACCAGCAATCAACAGCCAATTAATGCACAACTATATTCTACCCACCTCAAGACTCGTGTTAGAATTATTAATCTTACTTTTTCGGTCATATTTAATAATATATGTCTACAGGAAAGACTGCTACCAAAATATACTTGTATATATATATATATATATATATATATATATATATATATATATATATATATATATATATATATATATATATATATAACTAATATATATGGGGGACCATTCAGGTCCCCATGAATGGGGACCATTCAGGCTTGTTCGCATATATATATATATATATATATATATATATATATATATATATATAAGTTTGTAGACTGTCTCGAGTATGTAACCGGTCAGTGTAGAGATTTACCATATAAATGATCCAGTTGTCAATTCTATATAATCGGTCAGACTGGATTAGTGCGATGGAGTACCAGCATGAATAATTATAATCATTATGTTGCAGGGATGTCAGTGGATACCCTGAGGTCTGTGTAGTTAGAGTTACATTTACCTGATGATATAATTTTCATTGATTATGTGAATGCCATTTCTATGTGTTCATTTGCATGCTTTATGTACCCCAGGGTAGACCCCAGCAGGGGGTGTCCCAGCCCTCACACCAACTGGGCTCTCCCACTACGGCTCCCCACACCCCAGCCTCATCAACACAGTGCGCTATGAACAGAGGTAAACTATTCCACGTAGAAACGCATAGTGCTGTCAATGTGTATTATGGGTCAACTGATCCTGATGATGAACGTAGTGACACTGAGGGTGAGAACTTTAATGGTGATGACGATCAAGATGTTGATACCGGGTCTAATAAACTCTGTTTGAAGGAAAATAGTAGTGGAAATGTTGAAAGTGATTGTGGTAAAGAAAAAAGTGAAACCAGTGACGATTGTAGTGATAGTGACAAAGTTCAACTGGACGTGGATGTCCGCCTCGGGCCGCGCACGCCACATCCCAGATGGTTCCGCCGTGACACATTTAAAGAAATGGTGACAGGTGATGTGCTGACTGAAGAGGAAAAAGAAGCTGTAATAAAGCACTACAACCGGTATGTAGACATACTTGCTTTTATGAAACTGCAGACTGATAAAGTACAAAAGAACAATGGCGGCCTCTGAATCTCATAAGAACAAGTACAGTGTCATCAAGATACTCAGTTGGAATATTGCTTCTCTTAGAAAACGGTATTCAGATCTCCATCATAAGGTTATGACTGAAGACATAGATATTGTCTGCCTCCAGGAAACCCTAACTCCCGCAGGTAAAATCCTGCAGAATTTGCCTAGTTATCAGTGTTATAATCCCAGATCAAAAAATACGTGTCTTACGTATGTTAAAAAATCCCTGCCGCATGAGCCACTCCCCGCCCAACAACGAGAGGGGTTTCAATATCATGGTATCCGGGTACACGTTGGTAACTCACCACTTAATGTTTTGAATGTCTATGCACCTACTGGCCTCTTCCAGTATACTGACCTAACTAGTTTTGCACATACTGATTCTACAATATTAATTGGGGATTTAAATGCTAAACACAAACAATTAGGGGATCAACTTACAAACACCAACGGGAGAAGATTGTTGGCACTTCTCGATGCATATGATGATGTTCAAATTATCAGTAAGAATCAACCAACGCAAATATATGGAGGAGTCCTAGATAGGTGCATTGGCTTTAACCTGTCATACACAACTCATGAGACTGATATTATGGATGACTTAATGTCTGACCATTTAGCCATAACAGCTAACATACACGTGGCTAATGTTGACCTACCTGGCACTAAGCTGAGTAGACGCAGGCTAACAGTAAGGAAGGAGCAAGAAAAATTCTTTATAGACAGCATAGAACATTGGTATAACAATTATGAGCCTGAGAATGTACAACAGTTTTATGATGACCTCATAAATAATACCTATGAGGCCATCAAAAATAGTGAGTTACGCCAAACAAAAAGAAGTACTGGTAAACAGGTCAGACACAACCAGTACTATGATGATGCTAAACTGAAAGAGCTTAAATCAATTGCTAGACAGACAGGTAAAGCATATAAGAACCTTAGAACTCCTCAAATGTTAAAACTGTTTCAGGCCGCGCTTGCAGCGGCAAGGGAGAGAATGACTGAACTGAGACAAAATAAATGGGAGGGTTTTGTTAGTGGACTTAACCTGCATACTCCCCTGGGCAAAGCCTGGAAAGGCATAAACAAAATTATTGGTAAAAATAGTAAACAAGTTTCACACCCAAACCCGCTACAGAAAGCCAATCAGTTAATTGCAAAATGGGCTCAGGTTTCCAGCCTTGGAATGTTACCAGCTAGCACTGGGGAGAAATTGCGGGAGAGGTCCACAGACAGAAATGCTCTCATAAATTTCATGTTGAGCAAGCAACATGATGAATGTGATGTTCCATATACAGATTATGAATTGGATGCAGCCCTCTCCAGGGGCAGGAGCACTGCTCCTGGTGAGGACGGTATCACCTATGATATTCTAAGAATCCTACATCGTGTACCCGGTAACCCATTATTAGAATTGTTTAATGCCAGCTATGTCACTGGGCAATTGCCTGTATCATGGACCACCAGTCTTACGGTACCTGTACCAAAGCCTGGACAACCTGATGCTTTCCGTCCCATCTCACTGACCAGTTGCATGTGCAAAACCTTTGAGAGAATGGTGCTTAATAGATTATTGTATAGAGTTAAAGAGCACATGTCACCTGATATCAATGGTTTCACACATGGTAAAAGTGTACACAACTGTATCACAACCTTTCTTACTGTTCATGGAGATAAAAGGCACAAGTACACAACATTTCTTGATTTAAAAAATGCCTTTGATATTGCTAATAGGGAAGTGATTATGTATGAATTAGCGAGAATGGATATAGGGGGACATTTATTAGAATGGATACGAGGCTATCTTACCAACCGGAAGTCCTCTGCACTGTTCCAAGGCTACAAGAGTGAAACTAAAGTAATGCAACTAGGCACCCCACAAGGAGGAGTACTTAGTCCTACCTTGTTTAATGTTCTAATTAATGCTTTACTAAACTCAATCCCAACTAGTCCGGCAAACATCACTATCAGCTATGCAGATGACATCCTTGTGCATACTAAAACCCACCGCGAAATGCAAACAGTCTTAAATTGTATACATACAGCTTATGAGAGCCTTGGTCTTGTAATAAACGCTGCTAAAACTAAGGTATTTAACAGACAAATTGGCAACCGCAAAAGTGGACCACGAAAACTTAAGATAGACAACATACCAATAGACTATGTCTCTTCTTTCAAATACCTTGGAGTCTCTGTCCCTTGTACCTCAACTGCAGTCAATAAGTTACATCAACAATGTAGAGACAGACTCAAGGCTCTCAGAACTGTAGTGGGGTACAGCCCGAAATATGGTGTTAATATTAGAATAGCAGGAATGATGTATTTAGCGTATATAAGGTCTCTGATAGACTATCATGCACCAGCTTTGGTCCTGCAGAATGGCAAAAGTATTGATAGACTGGAAAAAATGCAAAATGAAGCACTCAGAATTATACTTGGCTGTCCTATAACTACCAAAGTTCTCAACATGCGGAAAGAATTAAATATACTTAGCATTCGAGATAGAATATTTGAAATTAATCTTATGATGGGACTAAAGCTGCTGCGTGATAACAAAAACAACATTGTGTCAGTTGCACTGTTAGAACACATACGAAATGGAACTAGCGAGTCTAAATGGATTCAAAGAACTGCCACTCATATTAAAATGATGGGACTGCACGATGTATATACAGATGAAAGAGTACAGCACTTCCTTCCACCCTGGCAGATAGTACCTTTTGACATCCTGACCCCTGCATACCCCACCAAGAAACTAATCACAAGCAACCCTCATGCTCAGCTTGCTGCTAAATTAAGCACCATAGAGCACATTCACAATATACAAGCTGAAAACAACATTGCACAGACCATATACACTGACGGATCACTCAATACAGCTACAGGGAGGGCAGGAAGTGCTGTTATTGCTCATCAGCCCGATGGCAGCACAATTCAAAGAAATATCCGAATTAGTAACTGGGCGTCCACAATGCAGGCCGAGTTGGTAGCGATACTGGTAGCACTCGAAATTATTGACAACACTGAAGTAGACAGCTTAATTATTTCTGACTCCCTATCCTCACTACGAGCAATAAACAGTTTGCAATCAAGTAATAACGTGCTTGTCTTGGAAGCTAGACGTAGATATGTAAGAATACTTAGCAAGAGGGTAAATATAAAAATGTTGTGGATTCCTTCTCACATTGGCATGCAGGAACATGACAAAGTTGACGCCCTTGCTAAGGCTGCAGTAAATAAGGACAGTATTGAATGGAATCTTGAGTTATCAAATAGGTCCCTTAAAAGTGTCATTAGACGAGAACTCCTAGATGGATTTGAAGAAAGTAGAACAGTGCAAACTGGAACTAGTAGGTCCATTGTTCATCACAATGAAATGTGTGAAGTAAAACATGTGTATGGGGCAAGTAACAAAGTCAGTAGACTAACAGATGTTGTCACAGCTCGTATAAGACTTGGCTACAAGTATCTCTGGCAGTTCGGCTTGTATAGAGATCAAGATGAAGTAAAGTGTAAAGTGTGTGGACATAGGCAGGGACACACACTCGAACACTATATCTTGGATTGTTGTAAAATTGAGCCTTTTAGAGATAAGTCTAGGCTCACTCTGTATGATATGGCAACCTATCTTATTACCATGGATAAATTACCTGAAATCCTTGCACTGTACCCACATTTTGCTTCCAGTAGATGAACGACATATGAGATTCAGAAACAAGTAGTGTATTGTGAGGACTAATAATAAACAGAAGCTCCCCTATGACTCTGTAATATCCCCATTGGCCAAACTATTATGTATTAACGATAAGACCAACCATTAATGTATGATGACTTACTGTAAATATGTAGCTCTTGTAATAGCACTTTCTCTGTAACTAGCTGACATTGTATCTATAAGGTGTGAAGGATTGAAGAAATTGTTTATGTAGTAATCTAAGATGAGGTCTGATAAAGACCTTTTGTGCCCTCTGTAATGCTTTTGCGCTACCGCTCACAGGATGAGTATGGGGTGCACAATAAACTAGCCGCCTTCGGCGGCAAGAATCAATCATCAAATGTACTGTGTTGTGTGGTGAGTCAGTAGATGTGATTGCTGACTGATTGCCTAGTGATGTCATTATCATGTGGGGTATGCTGACGGCATCATTATGTTGCAGGTTTGTGCAGTGTTGTTATCAATTTATACGATATTGCTGCCCTGGGAGCTGTGTTGAGGGTTTAAGGGACCTCTAGGATTATTCAGGGGAATTCACAGTACTTAATGAGAGCAGGCAGTTGTTTGGTTAATTGCCTTACTGAGGTAAGTGTGTGCTCACAGTAGTCTTTTACAACGGTTGCAAGATAAGGGGGGCAGTAATATTGGTATACTCTTGTTGTTGCACAACCGTGTGTCATTACTGTGTGGGCACAGTAATTAACGAGTTGCAGTAGCCGCAACCGTATGTGGGCAGTGCATTTGTGTTGTTGCATGCCATTGTAGTGTGACCTATGTAACACTGGGGTTACGTTGTTTCTTTAAGTTGTGTTGAGGATTTAAGGATTCAGTGAGTTAATAATTGGGGTAATTAACTGGATAAGGGGTGCACACTTATTGTGGAGTGAGTAAGGGCAGTTATGAGAGAACAGCGTTGAGCTTGAGTGAGATGCGTCTCGGGAGCAATTAATTGTCCGTGTGACAACTAATTGACCACTCTAGCTAATTATGTAATTAGCCTTCTCATCATGAATTCACGTATTGGGAGAGGATCTGTCAGAGTCTGTCAGTATTTGTGTTAATGTAATTTGCTCGAGACTAATTACCTTTCTGGGGTATAGCAATTGGTGGCTCATGTTAATTAGTGGAGTAATTAACGTCTGGACTGCTCAGATGACTCGGTAAAGCGAGGTCATGGAGCTAGCACAATTCGTTGTATTAATCATATCCTGTCTGAGGACAGTGGATTAATGGCACTCAAGTTAATTAGTGGTAATTAACTCCTTTCCCGTGAATTCACAGTGTTTGATGAGACCTGCTTAGGCAGTGCGGAGTGAGACGTATTTATGGATGATTAATTATCGGTCCTGGTGACAGTTAATTAATTGCTCGGAGTTAATTAGGGTAATTAACACTCACTAGTAATTTTTTGATACAGACTGTTGAGAAGCTACCAAGTTAGGGTAGGCTTAGTTAACGTAACTCAATGGGGATATAATTAGTGGTCCGTTTGACCTTAATTGAGGATTACTCACTGAATACTTGCAAGGAGTCAAGTGTGATGTAATATAAGTTGAGTTATTGTTAACAAGAGAGACAAGTGTTAATGATTAACGTAGAGTACCATCATGTTGTTGTCTAGTGTGAGACAATTGTGTGTGATTACTGTAGTATACTTTGTTGCTGACTGCTGCGATCAGTCAATTAACGTAATTAATCACTTAAGGCAATTTCTTTTGGTTGTCGTCTGGTGACGAGAGTAGAGTAATCTAGGGATTTGTGGAGCTGTGTCCCAGAATCCCGTCTTGCCTGTCTTTGTTTACTGTTTACAGTGCAACTTCTTGTAGGGAGTTGCAAAGAGTGTTCACACTGGGTTGTGATAGGGGGAGTCACTGTTGGACTACCCGCCTAGTTACGTGGGTCTCTCCTGGGGGGCGGGAGGACCCTTAAGCTTGGGATTATAGTAGCTGTCAGGGAAACCGTGACACTATAGATTGCATGCTTGTGTCTCCAGTAGGCATCATTGTTCAGTTAGTTCACTTGTCAGCCCGAAGTGTCAGCAGGATGGAGCCTGCTGTCATTTCTCAAGGGGCTGTTGAATAGCTGTGATGCAATTGCCACTGGATGGACAATAACGTATCCATTCGCTGTGGAGTAACTTAGTCTGTGATATTTTTCTTTAATTTGCAATATTGCGTCATCAGTGGGCACACCTGTGTTCAGGTTAGTTCAGTATGCAGCCTCACAGCAAGGGTTGCTATTTAGCTGTTTGTTATTGTGCCACTGGATGGACATTAACGTAACGTAAACTCGGTAATGAAGTAGTTAGTCTCTTGTTATTAATAAATTGTTATGTTATAGAAAACGGTCTTTGTTGTCAACCCTTCAACTATATTATTCCACACATGTTTCTGCATATTACGATTAAATGTTGATGTGATCTTGATATGACGGCTGTTCTTGGGAATTCCAATTCCAATTCATAGCGCCACATCAAATATAAATACTTGATTGTGAGAACTTGTCGGTTACCCTTTATTAGTTTTAACATCCTGTTTAAGTAGGAGGAGCCAGCGGCCTATTGTGGACAGGTTTTCACCCCTAGTGGTGGAGGCCTGGCGGTTTGCTCCCGCTTTTCCTTTTTCTATTGGACTCATGCTTAACTGCCGTGAGCAGCCTTCAAATTTGTAGTCCACCTCCTAAGGGAGGTAGGCATAGAAAAAAATCTCACACCCCCCCCCCCCCACATCCCAAACCCTTCCAGCTACTTAATATTCCAGATCCTCTCAGCCTTCCTTCCTAGACCCTCCATGCCCTCCCATCACAGACCCTCCATGCCCTCCCATCACATACCCTCCATGCCCTCCCATCACAGACCCTCCATGCCCTCCAATCCCAGGGGCATCAAAGGTAACTCAGACTGAACAGAAGAGAGTCAGCTTTAAAGTAATGTACTCAAACATAGATGGGATTACAAACAATGCAAGTGAACAAGAGCACAATAGAAAATCCCGGAAATAATAGCACATACGGAAACAAAACTCTCATATATCATAACGGCTGCAGTGTTTCCCTCCATGATCACACTGTAATAAGAAAAGAGAGTGAAGGAAGGGGAGGAGATGGAGGGATAAGAAATGAATGGAGTTTCGAGGTGATGGTTATCCTGGGCTTCGAGGGATTCAGAGACTACATAACAGGCACCATGGCGATAGGAGGACCAAGAGTAGTTCTAGCAGTGATATATAACCCTCCACCAAATGACAGAAGACCTAGGCAGGAGTTTGTCAGACAACATGGCAGTAAATACTATCATTTAGAGGGCAGCCTTTTTTCGCCTGTTGAAGTTGATCTTATTTGCTTATCATGGGAGATTTCAACCATGAAATATAGACAGAGAAAACATGGAACTGCATGGAGGTGAAGAAACATGGAGAGCTAAACTACAGGATGTGGCAACAAGAAACTTTTTAAACCAGAATATCAGGGGACCCACAAGAATGAGAATCAATAATTAACCAGCTTAACTTGACCTGATATTCACTCTGAACGACTCGGACACAAGGGAAGTTACCTTCGAAGATCCCTTGAACAATCACAGTGTACCGATATTTGAGTATATGGTAGAAGTAGGGAAGGGATCAGAAAATAAAAGGCTGGCATTTCGAAAGGGAAGCTACGAGGAGATAAGAACATTCCTAACAGATATAAGATGGGTAACAAAGCTCAGAGGAAAGATGTCCCACGACATGATGGACTACATCACGCAGAAGTGGAACGAGGAAGCAGACAAGTTTGTCCCGGTCCCAAAGAAAGAAACTAAATGCAAATGAGGAATCCATGGTTTAATCAGTTAATCAGGGATGTAAGATGGCAAAACCACTATGTAGTAGGGCATGAAGAAACTAAATAAATAATAGGACACCAGAGAGCAGAGAAATATACCAGAGTGCCAGGAATGAGTACTTCAGGGTGAGAAGAGGAGAGGCAGAAAGACCGTACGAAAATGACATAGCAAGCAAGGCAAAGACTCAACCCAAGTTGATGCACAGCCGCAGCTGAAGGAAAAAACAATGAAGAAGGAAGTAATGACACTGAGGACAAGGGCAGACAGGTTCACTACAAATGACATAGAGGTGTGTGAGGAACTCAATAATAAATTCCAGGAGGTCTTCACCTTAGAGCAAGGACAAGTACCAGAGGTAAAAGAGGGAATATCTAACCAGGCACCACTTTAGGAGATTGTAATTACCAGTGGGGAGGGGAGGAAGCATTTGCTTGAATTGGATATGGCAAAGGCTGTAGGCCTTGATGGAATCTCACCATGGATACTAAAAGAAGGAGCAGAAGCACTGTGTCAACCAATTTTAATGGTGTATAGCAAATTACTGGAAAAAGGAGAACTGTCATAAATTTGGAAGATGGCTATTGTAGTTCCAATATACAAGAAGGGAGAAAGGAGGTACTGAATTACAGGCTGATGTTCCTAACTTGAATACCATGCAAGGTGATGTAGAAGATTGTGTTAAAAAAAAACTAGTAGAACGTCTGGAGTGAAATAATTTTTTAACACATCATCAGCATGGGTTCAGGGATGGCAAATCTTGCCTCACAGGATTATTTGAATTCTATGACCAGGCGATAAAAATTAGGCAAGAAAGAGAAGGGTGTGCTGACTGCATATTTTTGGACTGCAAGAAAGCCTTTGACATGGTACCCCATAGGAGACTAGAGCACAAGCTGGAAATGCAGGCAGGGGTAAAAGGGAAGGTACTCCAATGGCTATGGGCAGTGGTGCAGTGCTGCCGGAGCTCCGACACCTCTGCAAGTGGATGATGGATAAGGAAAGAGAGATGATGGCTTGTGGGTGATGGTTGATCATGGCAGAAAAATCCTGCCCTGTATTACATCACTAATAAGTTAAACATGTTATAATATGTCTTCGTATTTTTAAAGATTCAATGATATTTAAATGTAAATATATTTCAAAAGTAAACAGGATGAATTGTACTGGTAGGAATCTGGAAACAATTCCTGACGCAGGTGGAGGCTTCCTGTCCATTTATGCCAGACAAACGGTATGAGACAAAGTTGCCAACCTACCTCTTTGGATTCTAATATTCAGCGATAATGTTCATGGCTTTAGCAGTAGTTCATTAGACAGGTATTCTTTATAATTCATACAATAGTATAATTTAGTATATTTTACTAGGCAGGTAAAACGACAAAACTGCTACACACAACTTTACATAATTTAGTGGTTCTGGCGTCGTGTAAAATACTGAGTTGGCAACTCTGCTTGTGTGTTTCAGGGGCATTAGTGATATGGTGGCTGGTGGTCCCTGGATTTCTCTCTAATACAGAAGCATTAATTCTCACAAACAACACCATCATGGCTTCTAAGCCAACAATATTGACTCTCCTTTTATCGTAAACAAAATGAAGAGTGTAAGAAGAATAATGTACGGGAGACTGATAATGATAAATGAAAGTGGCAAAAGTTATGTTTCGACTGCTTCTAGTTCAAATTTTCAAAATTGATCCACGTGCAATTCAGAACGTAATGGAGCTTTGAAGTCTAACTTGTATCCCTGTTTAGGTGTTTGGATTGAAGAAATGTGGAAGGAAAAAGGAAAACTATCCATGGTTATTCTTCAGGGATGATAAACATGGGTGTAAAGTATGTGCAAATAAAAGCAATGTAACACTTTTTACTTCTACAGAGTTTAAGACGTGTGAAGTATATAGAAACAGGATAGCAAATGACAGGCTTTTGTCAGGCCCGCTAGAGCTCCGGCACCTATAAAATTGGCATTGCACCCCTGGATAAGGGAATACCTAGGCAACAGAAGACAGTGAGTCACTGTGAGAGGTGAGGTTATAGTGTGGCTAGATATCATTGGTAGAGTCCCGAAGGGGTCAGTCCTTGGACCTATTCTGTTTCTGATATATATAAATGATCTCCCAGAGGGAATAGACTCGTTCCACTCAATATTTGCTGATGATACAAAAATTCTGAGGAGGATCAAGACCGAAGATAGCAGAGGCTGCAAGATGACCTAGATAAACTGAAGGAACGATCCAACAAATAGCAAGTAAATCACAACAAACCCAAGTAAATATAAGGCGATGAAAGTAGATGGAAGGAACTGGTGATCAGACACAAGGTACCGAATGGGAGACGAAGTCCTTCATGAAACGGACAGAGGAAAGATCTAGGAGTTGATATCTCACCGAACCTATCTCCTGAATCCCTCATCACAAGAATAACATGAGTGGCGCATGCAAGATTAGCTAACATCAGAACTACCATCAGATACTTTTGTAAGGAATCATTTAGAACCTTGTATAACACACATGTAAGACGGATAATGGATTATGCGGATCCAGCGTGATGTCCATACTTAGTTAAACACAAAACGAAGTTTGAAAAAGTTCAGAGGTATGCCACTAGGCTAGTCCTCGAGCTGAGTGGTATGAGCTACGAGGAAAGAATAATGGAGCTAAGCCAATCGACACTGGAAGACAGAAGAGTTAGGGGAGACATGATTACCACCTTTCAAATTATCAGAGCAATTGACAGGGTTGACAAAACAATATTTAGCATGGGTGGTTCTTGAACAAGGGGACACAGGTGGAAACTTTTAGGTTAGAATGAACTTTTTCAGTGTCAGAGTAGTTAACAGATGAAATTCCTTAGGCAGTGATGTGGTGGAGGCTGACTCCATACACAGTTTCAAATGTACATGTGATAGAGCCCAGTAGGTTCAGGAACCTCTACACCATTTGATTGACAGTTGAGAGACGGGACCAAAGACCTGAAGCTCAACCCCGCAAGTACAACAAGGCGAGTACACACACATACTCGTGTTCCTATACTGACCTTTCTTATGGAAGGAGATATAGTCAATTGTGGGAGGCGAGGCCGGGTTGAAGATGGAGGAGCCGTTGTGGCAGTGTTGTAGGAGCGCCCAACACAGGGTGGAGAAGCCCGGGTCCCTGCAGGAGCCCCCAGGGCCGCCCATCACCAGCCTGGGCGACACATCCTCCAGCCCAGCCCGGCACGCATCGTAGTAATTAAGGAAACCTGTGCCAGTGATGATACAAACACAGTGCAAAGTAGATATTAATAAAGTGATTTGTTTAATTAAGAATAACTTAACCATATTCCAACGTTAATGAACATAATGTATATAGCTGTGGGAAAACAAATGTATTCACTATTCACACGGTGGACATTAATTTGTAAAAATATTCCATAAGTTCAAAATATCCAAAATATTTTCTATACTGCCGCACACCAGCGAACGGCTTATTTCCTTGTGACAGTGAGAAGAGGAAGACTAAACGTTAATATCTATGACACAAACAGTTCCTCAGTTTACATAGGTAGAGATAATCAATTAGAATAATAGGGGTTGAGAACATATCAGCTACTCAACCTTGAACGGTGAAGTTTAGGTTGTCAAAGTCGTGGTGGTCGGGTTCATTCCAGGTCTCCCAGAGCCAGGAGGTCACCCACGGCAGCCCGTAGCGACCTGACCCGAGCCATCCCAGGTCACCACCACGACCATCCCAGGTCACGCGAGGTCACCACAGGTCACCACAACAATGAGAAAAACAGTTACATAATGTTGCCGCTGTAGTCACCAAAATATCGAAGCATACCTAAGATACATAATGAAATGTTTAAATATTTTATTAAATCTGATTTACTACCAGAAATTTGGGTTAAATATACCAAAAATGTTTACGTTAGTGCAGACACTTTACTAATACTTCATATATGTATAATGTTTAGCGTTAAGATTATGGGGATCCAGAATATTAACACATTACTTGCTGCTATAAAAACTTTGCCTGTTACCCAGAGCATGGCTATGGGGTCCTAAATAATGTAGACTAAGCAGGAACACTTTAACAAATACAAAGAGCAAGGTAATGCTACCAATGTATCTGGTGGCAGTGTGAGCGACGAGTCTCCTCCACCAGACCACCTGAGTGTGGTTTTCCAGGTTAGTGAAGAGTCCGCCTGGGTTGCCCATGAGCTCGAAGCCTGGTCGTAGCTGGTAGTGATGCAGGTGGTCCAGCAGGCGGTCCAGCTGGCTGAAGTTGTACCTTGGTATACCCTTCTCAATGCTGAAATAAAATGTTTTATGTCAGATTACAGAATATACTGAGAATAAGTCACATTACCGTATATGAAACAAGTAACACAACCCAGACAGATATCATTTAATGGAAGGCTGATGAAAATTCACCCCACGTATGTTACCCATGGGTTGAGACCCGTGCATTCTTTTATATTCATTCAACTGGGAGTTGACCCTATCCTGCAGCTGCGGCCCCTGAGGCAACACTCTTCTTAGGTGTTGGTACGGGTGGCGGGGGGGGGGGGGGGGGTTGAACTGGAGGCTCAGTTTGGCTTCCTGAACCAGTCAGCTCGTCTGCTAAGCTCGCTAAGTTGGACATCGAGGCAAGTGAGCATTGTCGGGTTAGTATCCTTAACGGTCCATGGGACCGTTATCGTGCATCATATTCAGCCCCTCAGTGGTTACCCCGCGTATACTGTTCTGGTTACTCCCCTGAGGCTGCTTGCCCCTGTTCTTATGCCTTCCCTTGTTGGGTTTCGTGGTAGGTGGGGATGCGAGGTGTTTATGTTATTTGTAAGTTTCCTTCTGTCCATGTTTACTTGCTCAGACGCGTGAGGTGGGCGACCAGATCCCCAGGTAGGACCGTGTTGGATAAACGGGCTCCATAGCTCCGGCTGTGGTAGGCTAAGATCAGGCTTTTCGGTCCAGGACGGACCGAAACGTCGTCGTCCCTTCACTTTCTAGTGTATGGTTTGGTCAACATATTTCAGCCATGTTATTGTGACTCCTCGTCTGCATCAGGCATTGATTACTCCTTCAGACCTATCCCTTTCCAAAGTTACTATGGCGTCTTTGGCCCACTCCTTCCGGGTGGCTCGAGGTGACGCACTCGCCGTCCGGATCCTACGCTTCCTGCATCGACAACAATCCTTCTTCCACCCCATCTTGAGATGGGGGGACGGTACTCAAAGACCGCCATGAGGTTATTGAGTATATTCTCGAGGCTCAGGGTCATCCTGCACTCCAGGTTAACACGTTCACTCGGCCGCTCACCTCATGGTCATCGTCCTCTTCATGTCGTCAAGATCACCAAAGTCACCAACCCACAGTTGTCATCAGTAATTCTTGCTGGTGTCAAGTGCTCCGTTCACGAATACGTTCCTTCTCCGCCTCTCTGTAATAGGTATTGTAAGTTCAGGCCTTGAGCCTCAAAATATTGCAGTGGGGGTTTCCTTTGCCGCTTGTGTGGCTCTAAGGCCATTCTAATACAAGGTGATGCTTACCCAATTATTTTGTGTCCAAGTCTTCATTATAAGTTTGAACAAGCCATCTTCCACCTTCGACATAGAGATCACATTTCTTTCCCAGAAGCAAGAATTTATGTCCGCCGTCTTTCCTCTTTTTCTGGTATGATATATGCTCGTGCATCATATCGCGCTCCTCTGCCCGACCCTCGTAAGGACCCAGCTGTTCCCATGTCTTAAGTCCCAACACATCCACAAACTCCTCTTCTTTCTCTGCTCTCCAACGATCCACGTCGGTGCATATTACTCTGTAGAGGAACTTGGCTAATGTCGGCGGTTCTCCACGAGGTATCACGGGTTACAGTTAACAGCGGCTCACCTTCTGTCTATAGTCTAAAGGTCTTATCGGACACAACACAAGGCTTCAGAGGTAGATGAGGTAGGAATAGAAGGTGGCGAGGTTCTACAATGCTGCGTAGAAGTAGAATTAAGCCAAAGTCTAGTGGGTGGAGTCATAGATGTCTACTCAGCACGATGATATTGCAGAAGGCGTGCGCCCCCAGGACTGACGCAGCGAACCACCGCCGGGTACATCCTGCAGGAGGGAAATACTCCTGCCAGCAGGCAGTTGAAATGTGGCTCCCTCCATACCTCTCATGCTATGGTTTACAGTTTCCACCACCCCTTTACAGTTTTTCCCTTCCCGTGGTTTTCTTACATTACATTCTTGCAAAGTCACTAGTATGCATAGCATTTCGGTCTGGTCCTTAATTGTAATATTCCCAGGAATACGACCCACCAAATCGTCTAGGAACCAGTACCCATTCACTTCTGGGTGAACAGAGGCGTACAGAGAATAATTGGTGCCTAGTCAATCCTCTCCGGCAAGGATACGAACCTAGGCCAAATCACTTCCTAGGCTTGGGGTGAGTGTTTTACCTCAGCGCCTTGCGGACTGCATTTCCTGTCAACACGTCTCTTAGATCTTCGTTATCTTCTGTGGGGCCTCACCGCCCCTCGGTCCCGTCTTCCTTCTCAGTCTTTTCCACTGTTTCTTGTTTCTGATGCAATCTCCCACATGTATCACTCAGAAACGCAAATTTGTTCTTCTCCCTCTTTCCCTCCAGCAGATAAGAAGGCATAAGTCTTCTCAGGCGCCCCTCCGTCACTCCTTCCCTCTCCATAGCAAAGCCTTCAGACCCTGATGTAGGTGTTCCTGTTGCCTTTGTTTCTTCCTCTGATAATGCTCCTTTTCCAGAGGACGTTATCGTTTCTATCCTTCCTCGGCCAGCCTGCCTCCCTAAGCCACCTGTTCCCTGCACCTTCTTCTCCTCCCGGCCCCTGCTAGCTCTCCTGTGCTCCTTCCCATAGCTCTCACGACCCAATAGTCTCTGTTGAATTTTCCTTTGCCAGCATCCCTGATTTCTCTGATCCTGACCACTGACCGTATCTTGTTTTGTGCTCTTCATCTCATTTATTTACGTTGCAGGCGATGAGTCACAATAACGAGGCTGAAGTATGTGTGTGTTTCTAGTGTGTGGTCTGGTCAACATTTCTTTACGTTATTTTTGTCTTTTTGTTACATCTGTTATTTGTTATATATTTTCTTCAATTGAATGTCAGTGGCTTTTATGTCAATTATAGTGAGCTGCTGTTTTTGATTTTGTAATTTTCACTGTTTTTTGTCTGTCTCCAGGAACTGATTCTTGGAATTCGTGCTGGTCAATTCCGTCGTTATTCCTTTCTCTCCTCCACTCCAACTTCTTCTGGTACTCCTAACTCTACTGTTCTCCTGCTCCGGAACAATGTTCCTTTTGTTCCCCATCTATTTCAGTTGAATATTCATTATACCTCCCCTCATATATTTGTGAATAAATGGCATTCTATCTGTTCTTTTCCTTCCTCTCCATTTCCGATTTTTCTTCCTGATCTCGTGCTCCTTTTAGAATCATCGCCGGAGCCTGTCCTTTAAGTGATTTTAACTGTCGTTACCATTTTGGGGAGATGTTTTATACAAGTTCCCGAACCGTTTTCTGGAACCTTCTGTTATCATTCCTTCTGTCTCTCCTGAATTCCGGCAAGCCAACTCATATCGACTCTCGGGCTCTTCCTTGTAAAGATCGTTCTCGCTGCTCCCCTATTTATATAGACGTGGATTGGAGAGTCCTTGATGTCCCCTCCCCCATAAGAGAGACAATTTTCAAATCCTTGCTTCCTTCTTTTCTTTCCGCCCTCCTCTCCCCCCCCCACCCCTCCCCCTCGGTGGCAGCGGACTGGAATCTCTTCACTCTCCATGGTGCTCCTTCCTGCCCATCTGATATCTCTCCCCCCACTCTTTCTCCTCCTTTATCGTCATACCATAAAGGTCGCGGCTCTCCGTTCTGTCCTCTACCTCGCCTCTCGGGGTGTTCGGAAGTTCCCTCCTTTATAGAATACAGACTGTGCTCGGGCTGGGAACTGTAGGTGGACTACGTGGAAGAGGCACTATTTGGACTATGCCTGAATCTCTCCTTTAGATTCAAAGGGCAAGTGTGTGGTCCCTGAGCCATCACCACAGCTGAAAGTGAGCATTCACACTGTTCTCTCACAAGAACGTTGCATTTTGATGGTAATGTTACATAAGGCCAAAAATGGTCTTACTAGAAAATGGAAGCGGCTCGCGAAAGTGAAGTACTGTCTCGTTTTCTGTCTTGGGTCCTCTGGTAGGTTAGGAGAGGACACTTTAAATTGACCGTTATCTTGACGTTGGGAAACCATAGGAGGACGCGTTGGAGACTTAGAGATCCCACACCTCCATATTGGTGACACACACACCTCCACACTGGTGACACACACCTCCACATTGGTGACACACACACCTCCACACTGGTGACACACACACCTTCACTCTGGTGACACACACACCTTCACTCTGGTGACATACCTAGACACTGGTGGGACACCTCCACACTGCTAACACACACCTCCACACTAGCGACACACACACCTTCACTCTGGTGACACACACCCCACACTGGTGAAACACCACCACACTGGTGACACACACCACCACACTGGTGACACACACACCTCCACACTGGTGACACACACCACCACACTGGTGACACACACACTGTTACGAACCCGGATCCAGTGTCCGAGCATGGAGCAGTGACGACCGCGCCATCTGTGGGTCAGCTCCCGAAACCCCCACCAAATGGCCGACGACACCTGGTGAGGACAAGGTGTACTGGCCACAAACGCCAGTTTCCAGTCCGGTTCAGCTCACAACACAGCCGCTGCTGACCTCTGGTGAGGTGGTGCTCAGACAACAGCGCCATCTATGGAGTGGATAGGTGGGCGTTTGTGTCTGAGCCTGTAAGTGAGGTGCTTTTGTGAGTCCCTGTTATTGATGACGTGTCTGCTTACAGAGTCGACCTGGGACTGCTGTGATGGAAGTTGAGTCAGTCTACCCAAGGCAGCCGTCTCCATACCATGTGCTTAGCTGCAGCAGCTGTGAGTCGGCTCCCGGATGAACACTGTGGTGTTACCCTGCCAGTGAAGTGGCAGTTGAAAGGATCGTCGTTCCCGGGACCGACTGCTGGAGACGATTAACCACTGGGGTTTTGAGGACAGGAGAGTGATTTGTGGTATCACACGAGGCTCCTGACTAGGGCGCTACCCTAGTATCGCTCGTGGAGTGGCCTGACCAGCGTTGCTGATCCGGAACCTGCCAGCAGACCTGCTGGACTTGTGGTTGACGGCCTCCACGGCGGTGCCCCCAGTGGAACTGTATTTTGGCTGACCTGTGGCCAGGGTAGACTCAGCTTCTCAAAGGATTCGTTGTGAGGCCACGAAAGCACCGAGGACTTGGCACCGAGAGTTTGGATCCAGAGTCTTCAGGAGAAGACGATAGTGTATATAATTCCCCTGTGCAGTGTTAATACCCCTCCCCCTGAGTAACCTTTTATATATTATTTATTTGGTGATGGTAATAATTATAATCTTAAGTTTTTGCCTTTATTTCCCTTCCCCTTTAAGTTACTTGCGTCACGGATCTCATTCCTTGAAAGCCACTACTGGCTTGGGGCCGGATACCCTTCCTCTAATGACATCAGAGTACGAACCCAGTTGCGACCCGAGAGGGCCGTAACACACACCACCACACTGGTGACACACACCACCACACTGGTGACACACACACCTCCACACTGGTGACACACACCACCACACTGGTGACACACACACCACCACACTGGTGACACACACACCACCACATTGGTGACACAAACACCTCCACACTGGAAACACACACACCACCACACTGGTGACACACACACCTCCACACTGGTGACACACACACCACCACACTGGTGACACACCTCCACACTGGTGACACACACACCTCCACACTGGTGACACACACACCTCCACACTGGTGACACACACACCACCACACTGGTGGTGTGCCACCAGGCTCGTCCCGGAACTGAGAGGATTGAGCTACGAGGAAAGGCTAAAGGAGCTGAACCTCACATCCCTGGAAAACA
The DNA here is from genome assembly GCF_040958095.1 of Procambarus clarkii. Lineage (NCBI taxonomy): Eukaryota > Metazoa > Arthropoda > Malacostraca > Decapoda > Cambaridae > Procambarus > Procambarus clarkii. Next base: position 4,906,466 of record NC_091223.1, read on the forward strand.
GAAGAGTAAGGGGAGACATGATAACCACCTACAAAATTCTCAGGGGAATTGACAGGGTGGACAAAGACAAACTCTTCAGCACGGGTGGGACACGAACAAGGGGACACAGGTGGAAACTTAGTACCCAGATGAGCCACAGAGACGTTAGAAAGAATTTTTTCAGTGTCAGAGTAGTTAATAAATGGAATGCACTAGGAAGTGATGTGGTGGAGGCTGACTCCATACACAGTTTCAAATGTAGGTATGATAGAGCCCAGTAGGCTCAGGAATCTGTACACCAGTTGATTGACAGTTGAGAGGCGGGACCAAAGAGCCAAAGCTCAACCCCCGCAAGCACAATTAGGTGAGTACAATTAGGTGAGTACTGGTGACACACCTCCACACTGGTGACACACACACCTCCACACTAGTGACACACACCACCACACTGGTGACACACACACCACCACACTGGTGACACACACACCACCACACTGGTGACACACACACCTCCACACTGGTGATACATACACCACCACACTGGTGACACACACACCTCCACACTGGTGACACACACACCACCACACTGGTGACACACACACCACCACACTGGTGACATACCTCCACACTGGTGACACACACACCACTACACTGGTGACACACACATCTCCACACTGGTGACACACACACCTCCACAATTGTGACACCAAAACCTCCACACTGGTAACACACACACCTCACACTGGTGACACACTACCACACAGGTGACACACACACCTCCACACTGGTGACACACACATCTCCACACTGGTGACACACACACCTGCACACTGGTGACACACCTCAACACTGGTGACACACACACATCTCCACAAAGGTGACACACACACCTCCACACTAGTGACACACACATCTCCACACTAGTGACACACACATCTCCACACTGGTAACACACACACCTCCACACTGGTGACACACCTCCACAATTGTGACACCAACACCTCCACACTGGTAACACACACACCTCACACTAGTGACACACTACCACACTGGTGACACACACACCTCCACACTGGTGACACACCTCCACACTGGTGACACACACACCACCACTCTGGTGACACACACACCTCCACTCTGGTGACACACACACCTCCACACTGGTGACACACACACCACCACACTGGTGACACACACACCTCCATACTGGTGACACACACACCTCCACACTGGTGATGCACACACCACCACACTGGTGACACACACACCTCCACACTGGTGACACACCTCCACACTGGTGACACACACACCTCCACACTGGTGACACACCTCCACACTGGTGACACACACACCACCACACTGGTGACACACACCACCAAACTGGTGACACACCTCCACACTGGTGACACACACACCACCACACTGGTGACACATACACCACAACACTGGTGACACAACTCCACACATGTGACATATCTCCACCCTGGTGACACACACACTTCCACACTGGTGACACACTGTTACGAACCCGGATCCAGCGTCCGAGCACGCAGCAGTGATGACCACGCCATCTGTGGGTCAGCTCCCGAAACCCCCTCCAAACGGACGACGACACCTGGTGAGGACGACGTGTACTGGCCACAAGGGCCAGTTTCCAGTCCTGTTCAGCTCACAACACCACCGCTGCTGACCTCTGGTGAGGTGGTGCTCAGACGACAGCGCCATCTATGGAGTGGATATGTCGGGCGTTTGTGCCTGAGCCCGTAAGTGAGGTGTTTTAGTGTGTCCCAGTTATTGATGACGTGTCTGCTTACAGAGTCGACCTGGGACTGCTGTGATGGAAGTTGAGTCAGTCTACCCAAGGCAGCCGTCCCCATACCTTGTGCTTTGCTGCAGCAGCTGTGAGTCGTCTCCCGGAGGAACACTGTGGTGTTACCCTGCCTGTAAAGCGGCAATGAAGGATTGTTGTACCCGGGACCTACTACTGGAGACGATTATCCACTGGGGTATTGAGGACAGGAGAGTGATTTGTGGTATCACACGAGGCTCCTGACTAGGGCGCTACCCTAGTATCGCTCGTGGAGTGGCCTGACCAGCGTTGCTGATCCGGAACCTGCCAGCAGACCTGCTGGACTTGTGGTTGACGGCCTCCACGGCGGTGCCCCCAGTGGAACTGTGTTTTGGCTGACCTGTGGCCAGGGTAGACTCAGCTTCTAAAAGGATTCGTTGTGAGGCCACGAAAGCACCGAGGACTTGGCACCGTGAGTTTGGATCCAGAGTCTTCAGGAGAAGACAATTGTGTAAATAATTCCCTTGTGCAGTGTTAATACCCCTCCCCCTGTGTAATCTTATATTATTTATTGGTGATGGGAACAATTATAATCTTAAGTTCTTAACTTTATTTCCCTTCCCCTTTAAGTTACTTGTGTCACGGATCTCATCCCTTGAAAGCCACTACTGGCTTGGGGCCGGATACAACTTCCTCTAATAACATCAGAGTACGAACCTAGTTGCGACCCGAGAGGGCCGTAACATAATTGGCATCCCCAGCGGGATCCGTCCCCTTGTTAAGTATGTTTGACAGGGGTGGTGAAGTGGCGTAATCCCTGTAAATAACTCCCCCTGTGTGTGACGATTGTGACGTTATACGTCCTGTGCGGTGCTCAAGAGTGACTAAGTGCGATATTGTGCAGTGCGGTGCTCGCTGTGATTAAGCGATTAAGTGCAATATTGTGTAATGCAGTGCTCGGTGTGATTCAGCGCAATATTGTAGAGCGAAGTGTTCACTGGGATTCAGTGCAATATTGTGTAGTGCGGTGCCCGAAGTAATTACGTGCAATATTGGCGAGTGAAGTGAGGCCAGGTGCGATAAAGTGCAATATTGACGTAGAACAGTACTCGGTGCGTTAAGTGCTAAAGTTGAGCGGTGTGTTAAGTGCTAGTTAAGTGTTCCATCTGTGACAATGACAGAAAAAGCTACCATCGATGATCTGGACGATGTTCAGGCTTTTCTGAACAGAGAGGACTGTCTTGCCAGATTAAAATGTCTGAACAAACAGGAACTCGTACTAGTGAGCGCCTACCTGGAGATCAAGATCCGTGCCAGTGATTCCCGTGTGGAGATCTTGTCCAAGGTTCACCGGCACTTGAAGGCAGAAGAGAAACAGGAAGGCGAGGCTCCTAGTACAAAGGAAGGTGAGGAAATAGCTTCCACGGAAAAGGAAGATAAGGGCAGTGACATTGACAGTGATGCAGGTGAGCTTAATATTAGCTTTCTTACAGTCAAAATGCGTGCCCTAGAGATAAATCGCGAGATAGAATGGAAGAAATTAGAAATGGAAAGAGAGAGACAAGATAAAGAATTAGAGATGAGGCGTTTAGAATAAGAAGAGAGGAAGGCAGAAAGAGAAAGAGAAGAGAAACGAGAAAGAGAGAGAAGAGAAACGAGAGAGAGAAGAACGAGAGAGAGAAAGAGACGAACGAGAAAGAGAAGAGAAACGAGAAAGAGAAGAACGAGAAAGAGAAGAGAGACGAGAGAGAGAAGAACGAGAGAGAAAGAGAAGAACGAGAAAGAGAGAGAGAAGAGCGAGAAAGGGAAGAGAAACAGCGAGAGAGAGAAGAAAAAGAAAGACAGAGACAACATGAACTAGAAGTATTACGATTAGGCGGTGGTCGGAGGCAAACAACGGACACCAGCAGTTTCGATCCGGTAAGGAACATCAAAATGGTCCCAAAATTCAACGAGAGGGAAGTTTCGAAGTTCTTCGCAGCCTTCGAGAAAGTCGCTGCCTCTTTGGAGTGGCCAAGGGAGAATTGGGCCATCATGATACAGTCAGTCTTGACTGGGAAGGCCCAAATCGCCTACTCCACGTTATCCCTTGACGACTCCGGCGATTACGACAAGGTGAAGAAGGTCGTGCTCATGGCGTACCAATTGGTACCTGAGGCTTACAGGCAGAAGTTTAGGAACCTGAAAAAGACCTCAGAGCACACTTTCACCGAATTCGCCACCATTAAGGAGCGACTTTTCCAAGAATGTTGTACCTCTCGGAAGGTGGAGACCAAAGAAGACCTCGAGCAGCTTATACTGCTAGAGGACTTCAAGTATTGTTTGTCTGGAGACCTGAAGACGTACTTAGAGGAACAGCAGGTAGAGACCTTGAGTGCGGCAGCCACCATGGCTGAGGAATACATCCTGACGCATAGGCCTTCTGCTAAGTACGTCCCAAGGCATTACCAACGCCGGTTTGACAAACCTCAGGACGAAGAAGAGACTCCCGTCCCACGAAGCGCTAAGAAGACGCCCCCAAGTAGCCCTCCAAGAAAAAGTCCTAGCAGTCCGAAACACCGGAGTCCGAGGAGGAATGTGGTGTGTTGGACCTGTGGGCAGAAAGGGCATGTAGCTGCTAGGTGCCGAGGCAGAAGAGGTGGCAGCGCACGTAGGGAGGTGATGATGATGAGCTGTGTGATACCACCAGCAGGAAGCCAGTCGACGACGACGCAGGAAGGACCAAGTTTGTTCGCCCCTCACACTTCAAGCGGGTACGTAACGAGTGATCATACTGGAAGATCAGTTGTAGTGCTCAGAGATAGTGGAGCAACCCAGTCCCTGATCGTGAGAAGCTCGTTACCCAAAGGAGTGAGTGTGGTTGGGAGACAAGAGGTTGTCCTGGTTGGGTTTCCAAGGACGCAGTACATCGCCCCCTTAGTGCCAGTACATCTCGACTCGCCTTATTTCAGCGGCACATGTGCGTTGGCAGTAGTCGATACCCTCCCTGTGGCTGGGATTGACGTGGTACTAGCCAACGACTTGGTGACAGATTGGAGCATCAATCTTCCCAAGGTCGCGGACGAGTCAGCCAGAACAGCAAGGTCGGAGGTAACGGCAGGCAATGGTAATATCCAGGTAAAGACAGACCCGGATTCAAACAGGTTTAATTTGTCCTCTCCCCTACAGATCGACAGTATTCTAGCAGAGTCTCCTGATTCTTCTCTCGACAAGAAACATGAGGTTACGATGGCAGAAGTACCTGAGCTAGAAGAGAGGCCTTGTGTGCAGGCACCCACGGATACCAACGAGTCTGGAGCGAAGGCGGATGAGTACTTGCGGTATGGCAAGGTACAGCGTTCATTGAACCGACCAGAGATTCCCCAGACGCCAGAGGTATGTGAGGTATGTGCGAAGGTTCTAGAGCCCTCTTCGGTCCAAACCAGGCTAATGGATGTAGCCGGCTATGGACATTACAAGCTCAGAAAGCTTATCCCTCAGTTTACCAAATGTTTCCTACCGGTATTTTGTTTTGTTCTCGTATGTGTTCTCTGTGTTCTCAGTAAGGATCAGTGGACGACCCGAAGGATGATGGCTCCCTTGAACATCGTGAAGAGATCCCAGGGATTAGAGACGTGCACTGCGAGTGTTGCAGTCGACGAAGGAGCCTGGAAGGTGATAGTAGATACAGAAGGTACGACAGATGATAAAATGAGTGACTGTTTCCGGTAGGTTGACACCCCCCGCGTGATTGCTGAGCCTCAATGCAGCGTTATGCGGAACGTTGGTCAACCTGACAGTGGCAGAGCGAATGCCATCCTCGACGTACGAGCAGCCCTGTTGGGACTAGGTGTGGACCAAGTAGAGGAGTATGTAAGTACTGTTTTAACCGCTGTCGCTGTCACTCTAAATTATCAGACCCCTGTATTCCAGGTTCCTGTCTCCCTGAAGGACCGCCGGACCGGTACTAGAAATACCGTCTTTGACCAGCCATCATCGGTGCCACGACATAAGGAAGTGTCGAGTCGCCCCACATCGTGTCTACACCGATCCTTACTCGAGAGGTGTGAGATGATGCCCCTGCTTGGCATCGCAGTGGAAGTGTGGAAGACTACTTCAGACAGATCATCGTCTTCTATCTGCAAGTTCCTATTGTGCCGGAATTGCCCAGTAGGACAGTTCTGTGGACGAGACAGCCTCGCCGTTAGAGTTTACGGTATAAGTGAGTCCATTTGGAGTTGTGTCGCCGTACTAATTTGGTTTGTGTTTCTTTTTATAGAACCCCAAACCAAATTCTTTTTGGTGGGGAGGTGTTACGAACCTAGATCCAGCGTCCGAGCACGGAGCAGTGACGACAGCGCCATCTGTGGGTCAGCTCCCGAAACCCCCTCCAAACGGACGACGACACCTGGTGAGGACGACGTGTACTGGCCACAAGGGCCAGTTTCCAGTCCTGTTCAGCTCACAACACCGCCGCTGCTGACCTCTGGTGAGGTGGTGCTCAGACGACAGCGCCATCTATGGAGTGGATATGTCGGGTGTTTGTGCCTGAGCCCGTAAGTGAGGTGTTTTAGTGTGTCCCAGTTATTGATGACGTGTCTGCTTACAGAGTCGACCTGGGACTGCTGTGATGGAAGTTGAGTCAGTCTACCCAAGGCAGCCGTCCCCATACCTTGTGCTTTGCTGCAGCAGCTGTGAGTCGTCTCCCGGAGGAACACTGTGGTGTTACCCTGCCTGTGAAGCGGCAGTGAAGGATTGTTGTACCCGGGACCTACTACTGGAGACGATTATCCACTGGGGTATTGAGGAGAAGAGAGTGATTTGTGGTATCACACGAGGCTCCTGACTAGGGCGCTACCCTAGTATCGCTCGTGGAGTGGCCTGACCAGCGTTGCTGATCCGGAACCTGCCAGCAGACCTGCTGGACTTGTGGTTGATGGCCTCCACGGCGGTGCCCCCAGTGGAACCGAGTTTTGGCTGACCTGTGGCCAGGGTAGACTCAGCTTCTCAAAGGATTCGTTGTGAGGCCACGAAAGCACCGAGGACTTGGCACCGAGAGTTTGGATCCAGAGTCTTCAGGAGAAGACAATTGTGTAAATAATTCCCTTGTGCAGTTTTAATACCCCTCCCCCTGTGTAATCTTATATTATTTATTGGTGATGGGAACAATTATAATCTTAAGTTCTTAACTTTATTTCCCTTCCCCTTTAAGTTACTTGCGTCACGGATCTCATCCCTTGAAAGCCACTACTGGCTTGGGGCCGGATACAACTTCCTCTAATAACATCAGAGTACGAACCTAGTTGCGACCCGAGAGGGCCATAACACACACACACCACCACACTTATAACACACACACACACACCTCCACAATGGTGACACACACCACCACACTTGTAACACACACACACCACCACACTGGTAACACACACAACACCACACTGGTAACAAACACACCTCCCCACTGGTGACACACACACCTCCACACTGGTGACACACACACATCCACACTGGTGACACACCTACACACTGGTGAAACACACACCTACACACTGGTGACACATCTCCTCACTGGTGACACACCTCCACACTTGTGACACACCGCCACACAGGTGACACACACACCACCACACTAGTGACACACCACCACATTGGTGACACACACACCTCCACACTGGTGACACACACACCTCCACACTAGTAACACACACCTCCACACTGGTAACACACTCACTTTCACACTGGTAACACACACACCTCCACTCTGGTAACACACACACTTTCACACTGCTAACACACACACCACCACACACCTCCACACTGGTGACACACCTCCACACTGGTCACACACACACACCACGACACTGGTAACACACACTACCAAACTGGTAACACACACACCACGACACTGGTAACACACACACCACCACACTGGTAAAACACACACCACCACACTGGTAACACACACACACACATCCACACTGAGTTCACACACACCTCCACACTGATGACCCACAAACCAAAACACTGGTAACACACACACCTCCACACTGGTAACAAACACACCTCTACACTGCTGACACACACACCTCCACACTGGTGACACACACATCTCCACATTGGTGACACATCTCCACACTGGTAACACACACACCACCACACTGGTGACACACCACCACACTGGTGACACACCACCACACTGGTGACACACGCACCACACTGGTGACACACGCACCACCACACTGGTGACACACCACCACACTGGTGACACACGCACCACCACATTGGTGACACACACATCTCCACACTGGTGACGCACACACCTCCAAACTGGTAACACACACCTCCACACTGGTAACACACACACTTTCACACTGGTAGCACACACACACCTCCACAGTGGTAACACACACACTACCACACTGGTAACACACACACACACACCTCCACACTGGTAACACACACACCTCCATACTGGTAACACACACACACACCTCCATACTGCTGACACACACACACCACCACACTGGTGACACACACACCACCACACTGGGAATACACACACACACCTCAACACTGGTGACACACCACCGCACTGGTGACACACACACACCTCCACACTGGTAACACACACACCACCACAATGGAAACACACACACCACCACACTGGTGACACACACACACCTCCACACTGGTAACACACACACCACCACAATGGAAACACACACACCACCACACTGGTGACACACATTTTCACACTGGTGGCACACACACCACTACACTGGTAACACACACACACACCTCCTCACTGGTGACACACCTCCACACTAGTGACACAGACACTTCCACATTGGTGACACACACACCTCCACATTGGTGACACACAACTTCACACTGGTGACATATACACCTCCACACAGAAACACACACACAGAAACACTGGTAACACACACACCTCCACAGTGGTAACACACACACCACCACACTGGTAACACACACACCTGCACACTGGTGACACACATCCACACTGGTGACACACACAACACCACACTGGTGACATACCTCCACACTGGTGACACACACATCTCCACACTGGTGACACACATACCTCCACACTGGTGACACACCTCAACACTGGTGACACACACACATCTCCACACTGGTGACACACACACCTCCACACTAGTGACACACACATCTCCACACTAGTGACACACACATCTCCACACTGGTGACACACCTCCACAATTGTGACACCAACACCTCCACACTGGTAACACACACACCTCACACTGGTGACACTACCACACAGGTGACACACACACCTCCATACTGGTGACACACCTCCACACTGGTGACACACACACCACCACACTGGTGACACACACACCTCCACACTGGTGACACACACACCTCCACACTGGTGACACACACACCACCACACTAGTGACACACACACCTCCACACTGGTAACACACACACCTCCACACTGGTGACGCACACACCACCACAATGGCGACACCTCCACACTGGTGATACACACACCTCCACACTGGTGACACACCTCCATACTGGTGACACACACACCTCCACACTGGTGACACGCCTCCACACTGGTGACACACACACCACCACACTGGTGACACACACCACCACACTGGTGACACACCTCCACACACGTGACACACACCACCACACTGGTGACACATACACCACAACACTGGTGACAACTCCACACTTGTGACATACCTCCACACTGGTGACACACACACCTCCACACTGGTGACACACCACCAAACTGGTGACACACACACCTCCACACTGGTGACACACACACCACCACACTTGTAACACACACACACACCTCCGCAATGGTAACACACACAACACCACACTGGTAAAAAACACACCTCCACACTGGTGACACACACACACCTCCACACTGGTGACACACACACATCCACACTGGTGACACACACACCTCCACACTGGAAACACACCTCCACACTGGTGACACACACACTTACACACTGGTGACACACCACCACACTGGTGACACATATCCACACTGGTGACACACACCTACACACTTGTGACACATCTCCTCACTGGTGACACACACACCACCACACTAGTGACACACCACCACATTGGTGACACACACACCTCCACACTGGTGACACACACACCTCCACACTAGAAACACACACCTCCACATTGGTAACACACACACTTTCACACTGATGACACCCACACCTAAACACTGGTGACACACACACCTCCACACTGGTAACACACACACCACCACACACCTCAACACTGGGAACACACACACCTCCACACTGGTGACACACACACCACCACACTGGTAACACACACCACCAAACTGGTAACACACACACACACCACGACACTGGTAACACACACACCACCACACTGGTAAAACACACCGCCACACTGGTAACACACACACACACCTCCACACTGATGACACACACACCTCCACACTGATGACCCACAAACCTAAACACTGGTAACACACAAACCTCCACACTGGTAACACACACACCTCCACACTGGTGACACACACACCTCCACAATGGACACACACACACACCACCACACTGGTAACACACAAACCTCCACACTGGTGACACGCACACCACCACACTGGTAACACACAAACCTCCTCACTGGTGACACTTACACCTCCACATTGGTAACACACACACCTCCACAATGGTAACACATACACCACCAAATTGATGAGGCACACACCACCACACTGGTAAAACACACAAATCACCACACTGGTAAGACACACACCACCACACTGGTGACACATCTCCACACTGGTGACACACACACCTCAACACTGGTGACTCACAAACCTCCACACTTGTGACTTACACACCTCCACACTGGTGACACACTCTTCACCACACTGGTAACACATACACCACCACACTGGTGAGACACACACCACCACACTGGTAACACACACACCACCACACTGGTAACACACACACCACCACACTGGTGACACACACACCACCACACTGGTGACACACACACCACCACAATGGTGACATACATACCACCACACTGGTCACACACACACCACTACACTGGTAACACACAAACCACCACACTGGTGACAAACACACCATCACACTGGTGACACACACCACCACACTGGTGACACACACACCTCCACACTGGTGACACACCTCCACACTGGTAACACACACACCTCCACACTGGTGACACACACACCTCCACACTGGAAACACACACACCTCCACAGTGGTGACACACACACCACCACACTGGTAACACACACACCTCCACACTGGTAACACACACACCACCACACTGGTGACACACACACCACCACACTGGTGACACACACACCACCACACTGGTAACACACAAACCTCCACACTGGTGACACTTACACCTCCACACTGGTAACACACACATCTCCACACTGGTAACAAACACACCTCTACACTGCTGACACACACACCTCCACACTGGTGACACACACACCTCCACATTGGTGACACACACACCTCCACACTGGTGACACACACACCTCCACACTGGTGACTCACAAACCTCCACACTGGTGATACACACACCTCCACACTGGTGAAACACTCCCCACCACACTGGTAACACATACACCACCACACTGGTGACATACCTCTACACTGGTAACACATACACCACCACACTGGTGACATACCTCTACACTGGTGACACACACCTCCACACTGGTGACTCACAAACCTCCACACTGGTGATACACACACCTCCACACTGGTGAAACACACACCACCACACTGGTAACACACTCACCACCACACTGGTAACACACACACCACTACACTGGTAACACACACCACCACACTGGTGACACACACACTACCACATTGGTGATACACACACCACCACAATCGTGACACACACACCACCACACTGGTCACACACACACCACCACACTGGTGATACACACACTTCCACACTGTTGATGCACACACCTCCACACTGGTGACACACCATCACACTGCTAACACACACACCACCACACTGGTGACACACACACCACAACACTGTTAACACACACACCACTACAATGGTGACATACCTCTACACTGGTGACACACACACCTCCGCACTAGTGATTCACACACCCCCACACTGGTGACACATACACCTCCACACTGGTAACACACACACCTCCACAATGGTAACACATACACCACCACACTGGAGAGACACACACCACCACATTGGTAACACACACACACCACCACACTGGTAACACACACACCACCACACTGGTGAAACACATACCACCACACTTGTGACACACCACCACACTGGTGACACACACACCTTCATACTGGTAACACACAAACCACCACACTGGTGACACACACACCATTACACTGGTGACACACACCACCACATTGGTGACACACACACCACCACAATGGTGACACACATACCACCACACTGGTGACACACACACCATTACACTGGTGACACACACCACCACACTGGTGACACACACACCTCCACACTGGTGACAAACACCACCACACTGATGACACACACCACAACACTGGTGACACACACACTACTACACTGATGACACACACACCACAACACTGTTAACACACACTCCTCCACACTGGTGACACACACGCCTCCACACTGGTGACACACACATCTCCACACTGTTGACACATACACCACCACATTGGAGACACACACCACCACACTGGTAACACTCAAACAACCACTCTGATGACATACTCACCACAACACTTGTGACATACACCACCACACTGGTGACACACACACCTCCACACTGGAAATACACACACCACCACACTGGTGACACACACACCTCCACACTCGGTTGAGAGGCGGGACCAAACAGCCAGAGCTCAACCCCGCAAACACAACTAGGTGAGTACTAGTAACACACACACCTCCACACTGGTGACACACCTCCACACTGGTAACACACACACCTCCACACTGGTGACACACCTCCACACTGGTGACACACCTCCACACTGGTAACACACACACCTCCACACTGGTGACACACCTCCACACTGGTAACACACACACCTCCACACTGGTGACACACACCACCACACTGGTAACACACACACCACTACACTGGTAACACACACACCTCCATACTGGTGACACACCTCTACACTGGTAACACTCACACCACCACACTTGTAACACACACACCTACACACTAGTGTCACACACACCACCACACTGGAGACACACCTCCACACTAGTGACGCACACAATTCCACACTGGTGACACACACACCTCCACACTGGTGACACACACACCTCCACACTGGTGACACACACACCTCCACACTGGTGACACACACACCTCCACACTGGTGACACACCACCACACTGGTGACACACACACCTCAACACTGGTAATACACACACACCAACACACCGGTGACTCCACCACACTAGTGACACACACACCTCTACACTGGTGACACACACATACCACCACACTAGTGACACACACACCTCCACACTGGTAACACACACACACCACCACACTGGTAACACACACACACCACCACACTGGTAACTCCACTACACTGGTGGCACACACACCTCTACACTGGTGACACACACACCTTCTCACTAGCAACACACACACCACCACACTGGTGACGCACACACCACCACACTGGTGACACACATACCACCACACTGGTGACACACCACCACACTGGTGACACACACACCTCCACACTGGTGACACACCTCCACACTGGTGACACACCTCCACACTGGTAACACACACACCTCCACACTGGTGACACACACACCACTGTCGGAAAATCCGACACCATTTAATAATATCATACTGACAGATAATATTGCTGTGTTGTATAAACAAGTTACCCATAGAAAATGTAAATTGTAGTGGAATTACCGTCTATAGAAAACGGAATATCATTACCAAATACTATTATAAATTCACCACCTATTATGGTGGGAATTATTCTTAAATACATTAGTCTTTGGACTTTACCATCATAAAACTATCTCATATAAATTAACTTAATTATCAGAATTAAAATAGAGTAAATGTGACCCTTCTATCACTTTCTGTCATCTGGACAATGTAGGCCAATAGCGTCAGTTGTGAGGGAGTGGTCAGCCATTGTTATTGTAAGACACCAGAGGCATGGGAGCAATTTGGCTCTTGTTAATTTTACTTGGACGAAATGTTATGGAAACCAAAGGTGTACCATCATCAACACGCTGTCAACAAATTCAAGTTAAGTGTTCTACCGAAACCCATTTATCTATCATTTATGGCCATTAATGGCATTAGATAGGGTGGGCCAGTTTGAGCATGAGATCGCCTCATACTAAAGGTAATTAAGCCAGGTCATCATGGTTCCATGTACAGTGTTTTCTCTGATATAGCTGTCATATATTAGGATTCTGGCTTTACAGCTAGCGCCCTTTTGACAGGTCAAGACGAGGAAGCATGCTTTGTGTGCCAGTAACTGGGTGATGGAAGCTACCTCATAGAGGATAATTTGGTGTCTACATCCTGGTTATACCTGGTGGACTAAGGCCTGCTGTACAATAAGATAAGGAACCTCTTCAATGTATGTAGTCTAATACTGTAGTTTGATTGGCTGCATATATATATGAATTTAATATAAACCCCCCCTAATGTGTAGAGGATCGATTTGTGAGATTGTGAGATCATTGCAGAAATACAGTCCACTCATTATCATACAAATTGCTATCGAAGTATATAAATTAACGTAAATATAAATTTATATAAATTAAATAAATATAAATCTCACAGGTCGGTTCCCACAAACACAACACTGGTAACACACACACCACTACAATGGTGACACACAAACCAACACACTGGTAACACACACAACACTACACTGGTGACACACCTCCACACTGGTGACACACACACCTCCGCACTAGTGACTCACACACCTCCACACTGGGGACACATACACCTCCACACTGGTAACACACACACCACCACACTGGTGACACACATACCACCACACTGGTAACACACACCACCACACTGGTGACACACATACCACCACACTGGTGGTACACCACCATACTGGTGACACACTCACCTCCATACTGGTGACTTACACACCTCCACACTGGTGACACACTCTTCACCACACTGGTAACACATACACCACCACACTGGTGAGACACACACCACCACACTGGTAACACACACACCACCACACTGGTAACACACACACCACCACACTGGTGGCACACACACCACCACACTGGTGACATACATACCACCACACTGGTCACACACACACCACTACACTGGTAACACACAAACCACCACACTGGTGACAAACACACCACCACACTGGTGACACACACCACCACACTGGTGACACACACACCTCCACACTGGTGACACACCTCCACACTGGTAACACACACACCTCCACACTGGTGACACACACACCTCCACACTGGAAACACACACACCTCCACAGTGGTGACACACACCACCACACTGGTAACACACACACCTCCACACTGGTAACACACACACCACCACACTGGTGACACACACACCACCACACTGGTGACACACACACCACCACACTGGTAACACACAAACCTCCACACTGGTGACACTTACACCTCCACACTGGTAACACACACACACCTCCACAATGGTAACACATACACCACCACACTGATGAGGCACACACCACCACATTGGTAAAACACACACACCACCACACTGGTAAGACACACAACCACACTGGTGACACACACACCTCCACACTGGTGACACACACACCTCCACACTGGTGACTCACAAACCTCCACACTGGTGATACACACACCTCCACACTGGTGAAACACTCCCCACCACACTGGTAACACATACACCACCACACTGGTGAAACACACACCACCACACTGGTAACACACTCACCACCACACTGGTAACACACACACCACTACACTGGTAACACACACCACCACACTGGTGACACACACACTACCACATTGGTGATACACACACCACCACAATCGTGACACACACACCACCACACTGGCCACACACACACCACCACACTGGTGATACACACACTTCCACACTGTTGATACACACACCTCCACACTGGTGACACACCATCACACTGCTAACACACACACCACCACACTGGTGACACACACACCACAACACTGTTAACACACACACCTCCACACTAGTGACACACACCACCACATTGGTGACACACACACCACCACACTGGTCACACACACACCACTACACTGGCAACACACAAACCACCACACTGGTGACACACACACCACAACACTGTTAACACACACACCTCCACACTAGTGACACACACCACCACATTGGTGACACACACACCACCACACTGGTCACACACACACCACTACACTGGCAACACACAAACCACCACACTGGTGACACACACACCTCTACACTGGTGACACACACACCTTCTCACTAGCAACACACACACCACCACACTGGTGACGCACACACCACCACACTGGTGACACACATACCACCACACTGGTGACACATCACCACACTGGTGACACACACACCTCCACACTGGTGACACACACACCTCCACACTGGTGACACACCTCCACACTGGTAACACACACACCTCCACACTGGTGACACACACACCACTGTCGGAAAATCCGACACCATTTAATAATATCATACAGACAGATAATATTGCTGTGTTGTATAAACAAGTTACCCATAGAAAATGTAAATTGTAGTGGAATTACCGTCTATAGAAAACGGAATATCATTACCACATACTATTATAAATTCACCACCTATTATGGTGGGAATTATTCTTAAATCCATTAGTCTTTGGACTTTACCATCATAAAACCATCTCATATAAATTAAATTAATTATCAGAATTAAAATAGAGTAAATGTGACCCTTCTATCACTTTCTGTCATCTGGACAATGTAGGCCAGTAGCGTCAGTTGTGAGGGAGTGGTCAGCCATTGTTATTGTAAGAGACCAGAGGCATGGGAGCAATTCGGCTCCTGTTAATTTTACTTGGACGAAGTGTTATGGAAACCAAAGGTGTACCATCATCAACACACTGTCAACAAATTCAAGTTAAGTGTTCTACCGAAACCCATTTATCTATCATTTATGGCCATTAATGTCATTAGATAGGGTGGGCCAGTTAGAGCATGAGATCGCCTCATACTAAAGGTACTTAAGTCAGGTCTTCATGGTTCCATGTACATTGTTTTCTCTGATATAGCTGTCATATATTAGGATTCTGGCTTTACAGCTAGCGCCCTTTTGACAGGTCAAGACGAGGAAGCATGCTTTGTGTGCCAGTTACTGGGTGATGGAAGCTACCTCAAAGAGGATAATTTGGTGTCTACATCCTGGTTATACCTGGTGGACTAAGGCCTGCGGTACAATAAGATAAGGAACCTCTTCAATGTATGTAGTCTAATACTGTAGTTTGATTGGCTGCATATATATAAATTTAATATAAACCCCCCCTAATGTGTAGAGGATCGATTTGTGAGATTGTGAGATCATTGCAGAAATACAGTCCACTCATTATCATACAAATTGCTATCGAAGTATATAAATTATCGTAAATATAAATTTATATAAATTAAATAAATATAAATCTCACAGGTCGGTTCCCACAACCACCACACTGGTAACACACACACCACCACACTGGTGACACACACAACACTACACTGGTGACACACCTTCACACTGGTGACACACACACCTCCACACTGGGGACACATACACCTCCACACTGGTAACACACACACCTCCACAATGGTAACACATACACCACCACACTGGTGAGACACACACCATTACATTGGTAACACACACACACCACCACACTGGTAACACACACCACCACACTGGTGACACACATACCACCACACTGGTGACACACCACCACACTGGTGACACACTCACCTCCATGCTGGTGACACCCACACCTCCACACTGGTGACACACTCTTCACCACACTGGTAACACATACACCACCACACTGGTGAGACACACACCATCACACTGGTAACACACACACCACCACACTGGTAACACACACACCACCACACTGGTGACACACACACCACCACACTGGTGACACACACCACCACACTGGTGACACACACCACCACACTGGTGACACACACACCACCACAATGGTGACATACATGCCACCACACTGGTCACACACACACCACCACACTGGTCACACACACACCACTACACTGGTAACACACACACCACCACACTGGTGACACACACCACCACACTGGTGACACACACACCTCCACACTGGTGACACACATCCACACTGGTAACACACACACCTCCACACTGGTGACACACACACCTCAACACTGGAAACACACACACCTCCACAGTGGTGACACACACACCACCACACTGGTAACACACAAACCTCCACACAGATAACACACACACCACCACACTGGTGACACACACACCACCACACTAGTAACACACACACCTCCACAGTGGTGACACACACACCACCACACTGGTAACACACAAACCTCCACACAGGTAACACACACACCTCCACACTGGTGACATACACACCTCCACACTGGAAACACACACACCTCCACACTGGTGACACACACACCACCACACTGGTAACACACAAACTTCCACACTGGTGACACTTACACCTCCACACTGGTAACGCACACACCTCCACAATGGTAAAACATACACCACCACACTGATGAGGCACACACCACCACATTGGTAAAACACACACACCTCCACACTGGTAACACACACACCACCACACTGGTGACACACCTCCACACTGGTGACACGCACACCTCCACACTGGTGACTCACAAACCTCCACACTGGTGACACACACACCTCCACACTGGTGAAACACTCCCCACCACACTGGTAACACATACACCACCACACTGTTGAGATACACACCACCACACTGGTAACACACTCACCACCACACTAATAACACACACACCACTACACTGGTAACACACACCACCACACTGGTGACACACACACTACCACATTGGTGATACACACACCACCACAATGGTGACACACACACCACCACACTGGTCTCACACACACCAACACACTGGTGATACACACACTTCCACACTGGTGATACGCACACCTCCACACTGGTGACACACCATCACACTGCTAACACACACACCACCACACTGGTGACACACACACCTCCACACTGGTGACACACACACCTCCACACTGGTAACACACACACACCACCACACTGGTGACGAAACCACACTGGTGACACACACACCTCTACACAGGTGACACACACACCTCCACACTGGTGATGCACACACCCACACACTGGTGACACACATACCACCACTCTAGTGACACACACACACCTCCACACTGGTAGCGCACACACACCATCACACTGGTGACTCCACCACACTGGTGACACACACACCTTCTCACTGGCAACACACACACCACCACACTGGTGACGCATCCACCACCACATTGGTGACACATAAACCACCACACTGGTGACACACCTCCACACTGGTGACACACACACCTCCACACTGGTGACACACACACCTCCACACTGGCAACACACACACCTCCACACTGGTAATACACACACCACCACATTGGTGACACACACACCTCCACACTGGTGACACATCTCTACACTGGTAACACACACACCACTACACTGGTGACACACAAACCAACACACTGGTAACACACACACCACTACACTGGTGACAAACCTCCACACTGGTGACACACACACCTCTACACTGGTGACTCACACACCTACGCACTGGTGACACATCTCTACACTGGTAACACACACACCACTACACTGGTGACACACAAACCAACACACTGGTAACACACACACCACTACACTGGTGACAAACCTCCACACTGGAAACACACACACCTCCACACTGGTGACAAACCTCCACACTAGTGACACACACACCTCCACACTGGTGACACACTCATCACCACACTGGTAACACATACACCACCACACTGGTGAGACACGCACCACCATACTGTTAACATACACCACCACACTGGTAACACACACACCACCACACTGGAGACACACACCACCACACTGGTGACACACACCACCACACTGGTGAGTGACACACACACCTTAACACTGGTGACACACACACCTCCACACTGGTGACACACACACCGCCACACTGGCGACACACACACCACCACACTGGTGACACACACCACCAAACTGGTGGCACACCACTACACTGGTAACACACAAACACCTCCACACTGGTAACACACAAACCTCCAAACTGGTAACACAAACACCACCACACTGGTGACACACACACCTCCACACTGGTGACACACACACCACCACACTGGTAACACACACACCTCCACACTGGTAACACACACCACCACACTGGTAACACACACACCTTCTCACTGGTAACACACACACCACCACACTGGTGATGCACACACCACCACACTGGAGACACATCTTCACACTGGTGACACACACACCTCCACACTGGTTACACACACACACCACCACACTGGTGACTCCACCACACTGGTGACACACACACCTCTACACTGATGACACACACACCTTCTCACTGGCAACACACACACCACCACACTGGTGACGCAAACACCACCACACTGGTGACACACCTTCACACTGGTGACACACACACCTCCACACTGGTGACACACACACCTCCACACTGGTAACACACACACCTCCACACAGGTAATACACACACCACCACATTGGTGACACACACACCTCGACACTGGTGACACACCTCCACACTGGTAACACACACACCTCGACCCTGGTGACACACACACCACCACACTGGTGACTCCTACCTTGAGGCTACCTTTAGGTGCTTCCGGGGCTTAGTGTCAGCGCGGCCCGGTCGTCGACCAGGCCTCCGGGTTGCTGGACTGATCAACCAGGCTGTTAGACGCGGCTGCTCGCAGCCTGACGTATGAGTCACAGCCTGGTTGATCAGGTATCCTTTGGAGGTGCTTTGGAGGTATCCTTTGGGGGTACACCACCACACCACTGGTGACACACTGGTGACTCCACCACACTGGTGACACACACACCTCTACACTGGTGACACACACACCTTCTCACTGGTAAAACACACCACCACACTGGTGACGCACACACCACCACATTGGTGACACACATACCACCACACTGGTGACACACCTCCACACTGGTGACACACACACCTCCGCACTGGTAACACACACACCTCCACACTGGTAATACACACACCACCACATTGGTGACACACACACCTCCACACTGGTGACACACCTCCACACTGGTAACACACTCACCTCCACCCTGGTGACACACACACCACCACACTGGTGACTCCACCACACTGGTGACACACACACCTCTACACTGGAGACACACACACCTTCTCACTGGTAACACATACACCACCACACTGGTGAGACACACACCAACACACTGGTAACACACACACCACCACAATGGTAACACACACACCACCACACTGGTGACACATACACCACAACACTGGTAACACACACACCTCCACACTGGTAACACACACACCTCCACACTGGTGACACACACACTTCCACACTGGTGACACACACACCTCCACACTGGTGACACACACACCACCACGCTGGTGACACACACTGCCACACTGACGGTACACCACCACACTGGTAACACTCAAACCACCACACTGATGACACACACCACCACAATGGTGATACACACATCCACACTGGTGACACACACACCTTAACACTGGTGACACACACACCTCCACACTGGTGACACACACACCTCCACACTGGTGACACATACACAACCACATTGGTGACACACACCACCACACTGGTGACACACACACCACCACAATGGTGACATACATACCACCACACTGATCACACACACACCACTACAATGGTGACACACAAACCAACACACTGGTAACACACACACCACCACACTGGTAACTCACACACCACCACACTGGTGACACACACACCACCACACTGGTGACACACACCACCACACTGGTGACACACACACCACCACAATGGTGACATACATACCACCACACTGGTCACAAACACACCACTACACTGGTAACACACAAACCACCACACTGGTGACAAACACACCACCACACTGGTGACACACACCACCACACTGGTGACACACACACCTCCACACTGGTGACACACCTCCACACTGGTAACACACACACCTCCACACTGGTGACACACACACCTCCACACTGGAAACACACACACCTCCACAGTGGTGACACACACACCACCACACTGGTAACACACACTCCTCCACACTGGTAACACACACACCACCACACTGGTGACACACACACCACCACACTGGTGACACACACACCACCACACTGGTAACACACAAACCTCCACACTGGTGACACTTACACCTCCACACTGGTAACACACACACACCTCCACAATGGTAACACACACACCACCACACTGATGAGGCACACACCACCACATTGGTAAAACACACACACCACCACACTGGTAAGACACACACTCCACACTGGTGACACACACACCTCCACACTGGTGACTCACAAACCTCCACACTGGTGATACACACACCTCCACACTGGTGAAACACTCCCCACCACACTGGTAACACATACACCACCACACTGGTGAAACACACACCACCACACTGGTAACACACTCACCACCACACTGGTAACACACACACCACTACACTGGTAACACACACCACCACACTGGTGACACACACACTACCACATTGGTGATACACACACCACCACAATCGTGACACACACACCACCACACTGGTCACACACACACCACCACACTGGTGATACACACACTTCCACACTGTTGATACACACACCTCCACACTGGTGACACACCATCACACTGCTAACACACACAACACCACACTGGTGACACACACACCACAACACTGTTAACACACACACCTCCACACTAGTGACACACACCACCACATTGGTGACACACACACCACCACACTGGTCACACACACACCACTACACTGGCAACACACAAACCACCACACTGGTGACACACACACCTCTACACTGGTGACACACACACCTTCTCACTAGCAACACACACACCACCACACTGGTGACGCACACACCACCACACTGGTGACACACATACCACCACACTGGTGACACATCACCACACTGGTGACACACACACCACCACACTGGTCACACACACACCACTACACTGGCAACACACAAACCACCACACTGGTGACACACACACCTCTACACTGGTGACACACACACCTTCTCACTAGCAACACACACACCACCACACTGGTGACGCACACACCACCACACTGGTGACACACATACCACCACACTGGTGACACATCACCACACTGGTGACACACACACCTCCACACTGGTGACACACACACCTCCACACTGGTGACACACCTCCACACTGGTAACACACACACCTCCACACTGGTGACACACACACCACTGTCGGAAAATCCGACACCATTTAATAATATCATACAGACAGATAATATTGCTGTGTTGTATAAACAAGTTACCCATAGAAAATGTAAATTGTAGTGGAATTACCGTCTATAGAAAACGGAATATCATTACCACATACTATTATAAATTCACCACCTATTATGGTGGGAATTATTCTTAAATCCATTAGTCTTTGGACTTTACCATCATAAATCCATCTCGTAAATTAAATTAATTATCAGAATTAAAATAGAGTAAATGTGACCCTTCTATCACTTTCTGTCATCTGGACAATGTAGGCCAGTAGCGTCAGTTGTGAGGGAGTGGTCAGCCATTGTTATTGTAAGAGACCAGAGGCATGGGAGCAATTCGGCTCCTGTTAATTTTACTTGGACGAAGTGTTATGGAAACCAAAGGTGTACCATCATCAACACACTGTCAACAAATTCAAGTTAAGTGTTCTACCGAAACCCATTTATCTATCATTTATGGCCATTAATGTCATTAGATAGGGTGGGCCAGTTAGAGCATGAGATCGCCTCATACTAAAGGTACTTAAGCCAGGTCTTCATGGTTCCATGTACATTGTTTTCTCTGATATAGCTGTCATATATTAGGATTCTGGCTTTACAGCTAGCGCCCTTTTGACAGGTCAAGACGAGGAAGCATGCTTTGTGTGCCAGTTACTGGGTGATGGAAGCTACCTCAAAGAGGATAATTTGGTGTCTACATCCTGGTTATACCTGGTGGACTAAGGCCTGCTGTACAATAAGATAAGGAACCTCTTCAATGTATGTAGTCTAATACTGTAGTTTGATTGGCTGCATATATATAAATTTAATATAAACCCCCCCTAATGTGTAGAGGATCGATTTGTGAGATTGTGAGATCATTGCAGAAATACAGTCCACTCATTATCATACAAATTGCTATCGAAGTATATAAATTATCGTAAATATAAATTTATATAAATTAAATAAATATAAATCTCACAGGTCGGTTCCCACAACCACCACACTGGTAACACACACACCACCACACTGGTAACACACACAACACTACACTGGTGACACACCTTCACACTGGTGACACACACACACCTCCGCACTGGTGACTCACACACCTCCACACTGGGGACACATACACCTCCACACTGGTAACACACACACTTCCACAATGGTAACACATACACCACCACACTGGTGAGACACACACCATCACATTGGTAACACACACACACCACCACACTGGTAACACACACCACCACACTGGTGACACACATACCACCACACTGGTGACACACCACCACACTGGTGACACACTCACCTCCATGCTGGTGACACCCACACCTCCACACTGGTGACACACTCTTCACCACACTGGTAACACATACACCACCACACTGGTGAGACACACACCATCACACTGGTAACACACACACCACCACACTGGTAACACACACACCACCACACTGGTGACACACACACCACCACACTGGTGACACACACACCACCACACTGGTAACACACAAACCACCACACTGGTAACACACACACCACCACACTGGTGACACACACCACCACACTGGTGACACACACACATCCACACTGGTGACACACCTCCACACTGGTAACACACACACCTCCACACTGGTGACACACACACCTCCACACTGGAAACACACACACCTCCAAAGTGGTGACACACACACCACCACACTGGTAACACACAAACCTCCACACAGGTAACACACACACCACCACACTGGTGACACACACACCACCACACTAGTAACACACACACCTCCACAGTGGTGACACACACCACCACACTGGTAACACACAAACCTCCACACAGGTAATACACACAGCTCCACACTGGTGACACACACACCTCCACACTGGAAACACACACACCTCCACACTGGTGACACACACACCACCACACTGGTAACACACAAACTTCCACACTGGTGACACTTACACCTCCACACTGGTAACGCACACACCTCCACAATGGTAAAACATACACCACCACACTGATGAGGCACACACCACCACATTGGTAAAACACACACACCTCCACACTGGTAACACACACACCACCACACTGGTGACACACCTCCACACTGGTGACACGCACACCTCCACACTGGTGACTCACAAACCTCCACACTGGTGACACACACACCTACACACTGGTGAAACACTCCCCACCACACTGGTAACACATACACCACCACACTGGTGAGACACACACCACCACACTGGTAACACACTCACCACCACACTAATAACACACACACCACTACACTGGTAACACACACCACCACACTGGTGACACACACACTACCACATTGGTGATACACACACCACCACAATGGTGACACACACACCACCACACTGGTCACACACACACCAACACACTGGTGATACACACACTTCCACACTGGTGATACACACACCTCCACACTGGTGACACACCATCACACTGCTAACACACACACTACCACACTGGTGACACACACACCTCCACACTGGTGACACACACACCTCCACACTGGTAACACACACACACCACCACACTGGTGACTAAACCACACTGGTGACACACACACCTCTACACAGGTGACACACACACCTTCTCCCTGGTAAAACACACACCACCACACTGGTGATGCACACACCCACACACTGGTGACACACATACCACCACACTAGTAACACACACACACCTCCACACTGGTAGCGCACACACACCATCACACTTGTTACTCCACCACACTGGTGACACACACACCTTCTCACTGGCAACACACACACCACCACACTGGTGACGCATCCACCACCACATTGGTGACACATAAACCACCAAACTGGTGACACACCTCCACACTGGTGACACACACACCTCCACACTGGTGACACACACACCTCCACACTGGTGACACACACACCTCCACACTGGCAACACACACACCTCCACACTGGTAATACACACACCACCACATTGGTGACACACACACCTCCACACTGGTGACACACCTCTACACTGGTAACACACACACCACTACACTGGTGACACACAAACCAACACACTGGTAACACACACACCACTACACTGGTGACAAACCTCCACACTGGTGACACACACACCTCTACACTGGTGACTCACACACCTACGCACTGGTGACACATACACCTCCACACTGGAAACACACACACCTCCTGTTACGGCCCTCTCGGGACGCAACGGGGTTCTCACTCTGATGTTGTTAGAGGAAGATATATGTATCCGTTCCCAAGCCAGTAGTGGCTATCAAGGGATGAGATCCGTGACGCAAGTAACTTAAAGGGAGTAGGGAAAGAAAGGTAAGAACTTAATATAATATAATGTTCACCATCACCGTTTAAATATATAGAATAAAAGAGTACACAAGGGGGAGGGGTATTAACACTTTACAAGGGGATCGTGCACAATCTAGTCTTCTGCTGAAGACTCTTGATCAAGAAGCTAGGTGCTGAGTCCGCGGTGCTTTCTTCGTGGCCTCAAGACGTGTCCTCTGAGAACGCCGAGCCTACCCTGGCCACAGGTCAGCCACAACACAGGTCCACTGGGGGCACCGTCGTGGAGGCCGTCAACCACACGTCCAGCAGGTCTGCTGGCAGGTACTGAGCCACCAAGGCTGGTACGGCCACTCCACGAACGATAAAAGGGGTACGCCCTAGACAGGAGTCTCGTGTGATATCACCAATCACCCTCCTGTCCTCAATACCCCAGTGGATTATCGTCTCCAACCGTCGGTCCCGGGTAAATCCTTTCACTGCCACTCCACTGGCAGGCTAACACACCACAGTGTTCTTCCGGGGGGACGACGTCACAACAGCTGCAGCAAACTTCACAGTATGGAGACTGGCTGCCTCGGGTAGACTGACTCCACCTTCAACACAGTGGTCCCAGGTCGGCTCTGTAAGCAGACACGTCATCAATAACCGGGACACTAATACACCACACTTACAGGCTCGGGGACAAACACCTGACGTATCCAGTCCATAGATGGCGCTGTCGTCGGAGCGCCACCTCACCAGAGGTCAGGAGCGGCGGTGTTGAGCGCTGAACCAGACTGGAAACTGGTCCTCGAGTCCAGTACACGCTGTCCTCACTAGGTGTCGTCGTTCGTTTGGCGGGGGTTTCGGGAGCTGACCCACAGATGGCGTGTTTGTCACTGCTCCAGGCTCGGACACTGGATCCGGGTTCGTAACACCTCCCCACCAAAAAGAATTTGGTTTGGGGTTCTACAAAAAGAAACACAAACCAAATTAGTACGACGACACTGCTCCAAATGGACACACATGCTTTATGATCTGGAATAGCGAGGCTGTCTCGTCCACAGAACTGTCCTACTGGGCAATTCCGGCACAACGGGAACTTTAAAATTGAAGGCAAGGTCCTGCCTGGTGTAATCTTCCACATCTTCACCGTCTCCACCGAGATGGCAAGCAGGGGCATCATCTCACCTCTCTCGAGTACGGATTGGTTTCGACACGATTTCGGGTGACTCGACACTTCCTTATGTCGTGGCACCGATGATGGCTGACCACAGACGGCATTTCTGGTGCCGGTCCGATGGTCCTTCAGGGAGACAGGAACCTGGAATACAGGGGTTTGATAATTCAGAGTGATCGCGGCAGTGGGTAAGTCAATACTTACAGCATACCCTACTAGGTTCACACCTAGTCCCAACAGGGCTGCTTTCACACCGAAGATGGCATTCGCTCTGCCTCCGTCAGGTCGACCAACGTTCCGTATAACGCTGTATTGAGGCTCAGCAATCACGCGGGGGGTGTCAACCTGCCGGAAACAGTCACTCATTTTATCATCTATCGTACCTCCTGTATCATCTATTACCTCCCAGGTCCCTTCTTCCACTGCAACACTTGCAGTACAAATCTCCAATCCCTGGGACCTTTTCACGATGTTCATGGGGGCCATCATTCGTCGGGTCGTCCACCGGTCCTTACTGAGAACACATAGAATACATAGGAGAATAAAACAAAATATCGCTAAGAAACATGAGGCCAATTGAGGGATAAGTTTCCTGAGCTTGTCATGTCCATAGCCGGCACCATTCACTAGCCTGGCTTGGACCAAAGAGGGCACTAGACCTTTTGAACACACCTCACATACCTCTGACGTCTGGGGAATCTCTGGCTGGTCCACTACACGCTGCAACTTGCCATACCGCAAGCACACCTCAGCCTTCGCTCCAGACTCGTTGGTATCCGTGGGTGTCTGCACACAAGGCCTCTCTTCTAGTTCAGGTACTTCTGCCATTGTAACCTCAGGTTCCTTGTCAAGAGAAGAATCAGGAGACACTGCTAGATAACTGTCGATCTGCGGGTGAGAGGACAAATTAGACATAGTTACATCCGGGTCTGTCTTTACCTGGACATTACCATTGCCTGTAGACACCTCAGACTTTGATGTTCTGGCAGACTCGTCCGCTTTCTTGGGATGATTGGTGCTCCAATCGGTCACCAGGTCGTTGGCTAGTACCACGTCAATCCCAGCCACAGGGAGGGTATCGACTACTGCCAACTCACAGGTGCCGCTGAAGTAAGGTGAGTCGAGATGCACCGGCACTAAGGGAGCGATATACTGTGTTCTCGGAAACCCAACCAGGATAACCTCTGGTCTCCCATCCACACTTACTCCCTCGGGTAACGAGCTCTTCACGATCAGGGACTGGGCTGCTCCACTATCTCTGAGCACTACAACTGATCTACCAGTATGATCACTCGTTACATACCCGGTTGAAGTGTGAGGGGCCAACAAACTTGGTCCTTCCTGCGTCGTCGTAGACTGGTTTCCTGCTGGTGGTGTAACACAGCTCATCATCATCACCTCCCTACGTGCGCTGCCACCTCTTCTGCCTCGGCACCTAGCAGCTATATGCCCTTTCTGCCCACAAGTCCAGCACACCATATTCCTCCTCGGGCTCCGGTGTTTCGGACTGCTAGGACTTGCTCTTCGGGGGCTACTTGGGGGCGTCTTCTTAGCACTTTGTGGGACGAGTCTTTCCTCTTCATCATGAGGTCTGTCGAACCGGCGCTGGTAATTCCTTGGGACGTACTTAGCAGACGGCCTATGAGTCAGGATGTACTCTTCAGCCATGGTGGCTGCTGCACTCAAGGTCTCTACCTGCTGTTCCTCTAAGTACGTCTTCAGGTCTACAGACAAACAATCCTTGAAGTCCTCGAGCAGAATCAGCTGCTCGAGGTCTTCCTTGGTCTCCACCTTCCGAGAGGCACACCATTCTTGAAAAAGTCGCTCCTTAATGGTGGCGAATTCGGTGAAAGTGTGCTCTGAGGTCTTCTTCAGGTTTCTGAACTTTTGCCTATATGCCTCAGGTACCAATTGGTACGCCATGAGCACCACTTTCTTCACCATATCGTAATCGCCGGAGTCGTCAAGGGATAACGTAGAGTAGGCAATTTGGGCCTTCCCAGGATCGATTTGTGAGATTGTGAGATCATTGCAGAAATACAGTCCACTCATTATCATACAAATTGCTATCGAAGTATATAAATTATCGTAAATATAAATTTATATAAATTAAATAAATATAAATCTCACAGGTCGGTTCCCACAACCACCACACTGGTAACACACACACCACCACACTGGTGACACACATACCACCACACTGGTAACACACACAACACTACACTGGTGACACACCTTCACACTGGTGACACACACACCTCCACACTGGTGACTCACACACCTCCACACTGGGGACACATACACCTCCACACTGGTAACACACACACCTCCACAATGGTAACACATACACCACCACACTGGTGAGACACACACCATTACATTGTTAACACACACACACCACCACACTGGTAACACACACCACCACACTGGTGACACACATACCACCACACTGGTGACACACCACCACACTGGTGACACACTCACCTCCATGCTGGTGACACCCACACCTCCACACTGGTGACACACTCTTCACCACACTGGTAACACATACACCACCACACTGGTGAGACACACACCATCACACTGGTAACACACACACCACCACACTGGTAACACACACACCACCACACTGGTGACACACACCACCACACTGGTGACACACACACCACCACAATGGTGACATACATGCCACCACACTGGTCATACACACACCACTACACTGGTAACACACAAACCACCACACTGGTGACACACACACCACCACACTGGTGACACACACCACCACACTGGTGACACACACACCTCCACACTGGTGACACACCTCCACACTGGTAACACACACACCTCCACACTGGTGACACACACACCTCCACACTGGAAACACACACACCTCCACAGTGGTGACACACACACCACCACACTGGTAACACACAAACCTCCACACAGGTAACACACACACCACCACACTGGTGACACACACACCACCACACTAGTAACAAACACACCTCCACAGTGGTGACACACACACCACCACACTGGTAACACACAAACCTCCACACAGGTAACACACACACCTCCACACTGGTGACACACACACCTCCACACTGGAAACACACACACCTCCACACTGGTGACACACACACCACCACACTGGTAACACACAAACTTCCACACTGGTGACACTTACACCTCCACACTCGTAATACACACACCTCCACAATGGTAAAACATACACCACCACACTGATGAGGAACACACCACCACATTGGTAAAACACACACACCACCACACTGGTAAGACACACACACCACCACATTGGTGACACACCTCCACACTGGTGACACGCACACTTCCACACTGGTGACTCAAAAACCTCCACACTGGTGACACACACACCTCCACACTGGTGAAACACTCCCCACCACACTGGTAACACATACACCACCACACTGGTGAGACACACACCACCACACTGGTAACACACTCACCACCACACTAATAACACACACACCACTACACTGGTAACACACACCACCACACTGGTGACACACACACTACCACATTGGTGATACACACACCACCACACTGCTAACACACACACCACCACACTGGTGACACACACACCTCCACACTGGTGACACACACACCTCCACACTGGTAACACACACACACCACCACACTGGTGACTAAACCACACTGGTGACACACACACCTCTACACAGGTGACACACACACCTTCTCCCTGGTAAAACACACACCACCACACTGGTGATGCACACACCCACACACTGGTGACACACATACCACCACACTAGTGACACACACACACCTCCACACTGGTAGCGCACACACACCATCACACTGGTGACTCCACCACACTGGTGACACACACACCTTCTCACTGGCAACACACACACCACCACACTGGTGACGCATCCACCACCACATTGGTGACACATAAACCACCACACTGGTGACACACCTCCACACTGGTGACACACACACCTCCACACTGGTGACACACACACCTCCACACTGGCAACACACACACCTCCACACTGGTAATACACACACCACCACATTGGTGACACACACACCTCCACACTGGTGACACACCTCTACACTGGTAACACACACACCACTACACTGGTGACACACAAACCAACACACTGGTAACACACACACCACTACACTGGTGACAAACCTCCACACTGGTGACACACACACCTCTACACTGGTGACTCACACACCTACGCACTGGTGACACATACACCTCCACACTGGAAACACACACACCTCCACACTGGTGACAAACCTCCACACTGGTGACACACACACCTCCGCACTGGCGACACACACACCACCACACTGGTGACACACACCACCAAACAGGTGGCACACCACTACACTGGTAACACACAAACACCTCCACACTGGTAACACACAAACCTCCAAACTGGTAACACAAACACCACCACACTAGTGACACACACACCTCCACACTGGTGACACACACACCACCACACTGGTAACACTCACACCTCCACACTGGTAACACACACCACCACACTGGTAACACACACACCTCTACACTGGTAACTCACACACCACCACGCTGGTGACTCCACCACACTAGTGACACACACACCACCACACTGGTGATGCACACACCACCACACTGGAGACACATCTTCACACTGGTGACACACACACCTCCACACTGGTTACACACACACACCACCACACTGGTGACTCCACCACACTGGTGACACACACACCTCTACACTGATGACACACACACCTTCTCACTGGCAACACACACACCACCACACTGGTGACGCAAACACCACCACACTGGTGACACACCTTCACACTGGTGACACACACACCTCCACACTGGTGACACACACACCACCACACTGGTAACACACACACCTCCACACTGGTAATACACACACCACCACATTGGTGACACACACACCTCGACACTGGTGACACACCTCCACACTGGTAACACACACACCTCGACCCTGGTGACACACACACCACCACACTGGTGACTCCTACCTTGAGGCTACCTTTAGGTGCTTCCGGGGCTTAGTGTCAGCGCGGCCCGGTCGTCGACCAGGCCTCCGGGTTGCTGGACTGATCAACCAGGCTGTTAGACGCGGCTGCTCGCAGCCTGACGTATGAGTCACAGCCTGGTTGATCAGGTATCCTTTGGAGGTGCTTTGGAGGTATCCTTTGGAGGTACACCACCACACCACTGGTGACACACTGGTGACTCCACCACACTGGTGACACACACACCTCTACACTGGTGACACACACACCTTCTCACTGGTAAAACACACACCACCACACTGGTGACACACCTCCACACTGGTAACACACACACCTCCACACTGGTTACACACACACACCACCACACTGGTGACTCCACCACACTGGTGACACACACACCTCTACACTGATGACACACACACCTCACTGGCAACACACACCACCACACTGGTGACGCACACACCACCACATTGGTGACACACATACCACCACACTGGTGACACACCTCCACACTGGTGACACACACACCTCCACACTGGTAACACACACACCTCCACACTGGTAATACACACACCACCACATTGGTGACACACACACCTCCACACTGGTGACACACGTCCACACTGGTAACACACTCACCTCCACCCTGGTGACACACACACCACCACACTGGTGACACACACACCTCTACACTGGAGACACACACACCTTCTTACTGGTAACACATACACCACCACACTGGTGAGACACACACCAACACACTGGTAACACACACACCACCACAATGGTAACACACACACCACCACACTGGTGACACATACACCACAACACTGGTAACACACACACCTCCACACTGGTAACACACACACCTCCACACTGGTGACACACACACTTCCACACTGGTGACACACACACCTCCACACTGGTGACACACACACCACCACGCTGGTGACGCACACTGCCACACTGACGGTACACCACCACACTGGTAACACTCAAACCACCACACTGATGACACACTCACCACCACACTGGTGACACACACCACCACAATGGTGATACAGACCTCCACACTGGTGACACACACACCTTAACACTGGTGACACACACACCTCCACACTGGTGACACACACACCTCCACACTGGTGACACATACACAACCACATTGGTTACACACACCACTACACTGGTAACACTCAAACCACCACACTGGTGACACACACACCTCCACACTAGTGACACACACCACCACACTGGAGACACACCTCCACACTGGTGACTCACACACCTCCACACTGGTGACACACACACCTCCACACTGGTGACACACACACCTTAACACTGGTGACACACACACCTCCACACTGGAGTCACACCTCAACACTGGTGACTCACACACCTCCACACTGGTGACACACACACCTCCACACTGGAGACACACCTCAACACTGGGGACACACACACCTCCACACTGGTGACACACACAACTCCACACTGGTAAGACACACACTCCACCACACTGGTGACTCACACACCTCCACACTGGTGACACACACACCTCCACACTGGAGACACACCTCAACACTGGGGACACACACACCTCTACACTGGTGACACACACACCTTCTCCCTGGTAAAACACACACCACCACACTGGTGATGCACACACCACCACACTGGTGACACACAAACCACCACACTAGTAACACACTCACCACCACACTACACACACCACTACACTGGTAACACACACCACCACACTGGTGACACACACACTACCACATTGGTGATACACACACCACCACAATGGTGACACACACACCACCACACTGGTCACACACACACCACCACACTGGTGATACACACACTTCCACACTGGTGATACACACACCTCCACACTGGTGACACACCATCACACTGCTAACACACACACCACCACACTGGTGACACACACACCTCCACACTGGTGACACACACCTCCACACTGGTAACACACACACACCACCACACTGGTGACTAAACCACACTGGTGACACACACACCTCTACACAGGTGACACACACACACCTTCTCCCTGGTAAAACACACACCACCACTCTGGTGATGCACACACCCACACACTGGTGACACACATACCACCACACTAGTGACACACACACACCTCCACACTGGTAGCGCACACACACCATCACACTGGTGACTCCACCACACTGGTGACACACACACCTTCTCACTGGCAACACACACACCACCACACTGGTGACGCATCCACCACCACATTGGTGACACATAAACCACCACACTGGTGACACACCTCCACACTGGTGACACACACACCTCCACACTGGTGACACACACACCTTCACACTGGCAACACACACACCTCCACACTGGTAATACACACACCACCACATTGGTGACACACACACCTCCACACTGGTGACACACCTCTACACTGGTAACACACACACCACTACACTGGTTACACACAAACCAACACACTGGTAACACACACACCACTACACTGGTGACAAACCTCCACACTGGTGACAC
This sequence comes from Procambarus clarkii, assembly GCF_040958095.1. Classification (NCBI taxonomy): domain Eukaryota; kingdom Metazoa; phylum Arthropoda; class Malacostraca; order Decapoda; family Cambaridae; genus Procambarus; species Procambarus clarkii. Next base: position 4,942,119 of record NC_091223.1, read on the forward strand.
ACACACCTCCACACTGGTGACACACTCATCACCACACTGGTAACACATACACCACCACACTGGTGAGACACGCACCACCATACTGTTAACATACACCATCACACTGGTAACACACACACCACCACACTGGAGACACACACCACCACACTGGTGATACACACCTCCACACTGGTGAGTGACACACACACCTTAACACTGGTGACACACACACCTCCACACTGGTGACACACACACCTCCACACTGGTGACACACACACCACCACACTGGTGACACACACCACCAAACTGGTGGCACACCACTACACTGGTAACACACAAACACCTCCACACTGGTAACACACAAACCTCCAAACTGGTAACACAAACACCACCACACTGGTGACACACACACCTCCACACTGGTGACACACACAACTCCACACTGGTAAGACACACACTCCACCACACTGGTGACTCCACCACACTGGTGATATACACACCTCTACACTGGTGACACACACACCTTCTCCCTGGTAAAACACACACCACCACACTGGTGATGCACACACCACCACACTGGTGACACACAAACCACCACACTAGTAACACACACACCTCCACACTAGGGACTCACACCACCACACTGGTAACACACACATCACCACACTGGTGACACACACACCTTAACACTGGTGACACACACCACCACACTGGAGACACACCTCAACACTGGTGACACACACACCTCCACACTGGTGACACACACAACTCCACACTGGTAAGACACACACACCACCACACTGGTGACTCCACCACACTGGTGATATACACACCTCTACACAGGTGACACGCACACCTTCTCCCTGGTAAAACACACACCACCACACTGGTGATGCACACACCACCACACTGGTGACACACATACTACCACACTAGTAACACACACACCTCCACACTGGTAACACACACACACACCACCACACTGGTGACACACACACCTTCTCACTGGCAACACACACACCACCACACTGGTGATGCACACACCACCACATTGGTGACACACATACCACCACACTGGTGACACACCTCCACACTGGTGACACACACCTCCACACTGGTAACACACACACACCTCCACACTGGTAATACACACACCACCACATTGGTGACACACACACCTCCACACTGGTGACACACGTCCACACTGGTAACACACACACCACTACACTGGTGACACACAAACCAACACACGTGTAACACACACACCACTACACTGGTGACACACCTCCACACTGGTGACACACACACCTCCACACTGGAGACTCACACACCTACGCACTGGTGACACATACACCTCCACACTGGAAACACACACACTTCCACACTGGAGAGAAACCTCCACACTGGTGACACACACACCTCCACACGGGTGACACACTCATCACCACACTGGTAACACATACACTACGACACTGGTGGGACACACACCACCACACTGTTAACACACACACCACCACACTGGTAACACACACACCACCACACTGGTGACACACACACCACCACACGGGTGACACACACACCACTACACTGGTCACACACACAACACCGCACTGGTGACACACACCACCACACTGGTGATACACACCTCCACACTGGTGAGTGACACACACACCTTAACACTGGTGACACACACACCTCCACACTGGTGACACACACACCACCACACTGCTGACACACACCACCACACTGGTGGCACACCACCACGCTGGTAACACACAAACACCTCCACACTGGTAACGCACAAACCTCCAAACTGGTAACACTAACACCACCACACGGGTGACACACACACCTCCACACTAGTGACACACACACCACCACACGTAACACACACACCTCCACACTGGTAACACACACCACCACACTGGTAACACACACACACCTCTACACTGGTAACACACACACCACCACGCTGGTGACTCCACCACACTAATGACACACACACCTTCTAACTGGTAACACACACACCACCACACTGGTGATGCACACACCACCACACTGGAGACACACCTTCACACTGGTGACACACACACACCTCCACACTGGTTACACACACACACCACCACACTGGTGACTTTACCACACTGGTGACACACACACCTCTACACTGATGACACACACACCTTCTCACTGGCAACACACACACCACCACACTGGTGACGCAAACACCACCACACTGGTGACACACCTCCACACTGGTGACACACACACCTCCACACTGGTAACACACACCCCTCCACACTGGTAATATACACACCACCACATTACTGACACACACACCTCCACACTGGTGACACACACACCACCACACTGCTGACACACACCACCACACTGGTGGCACACCACCACGCTGGTAACACACAAACACCTCCACACTGGTAACGCACAAACCTCCAAACTGGTAACACTAACACCACCACACGGGTGACACACACACCTCCACACTAGTGACACACACACCACCACACTGGTAACACACACACCTCCACACTGGTAACACACACCACCACACTGGTAACACACACACACCTCTACACTGGTAACACATACACCACCACGCTGGTGACTCCACCACACTAATGACACACACACCTTCTAACTGGTAACACACACACCACCACACTGGTGATGCACACACCACCACACTGGAGACACACCTTCACACTGGTGACACACACACCTCCACACTGGTTACACACACACACCACCACACTGGTGACTCCACCACACTGGTGACACACACACCTCTACACTGATGACACACACACCTTCTCACTGGCAACACACACACCACCACACTGGTGACGCAAACACCACCACACTGGTGACACACCTCCACACTGGTGACACACACACCTCCACACTGGTAACACACACCCCTCCACACTGGTAATATACACACCACCACATTACTGACACACACACCTCCACACTGGTGACACACCTCCACACTGGTAACACACACACCTCACCTAATTCACTGGTACTCACCTAATTGTGCTTGCGGGGGTTGAGCTTTGGCTCTTTGGTCCCGCCTCTCAACTGTCAATCAACTGGTGTACAGATTCCTGAGCCACTGGGCTCTATCATACCTACATTTGAAACTGTGTATGGAGTCAGCCTCCACCACATCACTTCCTAGTGCATTCCATTTATTAACTACTCTGACACTGAAAAAATTCTTTCTAACGTCTCTGTGGCTCATCTGGGTACTAAGTTTCCACCTGTATCCCCTTGTTGACTCCACCACACTGGTGGTGGACTCCACCTGACTGGTGACTCCACCACACTGGTGACACACACACCTCTACACTGGTGACACACACACACCTTCTCACTGGTAAAACACACCACCACACTGGTGATGTACACACCACCACGCTGGTGACACATACACCACAACCCTGGTAACACACACACCTCCACACTGGTGACAGACACACCACCACGCTGGTGACACACACACCACCACACTGATGGTACACCACCACACTGGTAACACTCAAACCACCACACTGGTGACACACTCACCACCACACTTGTGACACACACCACCACAATGGTGATACACACCTCCACACTGGTGAACCACACACCTCCACACTGGTGACACACACACCTCCACACTGGTGACACACACACCTCCACACTGGTGATACACACACCATAACACTGGTGACACACACCACCACACTGGTAACACCCAAACCACCACACTGGTGACACACACACCTCAACACTAGTGACACACATCACCACACTAGAGACACAACTCCACACTGGTGACTCACAAACCTCCACACTGGTGACACACACACCTCCACACTGGTGACTCACACACCTTAACACTGGTGACACACCCACCTCCACACTTGTGACACACCACCACACTGGTGACACACACCACCACACTGGTGACACACACACCTCCACACTTGTGACACACACCACCACTGGTAACACACACACCTCCACACTGGTGACACACACTCCTTAACACTGGTGACACACACACCTCCACACTGGTGACACACACACCTCCACACCGGTGACACACACACCACCACACTGGTGACACACACCACCACACTGGTAACACAAACCACCACACTGGTGACACACACACCTCCACACTGGTGACTCACAAACCTTAACACTGGTGACACACACACCTCCACACTGGTGACTCACAAACCTTAATACTGGTGACACACCCACCTCCACACTGGTGACACACCACCACACTGGTGACACACACCACCACACTGGTGACACACACACCTCCACACTTGTGACACACACCACCACTGGTAACACACACACCTCCACACTGGTGACACACACACCTTAACACTGGTGACACACACACCTCCACACTGGTGACACACCACCACACTGGTAACACACTCACCACCACACTACACACACCACTACACTGGTAACACACACCACCACACTGGTGACACACACACTACCACATTGGTGATACACACACCACCACAATGGTGACACACACACCACCACACTGGTCACACACACACCACCACACTGGTGATACACACACTTCCACACTGGTGATACACACACCTCCACACTGGTGACACACCATCACACTGCTAACACACACACCACCACACTGGTGACACACACACCTCCACACTGGTGACACACACCTCCACACTGGTAACACACACACACCACCACACTGGTGACTAAACCACACTGGTGACACACACACCTCTACACAGGTGACACACACACACCTTCTCCCTGGTAAAACACACACCACCACTCTGGTGATGCACACACCCACACACTGGTGACACACATACCACCACACTAGTGACACACACACACCTCCACACTGGTAGCGCACACACACCATCACACTGGTGACTCCACCACACTGGTGACACACACACCTTCTCACTGGCAACACACACACCACCACACTGGTGACGCATCCACCACCACATTGGTGACACATAAACCACCACACTGGTGACACACCTCCACACTGGTGACACACACACCTCCACACTGGTGACACACACACCTCCACACTGGCAACACACACACCTCCACACTGGTAATACACACACCACCACATTGGTGACACACACACCTCCACACTGGTGACACACCTCTACACTGGTAACACACACACCACTACACTGGTTACACACAAACCAACACACTGGTAACACACACACCACTACACTGGTGACAAACCTCCACACTGGTGACACACACACCTCCACACTGGTGACACACTCATCACCACACTGGTAACACATACACCACCACACTGGTGAGACACGCACCACCATACTGTTAACATACACCATCACACTGGTAACACACACACCACCACACTGGAGACACACACCACCACACTGGTGATACACACCTCCACACTGGTGAGTGACACACACACCTTAACACTGGTGACACACACACCTCCACACTGGTGACACACACACCTCCACACTGGTGACACACACACCACCACACTGGTGACACACACCACCAAACTGGTGGCACACCACTACACTGGTAACACACAAACACCTCCACACTGGTAACACACAAACCTCCAAACTGGTAACACAAACACCACCACACTGGTGACACACACACCTCCACACTGGTGACACACACACCACCACACTGGTAACACACACACCTCCACACTGGTAACACACACCACCACACTGGTAACACACACACCTCTACACTGGTAACACACACACCACCACGCTGGTGACTCCACCACACTAGTGACACACACACCTTCTCACTGGCAACACACACACCACCACACTGGTGACGCAAACACCACCACACTGGTGACACACCTTCACACTGGTGACACACACACCTCCACACTGGTGACACACACACCTCCACATTGGTAACACACACACCTCCACACTGGTAATACACACACCACCACATTGGTGACACACACACCTCGACACTGGTGACACACCTCCACACTGGTAACACACACACCTCCACCCTGGTAAAACACACACCACCACACTGGTGATGCACACACCACCACACTGGTGACACACAAACCACCACACTAGTAACACACACACCTCCACACAAGGGACTCACACCACCACACTGGTAACACACACATCACCACACTGGTGACACACACACCTTAACACTGGTGACACACACCACCACACTGGAGACACACCTCAACACTGGTGACACACACACCTCCACACTGGTGACACACACAACTCCACACTGGTAAGACACACACACCACCACACTGGTGACTCCACCACACTGGTGATATACACACCTCTACACTGGTGACACGCACACCTTCTCCCTGGTAAAACACACACCACCACACTGGTGATGCACACACCACCACACTGGTGACACACATACTACCACACTAGTAACACACACACCTCCACACTGGTGACACACGTCCACACTGGTAACACACACACCACTACACTGGTGACACACAAACCAACACACGTGTAACACACACACCACTACACTGGTGACACACCTCCACACTGGTGACACACACACCTCCACACTGGAGACTCACACACCTACGCACTGGTGACACATACACCTCCACACTGGAAACACACACACTTCCACACTGGAGAGAAACCTCCACACTGGTGACACACACACCTCCACACGGGTGACACACTCATCACCACACTGGTATCACATACACTACGACACTGGTGGGACACACACCACCACACTGTTAACACACACACCACCACACTGGTAACACACACACCACCACACTGGTGACACACACACCTCCACACTGGTGACACACACACCTCCACACTGGTGACTCACACACCTTAACACTGGTGACACACCCACCTCCACACTTGTGACACACCACCACACTGGTGACACACACCACCACACTGGTGACACACACACCTCCACACTTGTGACACACACCACCACTGGTAACACACACACCTCCACACTGGTGACACACACTCCTTAACACTGGTGACACACACACCTCCACACTGGTGACACACACACCTCCACACTGGTGACACACACACCACCACACTGGTGACACACACCACCACACTGGTAACACAAACCACCACACTGGTGACACACACACCTCCACACTGGTGACTCGCAAACCTTAACACTGGTGACACACACACCTCCACACTGGTGACTCACAAACCTTAATACTGGTGACACACCCACCTCCACACTGGTGACACACCACCACACTGGTGACACACACCACCACACTGGTGACACACACACCTCCACACTTGTGACACACACCACCACTGGTAACACACACACCTCCACACTGGTGACACACACACCTTAACACTGGTGACACACACACCTCCACACTGGTGACACACCACCACACTGGTAACACACTCACCACCACACTACACACACCACTACACTGGTAACACACACCACCACACTGGTGACACACACTCTACCACATTGGTGATACACACACCACCACAATGGTGACACACACACCACCACACTGGTCACACACACACCACCACACTGGTGATACACACACTTCCACACTGGTGATACACACACCTCCACACTGGTGACACACCATCACACTGCTAACACACACACCACCACACTGGTGACACACACACCTCCACACTGGTGACACACACCTCCACACTGGTAACACACACACACCACCACACTGGTGACTAAACCACACTGGTGACACACACACCTCTACACAGGTGACACACACACCATCTACCTGGTAAAACACACACCACCACACTGGTGATGCACACACCCACACACTGGTGACACACATACCACCACACTAGTGACACACACACACCTCCACACTGGTAGCGCACACACACCATCACACTGGTGACTCCACCACACTGGTGACACACACACCTTCTCACTGGCAACACACACACCACCACACTGGTGACGCATCCACCACCACATTGGTGACACATAAACCACCACACTGGTGACACACCTCCGCACTGGTGACACACACACCTCCACACTGTTGACACACACACCTCCACACTGGCAACACACACACCTCCACACTGGTAATACACACACCACCACATTGGTGACACACACACCTCCACACTGGTGACACACCTCTACACTGGTAACACACACACCACTACACTGGTGACACACAAACCAACACACTGGTAACACACACACCACTACACTGGTGACAAACCTCCACACTGGTGACACACACACCTCTACACTGGTGACACACACACCTACGCACTGGTGACACAAACACCTCCACACTGGAAACACACACACCTCCACACTGGTGACAAACCTCCACACTGGTGACACACACACCTCCACACTGGTGACACACTCATCACCACACTGGTAACACATACACCACCACACTGGTGAGACACGCACCACCATACTGTTAACATACACCATCACACTGGTAACACACACACCACCACACTGGAGACACACACCACCACACTGGTGACACACACCACCACACTGGTGATACACACCTCCACACTGGTGAGTGACACACACACCTTAACACTGGTGACACACACACCTCCACACTGGTGACACACACACCACCACACTGGTGACACACACACCTCCACACTGGTGACACACACACCACCACACTGGTAACACACACACCTCCACACTGGTAACACACACCACCACACTGGTAACACACACACCTCTACACTGGTAACACACACACCACCACGCTGGTGACTCCACCACACTAGTGACACACACACCTCTACACTGATGACACACACACCTTCTCACTGGCAACACACACACCACCACACTGGTGACGCAAACACCACCACACTGGTGACACACCTTCACACTGGTGACACACACACCTCCACACTGGTGACACACACACCTCCACACTGGTAACACACACACCTCCACACTGGTAATACACACACCACCACGTTGGTGACACACACACCTCGACACTGGTGACACACCTCCACACTGGTAACACACACACCTCCACCCTGGTGACACAAACACCACCACACTGGTGACTCCTACCTTGAGGCTACCTTGAGGTGCTTCCGGGGCTTAGTGTCAGCGCGGCCCGGTCGTCGACCAGGCCTCCGGGTTGCTGGACTGATCAACCAGGCTGCTAGACGCGGCTGCTCGCAGCCTGACGTATGAGTCACAGCCTGGTTGATCAGGTATCCTTTGGAGGTGCTTTGGAGGTATCCTTTGGAGGTACACCACCACACCACTGGTGACACACTGGTGACTCCACCACACTGGTGACACACACACCTCTACACTGGTGACACACACACCTTCTCACTGGTAAAACACACACCACCACACTGGTGACACACCTCCACACTGGTAACACACACCTCCACACTGGTGACACACACACCTCTACACTGATGACACACACACCTTCTCACTGGCAACACACACCACCACACTGGTGACGCACACACCACCACATTGGTGACACACATACCACCACACTGGTGACACACCTCCACACTGGTGACACACACACCTCCACACTGGTAACACACACACCTCCACACTGGTAATACACACACCACCACATTGGTGACACACACACCTCCACACTGGTGACACACCTCCACACTGGTAACACACTCACCTCCACCCTGGTGACACACACACCACCACACTGGTGACTCCACCACACTGGTGACACACACACCTCTACACTGGAGACACACACACCTTCTCACTGGTAACACATACACCACCACACTGGTGAGACACACACCAACACACTGGTAACACACACACCACCACAAAGGTAACACACACACCACCACACTGGTGACACATACACCACAACACTGGTAACACACACACCTCCACACTGGTAACACACACACCTCCACACTGGTGACACACACACTTCCACACTGGTGACACACACACTTCCACACTAGTGACACACACACCTCCACACTGGTGACACACACACTACCACGCTGGTGACACACACTGCCACACTGACGGTACACCACCACACTGGTAACACTCAAACCACCACACTGATGACACACTCACCACCACACTGGTGACACACACCACCACAATGGTGATACACACCACCACACTGGTGACACACACACCTCCACACTGGTGACACACACACCACCACACTGGTAACACACACACCACCACACTGGTAACACACACACCTCCACACTGGTAACACACACACCTCCACACTGGTAACGCACACCACCACACTGGTAACACACACACCTCTACACTGGTAACACACACACCTCCACACTGGTAACACACACCACCACACTGGTAACACACACCACCACACTGGTAACATACACACCTCTACACTGGTAACACACACACCACCACACTAATGTCACACACACCTTCTCACTGGTAACACACACACCACCACACTGGTGATGCACACACCACCACACTGGAGACACACCTTCACACTGGTAACACACACACCTCCACACTGGTTACACACACACACCACCACACTGGTGACTCCACCACACTGGTGACACACACACCTCAACACTGATGACACACACACCTTCTCACTGGCAACACACACACCACCACACTGGTGACCCAAACACCACCACACTGGTGACACACCTCCACACTGGTGACACACACACCTCCACACTGGTGACACACACACCTCCACACTGGTGACACACACAACTCCACACTGGTGACACACACACATCCACACTGGTAATACACACACCACCACATTGGTGACACACACACACCTCCACACTGGTGACACACGTCTACACTGGTAACACACACACCACTACACTGGTGACACACAAACCAACACACGGGTAACACACACACCACTACATTGGTGACATACCTCCACACTGGTGACACACACACCTCCACACTGGTGACTCACACACCAACGCACTGGTGACACATACACCACCACACTTGAAACACACACACCTCCACACTGGTGACACACACACCACCACACTGCTGACACACACCACCACACTGGTGGCACACCACCACACTGGTAACACACAAACACCTCCACACTGGTAACACACAAACCTCCAAACTGGTAACACAAACACCACAACACTGGTGACACACACACCTCCACACTGGTGACACACACACCACCACATTGGTAACACACACACCTCCACACTGGTAACACACACCACCACACTGGTAACACACACACCTCTACACTGGTAACACACACACCACCACGCTGGTGACTCCACCACACTAGTGACACACACACCTTCTCACTGGTAGCACACACACCACCACACTGGTGATGCACACACCACCACACTGGAGACACACCTTCACACTGGTAACACACACACCTCCACACAGGTGACACACACACCTCCACACTGGTAACACACACACCTCCACACTGGTTACACACACACACCACGACACTGGTGACTCCACCACACTGGTGACACACACTCCTCTACACTGATGACACACACCTTCTCACTGGCAACACACACACCACCACACTGCTGACGCAAACACCACCACACTGGTGACACACCTTCACACTGGTAACACACACACCTCCACACAGGTGACACACACACCTCCACACTGGTAACACACACACCTCCACACTGGTAATACACACACCACCACATTGGTGACACACACACCTCCACACTGGTGACACACCTCCACACTGGTAACACACACACCTCCACCCTGGTGATAAACACACCACCACATTGGTGACTCCACCACACTGGTGACACACACACCTCTACACTGGTGACACACACACCTTCTCACTGGTAAAACACACACCACCACACTAGTGACACACCTCCACACTGGTAACACACTCACCTCCACACTGGTTACACACACACACCACCACACTGGTGACTCCACCACACTGGTGACACACACACCTCTACACTGATGGCACACACACCTTCTCACTGGCAACACACACACCACCACACTGGTGACGCACACACCACCACATTGGTGACACACATACCACCACACTGGTGACACACCTCCACACTGGTGACACAAACACCTCCACACTGGTAACACACACTCCTCCACACTGGTAATACACACACCACCACATTGGTGACGCACACACTTCCACTCTGGTAACACACACACCACTACACTGGTGACACACAAACCAACACACGGGTAACACACACACCACTACACTGGTGACACACCTCCACACTGGTGACACACACACCTCCACACTGGTGACTCACACACCTACGCACTGGTGACACATACACCTCCACACTGGAAACACACACCACCACACTGGTGACTCCACCACACTGGTGATATACACACCTCTACACTGGTGACACACACACCTTCTCCCTGGTAAAACACACACTACCACACTGGTGATGCACACACCACCACACTGGTGACACACATACCACCACACTAGTAACACACACACCTCCACACTGGTAACACACACACACCACCACACTGGTGACTCCACCACACTGGTGACACACACACCTTCTCACTGGCAACACACACACCACCACACTGGTGATGCACACACCACCACATTGGTGACACACATACCACCACACTGGTGACACACCTCCACACTGGTGACACACACCTCCACACTGGTAACACACACACCTCCACACTGGTAATACACACACCACCACATTGGTGACACACACACCTCCACACTGGTGACACACGTCCACACTGGTAACACACACACCACTACACTGGTGACACACAAACCAACACACGTGTAACACACACACCACTAAACTGGTGACACACCTCCACACTGGTGACACACACACCTCCACACTGGAGACTCACACACCTACGCACTGGAGACACATACACCTCCACACTGGAAACACACACACTTCCACACTGGAGAGAAACCTCCACACTGGTGACACACACACCTCCACACGGGTGACACTCATCACCACACTGGTAACACATACACTACGCCACTGGTGGGACACACACCACCACACTGTTAACACACACACCACCACACTGGTAACACACACACCACCACACTGGTGACACACACACCACCACACGGGTGACACACACACCACTACACTGGTCACACACACAACACCGCACTGGTGACACACACCACCACACTGGTGATACACACCTCCACACTGGTGAGTGACACACACACCTTAACACTGGTGACACACACACCTCCACACTGCTGACACACACACCACCACACTGCTGACACACACCACCACACTGGTGGCACACCACCACGCGGGTAACACACAAACACCTCCACACTGGTAACACACAAACCTCCAAACTGGTAACACAAACACCTTCACACTGGTGACACACACACCTCCACACTAGTGACACACACACCACCACACTGGTAACACACACACCTCCACACTGGTAACACACACCACCACACTGGTAACACACACACCTTTACACTGGTAACACACACAACACCACGCTGGTGACTCCACCACACTAATGACACACACACCTTCTAACTGGTAACACACACACCACCACACTGGTGATGCACACACCACCACACTGGAGACACACCTTCACACTGGTGACACACACACCTCCACACTGGTTACACACACACACCACCACACTGGTGACTCCACCACACTGGTGACACACACACCTCTACACTGATGACACACACACCTTCTCACTGGCAACACACACACCACCACACTGGTGACGCAAACACCACCACACTGGTGACACACCTCCACACTGGTGACACACACACCTCCACACTGGTAACACACACACCTCCACACTGGTAATATACACACCACCACATTACTGACACACACACCTCCACACTGGTGACACACCTCCACACTGGTAACACACACACCTCCACCCTGGTGACACACACACCGCTACACTGGTGACTCCACCACACTGGTGACACACACACCTCTACACTGGTGACACACACACCTTCTCACTGGTAAAACACACCACCACACTGGTGATGTACACACCACCACGCTGGTGACACATACACCACAACCCTGGTAACACACACACCTCCACACTGGTGACACACACACCACCACGCTGGTGACACACACACCACCACACTGATGGTACACCACCACACTGGTAACACTCAAACCACCACACTGGTGACACACTCACCACCACACTGGTGACACACACCACCACAATGGTGATACACACCTCCACACTGGTGAACCACACACCATAACACTGGTGAACCACACACCATAACACTGGTGACACACACACCTCCACACTGGTGACACACACACCTCCACACTGGTGATACACACACCATAACACTGGTGACACACACCACCACACTGGTAACACCCAAACCACCACACTGGTGACACACACACCTCAACACTAGTGACACACATCACCACACTAGAGACACACCTCCACACTGGTGACTCACACACCTCGACACTGGTGACACACACACCTCCACACTGGTGACTCACACACCTTAACACTGGTGACACACCCACCTCCACACTTGTGACACACCACCACACTGGTGACACACACCACCACACTGGTGACATACACTCCTTAACACTGGTGACACACACACCTCCACACTGGTGACACACACACCTCCACACTGGTGACACACACACCACCACACTGGTGACAAACACCACCACACTGGTAACACAAACCACCACACTGGTGACACACACACCTCCACACTGGTGACTCACAAACCTTAACACTGGTGACACACACACCTCCACACTGGTGACTCACAAACCTTAACACTGGTGACACGCCCACCTCCACACTGGTGACACACCACCACACTGGTGACACACACCACCACACTGGTGACACACACACCTCCACACAAGTGACACACACCACCACTGGTAACACACACACACCTCCACACTGGTGACACACACACCTTAACACTGGTGACACACACACCTCCACACTGGTGACACACCACCACACTGGTGACACACACCACCACACTGGTGACACACACACCTCCACACTAGTGACACACACCACCACCCTGGAGACACACCTCCACACTGGTGACACACACACCTCCACACTGGTGACACACACAACTCCACACTGGTAAGACACACACACCACCACACTGGTGACTCCACCACACTGGTGACATACACACCTCTACACTGGTGACACACACACCTTCTCCCTGGTAAAACACACACCACCACACTGGTGATGCACACACCACCACACTGGTGACACACATACCACCACACTAGTAACCCACACACCTCCACACTGGTAACACACACACCACCACCACACTGGTGACTCCACCACACTGGTGACATACACACCTCTACACTGGTGACACTCACACCTTCTCACTGGCAACACACACACCACCACACTGGTGACGCACACACCACCACACTGGTGACACACACACCTCCACACTGGTAACATACACACATCCACACTGGTAATACACACACCACCACATTGGTGACACACACACACCTCCACACTGGTGACACACGTCCACACTGGTAACACACACACCACTACACTGGTGACACACAAACCAACACACGGGTAACACACACATTACTACACTGGTGACACACCTCCACACTGGTGACACACACACCTCCACACTGGTGACTCACACACCTACGCACTGGTGACACATACACCTCCACACTGGAAACACACACACCTCCACAATGGTGACACACACACCTTCACACTGGTGACGCACTCATCACCACACTGGTAACACATACACCACCACACTGGTAGTACACACACCACCACACTGGTGACACACACACCACCACACTGGTGACACACACACCACTACACTGGTCACACACACACCACCGCACTGGTGACACACACACCACCACACTCTACACACACACACCACCACTGGTAACACACACACCACCACACTGGTAACACCTAAACCACCACACTGGTGACACACCTCCACACTGGTGAGTGACACACACACCTTAACACTGGTGACACACACACCTCCACACTGGTGACACACACACCTCCACACTGGTGAAACACACACCACCACACTGCTGACACATACCACCACACTGGTGGCACACCACCACACTGGTAACACACAAACACCTCCACACTGGTAACACACAAACCTCCAAACGGGTAACACAAACACCACCACACTGGTGACACACACACCTCCACACTGGTGACACACACACCACCACACTGGTAACACACACACCACCACACTGGTAACACACACACCTCCACACTGGTAACGCACTCCACCACACTGGTAACACACACACCTCTACACTGGTAACACACACACCTCCACACTGGTAACACACACCACCACACTGGTAACATACACACCTCTACACTGGTAACACACACACCACCACACTAATGTCACACACACCTTCTCACTGGTAACACACACACCACCACACTGGTGATGCACACACCACCACACTGGAGACACACCTTCACACTGGTAACACACACACCTCCACACTGGTTACACACACACACCACCACACTGGTGACTCCACCACACTGGTGACACACACACCTCTACACTGATGACACACACACCTTCTCACTGGCAACACACCCACCACCACACTGGTGACCCAAACACCACCACACTGGTGACACACCTCCACACTGGTGACACACACACCTCCACACTGGTGACACACACACCTCCACACTGGTGACACACACACCTCCACACTGGTGACACACACACCTCCACACTGGTGACAGACACACATCCACACTGGTAATACACACACCACCACATTGGTGACACACACCTCCACACTGGTGACACACGTCTACACTGGTAACACACACACCACTACACTGGTGACACACAAACCAACACACGGGTAACACACACACCACTACACTGGTGACATACCTCCACACTGGTGACACACACACCTCCACACTGGTGACTCACACACCAACGCACTGGTGACACATACACCACCACACTTGAAACACACACACCTCCACACTGGTGACACACACACCACCACACTGCTGACACACACCACCACACTGGTGGCACACCACCACACTGGTAACACACAAACACCTCCACACTGGTAACACACAAACCTGCAAACTGGTAACACAAACACCACAACACTGGTGACACACACACCTCCACACTGGTGACACACACACCACCACATTGGTAACACACACACCTGCACACTGGTAACACACACCACCACACTGGTAACACACACACCTCTACACTGGTAACACACACACCACCACGCTGGTGACTCCACCACACTAGTGACACACACACCTTCTCACTGGTAACACACACACCACCACACTGGTGATGCACACACCACCACACTGGAGACACACCTTCACACTGGTGACACACACACCTCCACACTGGTTACACACACACACCACCACACTGGTGACTCCACCACACTGGTGACACACACTCCTCTACACTGATGACACACACCTTCTCACTGGCAACACACACACCACCACACTGCTGACGCAAACACCACCACACTGGTGACACACCTTCACACTGGTAACACACACACCTCCACACAGGTGACACACACACCTCCACACTGGTAACACACACACCTCCACACTGGTAATACACACACCACCACATTGGTGACACACACACCTCCACACTGGTAACACACCTCCACACTGGTAACACACACACCTCCACCCTGGTGATAAACACACCACCACATTGGTGACTCCACCACACTGGTGACACACACACCTCTACACTGGTGACACACACACCTTCTCACAGGTAAAACACACACCACCACACTAGTGACACACCTTCACACTGGTAACACACACACCTCCACACTGGTTACACACACACACCACCACACTGGTGACTCCACCACACTGGTGACACACACACCTCTACACTGATGGCACACACACCTTCTCACTGGCAACACACACACCACCACACTGGTGACGCACACACCACCACATTGGTGACACACATACCACCACACTGGTGACACACCTCCACACTGGTGACACAAACACCTCCACACTGGTAACACACACACCTCCACACTGGTAATACACACACCACCACATTGGTGACGCACACACCTCCACACTGGTGACACACGTCCACTCTGGTAACACACACACCACTACACTGGTGACACACAAACCAACACACGGGTAACACACACACCAATACACTGGTGACACACCTCCACACTGGTGACACATACACCTCCACACTGGAAACACACACCACCACACTGGTGACTCCACCACACTGGTGATATACACACCTCTACACTGGTGACACACACACCTTCTCCCTGGTAAAACACACACTACCACACTGGTGATGCACACACCACCACACTGGTGACACACATACCACCACACTAGTAACACACACACCTCCACACTGGTAACACACACACACCACCACACTGGTGACACACACACTTTCTCACTGGCAACACACACACCACCACACTGGTGATGCACACACCACCACATTGGTGACACACATACCACCACACTGGTGACACACCTCCACACTGGTGACACACACCTCCACACTGGTAACACACACACCTCCACACTGGTAATACACACACCACCACATTGGTGACACACACACCTCCACACTGGTGACACACGTCCACACTGGTAACACACACACCACTACACTGGTGACACACAAACCAACACACGTGTAACACACACACCACTACACTGGTGACACACCTCCACACTGGTGACACACACACCTCCACCCTGGTGACTCACACACCTACGCACTGGTGACATATACACCTCCACACTGGAAACACACACACCTCCACACTGGTGACACACACCACCACTGGTAACACACACACACCTCCACACTGGTGACACACACACCTTAACACTGGTGACACACACACCTCCACACTGGTGACACACCACCACACTGGTGACACACACCACCACACTGGTGACACACACACCTCCACACTAGTGACACACACCACCACTGGTAACACACACACACCTCCACACTGGTGACACACACACCTTAACACTGGTGACACACACACCTCCACACTGGTGACACACCACCACACTGGTGACACACACCACCACACTGGTGACACACACACCTCCACACTAGTGACACACACCACCACACTGGAGACACACCTCCACACTGGTGACACACACACCTCCACACTGGTGACACACACAACTCCACACTGGTAAGACACACACACCACCACACTGGTGACTCCACCACACTGGTGACATACACACCTCTACACTGGTGACACACACACCTTCTCCCTGGTAAAACACACACCACCACACTGGTGATGCACACACCACCACACTGGTGACACACATACCACCACACTAGTAACCCACACACCTCCACACTGGTAACACACACACCACCACCACACTGGTGACTCCACCACACTGGTGACATACACACCTCTACACTGGTGACACTCACACCTTCTCACTGGCAACACACACACCACCACACTGGTGACGCACACACCACCATATTGGTGACACACATACCACCAAACTGGTGACACACCTCCACACTGGTGACACACACACCTCCACACTGGTAACATACACACATCCACACTGGTAATACACACACCACCACATTGGTGACACACACACACCTCCACACTGGTGACACACGTCCACACTGGTAACACACACACCACTACACTGGTGACACACAAACCAACACACGGGTAACACACACATTACTACACTGGTGACACACCTCCACACTGGTGACACACACACCTCCACACTGGTGACTCACACACCTACGCACTGGTGACACATACACCTCCACACTGGAAACACACACACCTTCACAATGGTGACACACACACCTTCACACTGGTGACGCACTCATCACCACACTGGTAACACATACACCACCACACTGGTAGTACACACACCACCACACTGGCGACACACACACCACCACACTGGTGACACACACACCACTACACTGGTCACACACACACCACCGCACTGGTGACACACACACCACCACACTCTACACACACACACCACCACACTGGTAACACACACACCACCACACTGGTAACACTCAAACCACCACACTGGTGACACACCTCCACACTGGTGAGTGACACACACACCTTAACACTGGTGACACACACACCTCCACACTGGTGACACACACACCTCCACACTGGTGAAACACACACCACCACACTGCTGACACATACCACCACACTGGTGGCACACCACCACACTGGTAACACACAAACACCTCTACACTGGTAACACACAAACCTCCAAACGGGTAACACAAACACCACCACACTGGTGACACACACACCTCCACACTGGTGACACACACACCACCACACTGGTAACACACACACCACCACACTGGTAACACACACACCTCCACACTGGTAACGCACACCACCACACTGGTAACACACACACCTCTACACTGGTAACACACACACCTCCACACTGGTAACACACACCACCACACTGGTAACATACACACCTCTACACTGGTAACACACACACCACCACACTAATGTCACACACACCTTCTCACTGGTAACACACACACCACCACACTGGTGATGCACACACCACCACACTGGAGACACACCTTCACACTGGTAACACACACACCTCCACACTGGTTACACACACACACCACCACACTGGTGACTCCACCACACTGGTGACACACACACCTCTACACTGATGACACACACACCTTCTCACTGGCAACACACACACCACCACACTGGTGACCCAAACACCACCACACTGGTGACACACCTCCACACTGGTGACACACACACCTCCACACTGGTGACACACACACCTCCACACTGGTGACACACACACCTCCACACTGGTGACAGACACACCTCCACACTGGTGACACACACACATCCACACTGGTAATACACACACCACCACATTGGTGACACACACACACCTCCACACTGGTGACACACGTCTACACTGGTAACACACACACCACTACACTGGTGACACACAAACCAACACACGGGTAACACACACACCACTACACTGGTGACATACCTCCACACTGGTGACACACACACCACCACACTGGTGACTCACACACCAACGCACTGGTGACACATACACCACCACACTTGAAACACACACACCTCCACACTGGTGACACACACACCACCACACTGCTGACACACACCACCACACTGGTGGCACACCACCACACTGGTAACACACAAACACCTCCACACTGGTAACACACAAACCTCCAAACTGGTAACACAAACACCACAACACTGGTGACACACACACCTCCACACTGGTGACACACACACCACCACATTGGTAACACACACACCTCCACACTGGTAACACACACCACCACACTGGTAACACACACACCTCTACACTGGTAACACACACACCACCACGCTGGTGACTCCACCACACTAGTGACACACACACCTTCTCACTGGTAACACACACACCACCACACTGGTGATGCACACACCACCACACTGGAGACACACCTTCACACTGGTGACACACACACCTCCACACTGGTAATACACACACCACCACATTGGTGACGCACACACCTCCACACTGGTGACACACGTCCACTCTGGTAACACACACACCACTACACTGGTGACACACAAACCAACACACGGGTAACACACACACCAATACACTGGTGACACACCTCCACACTGGTGACACAGACACCTCCACACTGGTGACTCACACACCTACGCACTGGTGACACATACACCTCCACACTGGAAACACACACCACCACACTGGTGACTCCACCACACTGGTGATATACACACCTCTACACTGGTGACACACACACCTTCTCCCTGGTAAAACACACACTACCACACTGGTGATGCACACACCACCACACTGGTGACACACATACCACCACACTAGTAACACACACACCTCCACACTGGTAACACACACACACCACCACACTGGTGACACACACACTTTCTCACTGGCAACACACACACCACCACACTGGTGATGCACACACCACCACATTGGTGACACACATACCACCACACTGGTGACACACCTCCACACTGGTGACACACACCTCCACACTGGTAACACACACACCTCCACACTGGTAATACACACACCACCACATTGGTGACACACACACCTCCACACTGGTGACACACGTCCACACTGGTAACACACACACCACTACACTGGTGACACACAAACCAACACACGTGTAACACACACACCACTACACTGGTGACACACCTCCACACTGGTGACACACACACCTCCACACTGGTGACTCACACACCTACGCACTGGTGACATATACACCTCCACACTGGTGACACACACCACCACTGGTAACACACACACACCTCCACACTGGTGACACACACACCTTAACACTGGTGACACACACACCTCCACACTGGTGACACACCACCACACTGGTGACACACACCACCACACTGGTGACACACACACCTCCACACTAGTGACACACACCACCACTGGTAACACACACACACCTCCACACTGGTGACACACACACCTTAACACTGGTGACACACACACCTCCACACTGGTGACACACCACCACACTGGTGACACACACCACCACACTGGTGACACACACACCTCCACACTAGTGACACACACCACCACACTGGAGACACACCTCCACACTGGTGACACACACACCTCCACACTGGTGACACACACAACTCCACACTGGTAAGACACACACACCACCACACTGGTGACTCCACCACACTGGTGACATACACACCTCTACACTGGTGACACACACACCTTCTCCCTGGTAAAACACACACCACCACACTGGTGATGCACACACCACCACACTGGTGACACACATACCACCACACTAGTAACCCACACACCTCCACACTGGTAACACACACACCACCACCACACTGGTGACTCCACCACACTGGTGACATACACACCTCTACACTGGTGACACTCACACCTTCTCACTGGCAACACACACACCACCACACTGGTGACGCACACACCACCATATTGGTGACACACATACCACCAAACTGGTGACACACCTCCACACTGGTGACACACACACCTCCACACTGGTAACATACACACATCCACACTGGTAATACACACACCACCACATTGGTGACACACACACACCTCCACACTGGTGACACACGTCCACACTGGTAACACACACACCACTACACTGGTGACACACAAACCAACACACGGGTAACACACACATTACTACACTGGTGACACACCTCCACACTGGTGACACACACACCTCCACACTGGTGACTCACACACCTACGCACTGGTGACACATACACCTCCACACTGGAAACACACACACCTCCACAATGGTGACACACACACCTTCACACTGGTGACGCACTCATCACCACACTGGTAACACATACACCACCACACTGGTAGTACACACACCACCACACTGGCGACACACACACCACCACACTGGTGACACACACACCACTACACTGGTCACACACACACCACCGCACTGGTGACACACACACCACCACACTCTACACACACACACCACCACACTGGTAACACACACACCACCACACTGGTAACACTCAAACCACCACACTGGTGACACACCTCCACACTGGTGAGTGACACACACACCTTAACACTGGTGACACACACACCTCCACACTGGTGACACACACACCTCCACACTGGTGAAACACACACCACCACACTGCTGACACATACCACCACACTGGTGGCACACCACCACACTGGTAACACACAAACACCTCCACACTGGTAACACACAAACCTCCAAACGGGTAACACAAACACCACCACACTGGTGACACACACACCTCCACACTGGTGACACACACACCACCACACTGGTAACACACACACCACCACACTGGTAACACACACACCTCCACACTGGTAACGCACACCACCACACTGGTAACACACACACCTCTACACTGGTAACACACACACCTCCACACTGGTAACACACACCACCACACTGGTAACATACACACCTCTACACTGGTAACACACACACCACCACACTAATGTCACACACACCTTCTCACTGGTAACACACACACCACCACACTGGTGATGCACACACCACCACACTGGAGACACACCTTCACACTGGTAACACACACACCTCCACACTGGTTACACACACACACCACCACACTGGTGACTCCACCACACTGGTGACACACACACCTCTACACTGATGACACACACACCTTCTCACTGGCAACACACACACCACCACACTGGTGACCCAAACACCACCACACTGGTGACACACCTCCACACTGGTGACACACACACCTCCACACTGGTGACACACACACCTCCACACTGGTGACACACACACCTCCACACTGGTGACAGACACACCTCCACACTGGTGACACACACACATCCACACTGGTAATACACACACCACCACATTGGTGACACACACACACCTCCACACTGGTGACACACGTCTACACTGGTAACACACACACCACTACACTGGTGACACACAAACCAACACACGGGTAACACACACACCACTACACTGGTGACATACCTCCACACTGGTGACACACACACCACCACACTGGTGACTCACACACCTACGCACTGGTGACACATACACCACCACACTTGAAACACACACACCTCCACACTGGTGACACACACACCACCACACTGCTGACACACACCACCACACTGGTGGCACACCACCACACTGGTAACACACAAACACCTCCACACTGGTAACACACAAACCTCCAAACTGGTAACACAAACACCACAACACTGGTGACACACACACCTCCACACTGGTGACACACACACCACCACATTGGTAACACACACACCTCCACACTGGTAACACACACCACCACACTGGTAACACACACACCTCTACACTGGTAACACACACACCACCACGCTGGTGACTCCACCACACTAGTGACACACACACCTTCTCACTGGTAACACACACACCACCACACTGGTGATGCACACACCACCACACTGGAGACACACCTTCACACTGGTGACACACACACCTCCACACTGGTTACACACACACACCACCACACTGGTGACTCCACCACACTGGTGACACACACTCCTCTACACTGATGACACACACCTTTTCACTGGCAACACACACACCACCACACTGCTGACGCAAACACCACCACATTGGTGACACACCTTCACACTGGTAACACACACACCTCCACACAGGTGACACACACACCTCCACACTGGTAACAAACACACCTCCACACTGGTAATACACACACCACCACATTGGTGACACACACACCTCCACACTGGTGACACACCTCCACACTGGTAACACACACACCTCCACCCTGGTGATAAACACACCACCACATTGGTGACTCCACCACACTGGTGACACACACACCTCTACACTGGTCACACACACACCTTCTCACTGGTAAAACACACACCACCACACTAGTGACACACCTCCACACTGGTAACACACACACCTCCACACTGGTTACACACACACACCACCACACTGGTGACTCCACCACACTGGTGACACACACACCTCTACACTGATGGCACACACACCTTCTCACTGGCAACACACACACCACCACACTGGTGACGCACACACCACCACATTGGTGACACACATACCACCACACTGGTGACACACCTCCACACTGGTGACACAAACACCTCCACACTGGTAACACACACACCTCCACACTGGTAATACACACACCACCACATTGGTGGCGCACACACCTCCACACTGGTGACACACGTCCACTCTGGTAACACACACACCACTACACTGGTGACACACAAACCAACACACGGGTAACACACACACCAATACACTGGTGACACACCTCCACACTGGTGACACACACACCTCCACACTGGTGACTCACACACCTACGCACTGGTGACACATACACCTCCACACTGGAAACACACACCACCACACTGGTGATATACACACCTCTACACTGGTGACACACACACCTTCTCCCTGGTAAAACACACACTACCACACTGGTGATGCACACACCACCACAATGGTGACACACATACCACCACACTAGTAACACACACACCTCCACACTGGTAACACACACACACCACCACACTGGTGACTCCACCACACTTGTGACACACACACCTTCTCACTGGCAACACACACACCACCACACTGGTGATGCACACACCACCACATTGGTGACACACATACCACCACACTGGTGACACACCTCCACACTGGTGACACACACCTCCACACTGGTAACACACACACCTCCACACTGGTAATACACACACCACCACATTGGTGACACACACACCTCCACACTGGTGACACACGTCCACACTGGTAACACACACACCACTACACTGGTGACACACAAACCAACACACGTGTAACACACACACCACTACACTGGTGACACACCTCCACACTGGTGACACACACACCTCCACACTGGTGACTCACACACCTACGCACTGGTGACATATACACCTCCACACTGGAAACACACACACCTCCACACTGGTGAGAAACCTCCACACCGGTGACACACACACCTCCACACGGGTGACACACTCATCACCACACTGGTAACACATACACCACGACACTGGTGGGACACACACCACCACACTGTTAACACACACACACCACCACACTGGTAACACACACACTACCACACTGGTGACACACACACCACCACACGGGTGACACACACACCACTACACTGGTCACACACACAACACCGCACTGGTGACACACACCACCACACTGGTGCTACACACCTCCACACTGGTGAGTGACACACACACCTTAACACTGGTGACACACACACCTCCACACTGGTGACACACGCACCACCACACTGCTGACACACACCATCACACTGGTGGCACACCACCACACTGGTAACACACAAACACCTCCACACTGGTAACACACAAACCTCCAAACTGGTAACACAAACACCACCACACTGGTGACACACACACTTCCACACTAGTGACACACACACCACTACACTGGTGACATACCTCCACACTGGTGACACACACACCTCCACACTGGTGACTCACACACCAACGCACTGGTGACACATACACCACCACACTAGAAACACACACACCTCCACACTGGTGACACACACACCACCACACTGCTGACACACACCACCACACTGGTGGCACACCACCACACTGGTAACACACAAACACCTCCACACTGGTAACACACAAACCTCCAAACTGGTAACACAAACACCACAACACTGGTGACACACACACCTCCACACTGGTGACATACACACCACCACATTGGTAACACACACCTCCACACTGGTAACACACACCACCACACTGGTAACACACACACCTCTACACTGGTAACACACACACCACCACGCTGGTGACTCCACCACACTAGTGACACACACACCTTCTCACTGGTAACACACACACCACCACACTGGTGATGCACACACCACCACACTGGAGACACACCTTCACACTGGTGACACACACACCTCCACACTGGTTACACACACACACCACCACACTGGTGACTCCACCACACTGGTGACACACACTCCTCTACACTGATGGCACACACCTTCTCACTGGCAACACACACACCACCACACTGCTGACGCAAACACCACCACACTGGTGACACACCTTCACACTGGTAACACACACACCTCCACACAGGTTTCACACACACCTCCACACTGGTAACACACACACCTCCACACTGGTAACACACACACCACCACATTGGTGACACACACACCTCCACACTGGTGACACACCTCCACAATGGTGAGTGACACACACACCTTAACACTGGTGACACACACACCTCCAAACTGGTGACACAAGCACCACCACACTGCTGACACACACCACCACACTGGTAACACACAAACACCTCCACACTGGTAACACACAAACCTCCAAACTGGTAACACAAACACCACCACACTGGTGACACACACACTTCCACACTAGTGACACACACACCACCACACTGGTAACACACACACCTCCACACTGGTAACACACACCACCACACTGGTAACACACACACCTCTACACGGGTAACACACACACACCACCACGCTGGTGACTCCACCACATTAATGACACACACACCTTCTAACTGGTAACACACACACCACCAAACTGGTGATGCACACACCACCACACTTGAGACACACCTTCACACTGGTGACACACACACCTCCATACTGGTTACACACACACACCACCACACTGGTGACTCCACCACACTGGTGACACACACCTCTACACTGATGACACACACACCTTCTTACTGGCAACACACACACCACCACACTGGTGACGCAAACACCACCACACTGGTGACATACCTCCACACTGGTGACACACACACCTCCACACTGGTAACACACACACCTCCACACTGGTAATACACACACCACCACATTACTGACACACACACCTCCACACTGGTGACACACCTCCACACTGGTAACACACACACCTCCACCCTGGTGACACACACACCGCTACACTGGTGACTCCACCACACTGGTGACACACACACCTCTACACTGGTGACACACACACCTTCTCACTGGTAAAACACACACCACCACACTGGTGATGTACACACCACCACGCTGGTGACACATACACCACAACACTGGTAACACACCCACCTCCACACTGGTGACACACACACCACCACGCTGGTGACACACACACCACCACACTGATGGTACACCACCACACTGGTAACACTCAAACCACCACACTGGTGACACACTCACCACCACACTGGTGACACACACCACCACAATGGTGATACACACCTCCACACTGGTGAACCACACACCTTAACACTGGTGACACACACACCTCCACACTGGTGACACACACACCTCCACACTGGTGACACACACACCATAACACTGGTGACACACACCACCACACTGGTAACACCCAAACCACCACACTGGTGACACACACACCTCAACACTAGTGACACACATCACCACACTAGAGACACACCTCCACACTGGTGACTCACACACCTCTACACTGGTGACACACACACCTCCACACTGGTGACTCACACACCTTAACACTGGTGACACACCAACCTCCACACTTGTGACACACCACCACACTGGTGACACACACCACCACACAGGTGACATACACATCTTAACACTGGTGACACACACACCTCCACACTGGTGACACACACACCTCCACACTGGTGACACACACACCACCACACTGGTGACACACACCACCACACTGGTAACACAAACCACCACACTGGTGACACACACACCTCCACACTGGTGACTCAAAAACCTTAACACTGGTGACACACACACCTCCACACTGGTGACTCACAAACCTTAACACTGGTGACACACCCACCTCCACACTGGTGACACACCACCACCACACTGGTGACACACACACCTCCACACTAGTGACCACTAGTGACACACACCACCACACTGGTAACACACACACCTCCACACTGGTGACACACACACCTTAACACTGGTGACACACACACCACCACACTGGTGACTCCACCACACTGGTGACATACACACCTCTACACTGGTGACACACACACCTTCTCCCTGGTAAAACACACACCACCACACTGGTGATGCACACACCACCACACTGGTGACACACATACCACCACACTAGTAACCCACACACCTCCACACTGGTAACACACACACCACCACCACACTGGTGACTCCACCACACTGGTGACATACACACCTCTACACTGGTGACACTCACACCTTCTCACTGGCAACACACACACCACCACACTGGTGACGCACACACCACCATATTGGTGACACACATACCACCAAACTGGTGACACACCTCCACACTGGTGACACACACACCTCCACACTGGTAACATACACACATCCACACTGGTAATACACACACCACCACATTGGTGACACACACACACCTCCACACTGGTGACACACGTCCACACTGGTAACACACACACCACTACACTGGTGACACACAAACCAACACACGGGTAACACACACATTACTACACTGGTGACACACCTCCACACTGGTGACACACACACCTCCACACTGGTGACTCACACACCTACGCACTGGTGACACATACACCTCCACACTGGAAACACACACACCTCCACAATGGTGACACACACACCTTCACACTGGTGACGCACTCATCACCACACTGGTAACACATACACCACCACACTGGTAGTACACACACCACCACACTGGCGACACACACACCACCACACTGGTGACACACACACCACTACACTGGTCACACACACACCACCGCACTGGTGACACACACACCACCACACTCTACACACACACACCACCACACTGGTAACACACACACCACCACACTGGTAACACTCAAACCACCACACTGGTGACACACCTCCACACTGGTGAGTGACACACACACCTTAACACTGGTGACACACACACCTCCACACTGGTGATACACACACCTCCACACTGGTGAAACACACACCACCACACTGCTGACACATACCACCACACTGGTGGCACACCACCACACTGGTGACACACACACCACCACACTGGTAACACACACACCACCACACTGGTAACACACACACCTCCACACTGGTAACGCACACCACCACACTGGTAACACACACACCTCTACACTGGTAACACACACACCTCCACACTGGTGAAACACACACCACCACACTGCTGACACATACCGCCACACTGGTGGCACACCTCCACACTGGTAACACACAAACCTCCAAACGGGTAACACAAACACCACCACACTGGTGACACACACACCTCCACACTGGTGACACACACACCACCACACTGGTAACACACACACCACCACACTGGTAACACACACACCTCCACACTGGTAACGCACACCACCACACTGGTAACACACACACCTCTACACTGGTAACACACACACCTCCACACTGGTAACACACACCACCACACTGGTAACATACACACCTCTACACTGGTAACACACACACCACCACACTAATGTCACACACACCTTCTCACTGGTAACACACACACCACCACACTGGTGATGCACACACCACCACACTGGAGACACACCTTCACACTGGTAACACACACACCTCCACACTGGTTACACACACACACCACCACACTGGTGACTCCACCACACTGGTGACACACACACCTCTACACTGATGACACACACACCTTCTCACTGGCAACACACACACCACCACACTGGTGACCCAAACACCACCACACTGGTGACACACCTCCACACTGGTGACACACACACCTCCACACTGGTGACACACACACCTCCACACTGGTGACAGACACACCTCCACACTGGTGACAGACACACCTCCACACTGGTGACACACACACATCCACACTGGTAATACACACACCACCACATTGGTGACACACACACACCTCCACACTGGTGACACACGTCTACACTGGTAACACACACACCACTACACTGGTGACACACAAACCAACACACGGGTAACACACACACCACTACACTGGTGACATACCTCCACACTGGTGACACACACACCACCACACTGGTGACTCACACACCAACGCACTGGTGACACATACACCACCACACTTGAAACACACACACCTCCACACTGGTGACACACACACCACCACACTGGTGACACACACCACCACACTGGTAACACAAACCACCACACTGGTGACACACACACCTCCACACTGGTGACTCAAAAACCTTAACACTGGTGACACACACACCTCCACACTGGTGACTCACAAACCTTAACACTGGTGACACACCCACCTCCACACTGGTGACACACCACCACCACACTGGAGACACACACACCTCCACACTAGTGACCACTAGTGACACACACCACCACACTGGTAACACACACACCTCCACACTGGTGACACACACACCTTAACACTGGTGACACACACACCTCCACACTGGTGACACACCACCACACTGGTGACACACACCACCACACTGGTGACATACACACCTCCACACTAGTGACACACACCACCACACTGGAGACACACCTCCACACTGGTGACACACACACCTCCACACTGGTGACACACACAACTCCACACTGGTAAGACACACACACCACCACACTGCTGACTCCACCACACTGGTGACATACACACCTCTACACTGGTGACACACACACCTTCTCCCTGGTAAAACACACACCACCACACTGGTGATGCACACACCACCACACTGTTGACACACATACCACCACACTAGTAACCCACACACCTCCACACTGGTAACACACACACCACCACCACACTGGTGACTCCACCACACTGGTGACATACACACCTCTACACTGGTGACACACACACCTTCTCACTGGCAACACACACACCACCACACTGGTGACGCACACACCACCACATTGGTGACACACATACCACCAAACTGGTGACACACCTCCACACTGGTGACACACACACCTCCACACTGGTAACATACACACATCCACACTGGTAATACACACACCACCACATTGGTGACACACACACACCTCCACACTGGTGACACACGTCCACACTGGTAACACACACACCACTACACTGGTGACACACAAACCAACACACGGGTAACACACACACCACTACACTGGTGACACACCTCCACACTGGTGACTCACACACCTTCTCACTGGCAACACACACACCACCACACTGGTGACGCACTCATCACCACACTGGTAACACATACACCACCACACTGGTGAGACACACACCACCACACTGGTAACACACACACCACCACACTGGTAGCACACACACCACCACACTGGTGACACACACAAAACCACACTGGTGACACACACAAAACCACACTGGTGACACACACACCACTACACTGGTCACACACACACCACCGCACTGGTGACACACACACCACCACACTCTACACACACACCACCACTACACTGGTAACACACACACCACAACACTGGTAACACTCAAACCACCACACTGGTGACACACCTCCACACTGGTGAGTGACACACACACCTTAACACTGGTGACACACACACCTCCACACTGGTGACACACACACCTCCACACTGGTGAAACACACACCACCACACTGCTGACACACACCACCACACTGGTGGCACACCACCTCACTGGTAACACACAAACACCTCCACACTGGTAACACACAAACCTCCAAACGGGTAACACAAACACCACCACACTGGTGACACACACACCTCCACACTGGTAACACACACACCACCACACTGGTAACACACACACCACCACACTGGTAACACACACACCTTCACACTGGTAACGCACACCACCACACTGGTAACACACACACCTCTACACTGGTAACACACACACCTCCACACTGGTAACACACACCACCACACTGGTAACATACACACCTCTACACTGGTAACACACACACCACCACACTGGTGATGCACACACCACCACACTGGAGACACACCTTCACACTGGTGACACACACACCTCTACACTGGTAACACACACACCACCACACTGCTGACGCAAACACCACCACACTGGTGACACACCTTCACACTGGTAACACACACACCTCCACACAGGTGACACACACACCTCCACACTGGTAACACACACACTTCCACACTGGTAATACACACACCATCACATTGGTGACACACACACCTCCACACTGGTGACACACACACCACCACGCTGGTAACACACACACCTCCACACTGGTAACACATACCACCACACTGGTAACACACACCACCACACTGGTAACAGACACACCTCTACACTGGAAGCACACACACCACCACGCTGGTGACCCCACCACACTAGTGACACACACACCTTCTCACTGGTAACACACACCACAACACTCGTGATGCACACACTACCACACTGGTGACACACCTTCACACTGGTAAACACACACACCTCCACACTGGTGACACACACACCTGCACACTGGTAACACACACACCTGCACACTGGTGACACACACACTTCCACACTGGTGACACACACCACCACACTGGTGACTCCACCACACTGGTGACACACACACCTCTACACTGATGGCACACACACCTTCTCACTGGCAACACACACATCACCTAACTGGTAACACACACACACCACCACGCTGGTGACTCCACCTCACTGGTGACACACACACCTTTACACTGGTGACACACACATCACCACACTGGTAACACACACACACCACCACACTGGTGACTCCACCACACTGGTGACACACATACCACCACACTGGTGACACACCTCCACACTGGTGACACACATACCGCCAAACTTGTAACACACACACCTCCACACTGGTTTTACACACACCAATACATTGGTGACACACACACCTCCACACTGGTGACACACCTACACACTGGTAACACACATACCTCCACACTGGTGACACACACACCACCACTCTGGTAACACACACACCTCTACACTGGTGACACACAAATCAACACACTGGTAACACACTCATCGCTACACTGGTGACACACCTCCACACTGGTGACACACACACCTCCACACTGGTGATTCACACACCTCCACACTGGTGACACATACACCTCCACACTGGTAACACACACACCACCACATTGGTGACAAACCTCCACACTGGTGACACACACACCTCCACACTGGTGACACACTCATCACCACATTGGTAACACATACACCACCACACTGGTGAGACACACACCAACACACTGGTAACACACACACCACCACACTGGTAACACACACACCACCAAACTGGTGACACATACACCACAACACTGGTAACACACACACCTCCACACTGGTGACACACACACCTCCACACTGGTGACACACAAACCTCCACACTAGTGACACACACACCACCACGCTGGTGACACACACCACCACAATAATGGTACACCACTACACTGGTAACACTCAAACCACCACACTGGTGACACACTCACCACCACACTGGTGACACACACCACCACAATGGTGATACACACCTTCACAGTGGTGACACACACACTTTAACACTGGTGACACACACACAC
Source organism: Procambarus clarkii (assembly GCF_040958095.1). Taxonomy (NCBI): domain Eukaryota; kingdom Metazoa; phylum Arthropoda; class Malacostraca; order Decapoda; family Cambaridae; genus Procambarus; species Procambarus clarkii. Next base: position 4,977,674 of record NC_091223.1, read on the forward strand.
CTCCACACTGGTGACACACACACCTCCACACTGGTGACACACACCACCACACTGGTAACACTCAAACCACCACACTGGTGACACACACACCTCCACACTAGTGACACACACCACCACACTGTAGACACACCTCCACACTGGTGACACACACACCTCCACACTGGTGACACACACACCTCCACACTAGTGACACACACACCTTAACACTGGTCACACACACACCTCCACACTGGTGACACACCACCACACTGGTGACACACACCTCCACACTGGTGACACACACACCTCCACACTAGTGACACACACCACCACACTGGTAACACACACACCTGCACACTGGTGACACACACACCTTAACACTGGTGATACACACACCTCCACACTGGTGACACACCACCACACTGGTGACACACGCACCTCCACACTACTGACACTCACCACCAGACTGGAGACACACCTCCAAACTGGTGACACACACACCTCCACACTGGTGACACACTGAACTCCACACTGGTAAGACACACACACCACCACACTGGTGACTCCACCACACTGGTGACATACACATCTCTACACTGGTGACACACACACCTTCTCCCTGGTAAAACACACACCACCACACTGGTGATGTACACACCACCACACTGGTGACACACATACCACCACACTAGTAATACACACACCTCCACACTGGTAACACACACACACCACCACACTGGTGACACACAAACTTTCTCACTGGCAACACACACACCACCACACTGGTGACGCACACACCACCACATTGGTGACACACATACCACCACACTGGTGACACACCTCCACACTGGTGACACACACACCTCCACACTGGTGACACACGTCCACACTGGTAACACACACACCACTACACTGGTGACACACAAACCAACACACAGGTAACACACACACCACTACACTGGTGACACACCTCCACACTGGTAACACACAAACCTCCAAACTGGTAACACAAACACCACAACACTGGTGACACACACACCTCCACACTGGTGACACACACACCACCACATTGGTAACACACACACCTCCACACTGGTAACACACACCACCACACTGGTAACACACACACACACCTCTACACTGGTAACACACACACCACCACACTGGTAACACACACCACCACACTGGTAACACACATCACCACACTGGTAACACACACACCTCTACACTGGTAACACACACACCACCACGCTGGTGACTCCACCACACTAGTGACACACACACCTTCTCACTGGTAACACACACACCACCACACTGGTGATTCCCACACCACCACACTGGAGACACACCTTCACACTGGTGACACACACACCTCTACACTGGTTACACACACACACCACCACACTGGTGACTCCACCACACTGGTGACACACACTCCTCTACACTGATGACACACACACCTTCTCACTGGCAACACACACACCACCACACTGCTGACGCAAACACCACCACACTGGTGACACACCTTCACACTGGTGACACACACACCTCCACACTGGTGACACACACACCTCCACACTGGTAACACACACACCTCCAAACTGGTAATACACACACCACCACATTGGTGACACACACACCTCCACACTGGTGACACACCTCCACACTGGTAACACACACACCTCCACCCTGGTGATACACACACCACCACACTGGTGACTCCACCACACTGGTGACACACACACCTCTACACTGGTGACACACACACCTTCTTACTGGTAAAACACACACCACCACACTGGTGACACACCTCCACACTGGTAACACACACACCTCCACACTGGTTACACACACACCACCACACTGGTGACACACACACCTCTACACTGATGGCACACACACCTTCTCACTGGCAACACACACACCACCACACTGGTGACGCACACACCACCACATTGGTGACACACATACCACCACACTGGTGACACACCTCCACACTGGTGACACAAACACCTCCACACTGGTAACACACACACCTCCAAACTAGTAATACACACACCACCACATTGGTGACGCACACACCTCCACACTGGTGACACACGTCCACTCTGGCAACACACACACACCACTACACTGGTGACACACAAACCAACACACGGGTAACACACACACCACTACACTGGTGACACACCTCCACACTGGTGACACACACACCTCCACACTGGTGACTCACAAACCTACGCACTGGTGACACATACACCTCCACACTGGAAACACACACACCTCCACACTGGTGACAAACCTCCACACTGGTGACACACACAACTCCACAGTGGTGACACACTTATCACCAAACTGGTAACACATACATCACCACACTGGTGAGACACACATCACCACACTGGTAACACACACATCACCACACTGGTAACACACACACCATCACACTTGTGACACACACACCACCACACTGGTGACACAAACACCACTAAACTGGTCACACACACACCACCGCACTGGTGACACACACCACCACACTGTACACACACACACCACCACACTGGTAACACACACACCACCACACTGGTAACACTCAAACCACCACACTGGTGACACACTCACCACCGCACTGGGGACACACACCACCACACTGGTGATACACACCTACACACTGGTGAGTGACACACACACCTTAACACTGGTGACACACACACCTCCACACTGGTGACACACACACCTCCACACTGGTGACACACACCACCACACTGGTGGCACACCTCCACACTGGTAACACACAAACCTCCAAACTGGTAACACAAACACCACCACACTGGTGACACACACACCTCCACACTGGTGAAACACACACCACCACACTGGTAAAACACACACCTCCACACTGGTAACACACACCACCACACTGGTAACAGACACACCTCTACACTGGTAACAAACACACCACCACACTAGTGACACACACACCTTCTCACTGGTATCACACACCACAACACTGGTGATGCACACACCACCACACTGGAGACACACCTTCACACTGGTGACACACACACCTCCACACTGGTTACACACACACACCTCCACACTGGTGACACACACACCTCCACACTGGTGACACACCTACACACTGGTAACACACATACCTCCACACTGGTGACACACACACCAGCACTCTGGTAACACACACACCTCTACACTGGTGACACACAAATCAACACACTGGTAACACACACATCGCTACACTGGTGACACACCTCCACACTGGTGACACACACACCTCCACAGTGGTGATTCACTCACCTCGACACTGGTAACACACACACCACCACATTGGTGACAAACCTCCACACTGGTGACACACACACCTCCACACTGGTAACACATACACCACCACACTGGTGAGACACACACCAACACACTGGTAACACACACACCACCACACTGGTAACACACACACCACCACACTGGTGACACATACACCACAACACTGGTAACACACACACCTCCACACTGGTGACACACACACCTCCACACTGGTGACACACAAACCTCCACACTAGTGACACACACATCACCACGCTGGTGACACACACCACCACAATAATGGTACACCGCCACACTGGTAACACTCAAACCACCACACTGGTGACACACTCACCACCACACTGGTGACACACACCACCACAATGGTGATACACACCTTCACACTGGTGACACACACACTTTAACACTGGTGACACACACACACCTCCACACTGGTGACACACACACCTCCACACTGGTGACACACACACACCACCACACTGGTGACACACACCACCACACTGGTAACACTCAAACCACAACACTGGTGACACACACACCTCCACACTAGTGACACACACCACCACACTGGTAACACACACACCTGCACACTGGTGACACACACACCTTAACACTGGTGATACACACACCTCCACACTGGTGACACACCACCACACTGGTGACACACCTCTCCACACTGGTGACACACACACCTCCACACTACTGACACACACCACCACACTGGAGACACACCTACAAACTGGTGACACACACACCTCCACACTGGTGACACACAGAACTCCACACTGGTAAGACACACACACACCACCACACTGGTGACTCCACCACACTGGTGACATACACACCTCTACACTGGTGACACACACACCTTCTCCCTGGTAAAACACACACCACCACACTGGTGATGTACACACCACCACACTGGTGACACACATACCACCACACTAGTAATACACACACCTCCACACTGGTAACACACACACACACCACCACACTGGTGACACACAAACTTTCTCACTGGCAACACACACACCACCACACTGGTGACGCCCACACCACCACATTGGTGACACACATACCACCACACTGGTGACACACTTCCACACTGGTGACACACACACCTCCACACTGGTGACACACGTCCACACTGGTAACACACAAACCTCCAAACTGGTAACATAAACACCACAACACTGGTGACACACACACTTCCACACTGGTGACACACACACCACCACATTGGTAACACACACACACCTCCACACTGGTAACACACACCACCACACTGGTAACACACACACCTCTACACTGGTTACACACACACACCACCACGCTGGTGACTCCACCACACTAGTGACACACACACCTTCGCACTGGTAACACACACACCACCACACTGGTGATGCCCACACCACCACACTGGAGACACACCTTCACACTGGTGACACACACACCTCCACACTGGTTACACACACACACCACCACACTGGTGACTCCACCACACTGGTGACACACACTCCTCTACACTGATGACACACACCTTCTCACTGGCAACACACACACCACCACACTGCTGACGCAAACACCACCACACTGGTGACACACACACCTCCACACTGGTGATACACACACCTCCACACTGGTAACACACACACCTCCACACTGGTAATACACACACCACCACGTTGGTGACACACACACCTCCACACTGGTGACACACCTCCACACTGGTAACAGACACACCTCCACCCTGGTGATACACACACCATAACACTGGTGACTCCACAACACTGGTGACACACACACCTCTACACTGGTGACACACACACCTTCTTACTGGTAAAACACACACCACCACACTGGTGACACCTCCACAATGGTAACACACACACCTCCACACTGGTTACACACACACACCACCACACTGGTGATGCACACACCACCACACTGGAGACACACCTTCACACTGGTGACACACACACCTCCACACTGGTTACACACACACACCACCACACTGGTGACACACACACCTGCACACTGGTAACACACACACCTCCACACTGGTGACACACACACTTCCACACTGGTGACACACACCACCACACTGGTGACTCCACCACACTGGTGACACACAAACCTGTACACTGATGACACACACACCTTCTCACTGGCAACACACACACCACCACACTGGTGACGCAAACACCACCACACTGGTGACACACCTTCACACTGGTAAACACACACACCTCCACACTGGTGACACACACACCTGCACACTGGTAACACACACACCTCCACACTGGTGACACACACACCTCCACACTGGTGACACACCTACACACTGGTAACACACATACCTCCACACTGGTGACACACACACCAGCACTCTGGTAACACACACACCTCTACACTGGTGACACACAAATCAACACACTGGTAACACACACATCGCTACACTGGTGACACACCTCCACACTGGTGACACACACACCTCCACAGTGGTGATTCACACACCTCGACACTGGTAACACACACACCACCACATTGGTGACAAACCTCCACACTGGTGACACACACACCTCCACACTGGTAACACATACACCACCACACTGGTGAGACACACACCAACACACTGGTAACACACACACCACCACACTGGTAACACACACACCACCACACTGGTGACACATACACCACAACACTGGTAACACACACACCTCCACACTGGTGACACACACACCTCCACACTGGTGACACACAAACCTCCACACTAGTGACACACACATCACCACGCTGGTGACACACACCACCACAATAATGGTACACCGCCACACTGGTAACACTCAAACCACCACACTGGTGACACACTCACCACCACACTGGTGACACACACCACCACAATGGTGATACACACCTTCACACTGGTGACACACACACTTTAACACTGGTGACACACACACACCTCCACACTGGTGACACACACACCTCCACACTGGTGACACACACACACCACCACACTGGTGACACACACCACCACACTGGTAACACTCAAACCACAACACTGGTGACACACACACCTCCACACTAGTGACACACACCACCACACTGGTAACACACACACCTGCACACTGGTGACACACACACCTTAACACTGGTGATACACACACCTCCACACTGGTGACACACCACCACACTGGTGACACACCTCTCCACACTGGTGACACACACACCTCCACACTACTGACACACACCACCACACTGGAGACACACCTACAAACTGGTGACACACACACCTCCACACTGGTGACACACAGAACTCCACACTGGTAAGACACACACACACCACCACACTGGTGACTCCACCACACTGGTGACATACACACCTCTACACTGGTGACACACACACCTTCTCCCTGGTAAAACACACACCACCACACTGGTGATGTACACACCACCACACTGGTGACACACATACCACCACACTAGTAATACACACACCTCCACACTGGTAACACACACACACCACCACACTGGTGACACACAAACTTTCTCACTGGCAACACACACACCACCACACTGGTGACGCCCACACCACCACATTGGTGACACACATACCACCACACTGGTGACACACTTCCACACTGGTGACACACACACCTCCACACTGGTGACACACGTCCACACTGGTAACACACAAACCTCCAAACTGGTAACATAAACACCACAACACTGGTGACACACACACTTCCACACTGGTGACACACACACCACCACATTGGTAACACACACACACCTCCACACTGGTAACACACACCACCACACTGGTAACACACACACTTCTACACTGGTTACACACACACCACCACGCTGGTGACTCCACCACACTAGTGACACACACACCTTCACACTGGTGACACACACACCTCCACACTGGTTACACACACACACCACCACACTGGTGACTCCACCACACTGGTGACACACACTCCTCTACACTGATGACACACACCTTCTCACTGGCAACACACACACCACCACACTGCTGACGCAAACACCACCACACTGGTGACACACACACCTCCACACTGGTGATACACACACCTCCACACTGGTAACACACACACCTCCACACTGGTAATACACACACCACCACGTTGGTGACACACACACCTCCACACTGGTGACACACCTCCACACTGGTAACAGACACACCTCCACCCTGGTGATACACACACCATAACACTGGTGACTCCACAACACTGGTGACACACACACCTCTACACTGGTGACACACACACCTTCTTACTGGTAAAACACACACCACCACACTGGTGACACCTCCACAATGGTAACACACACACCTCCACACTGGTTACACACACACACCACCACACTGGTGACACACACACCTCTACACTGATGGCACACACACATTCTCACTATCAACACACACACCACCACACTGGTGACGCACACACCACCACATTGGTGACACACATACCACCACACTGGTGACACACCTCCACACTGGTGACAAAAACACCTCCACACTGGTGACGCACACACCTCCACACTGGTGACACACGTCCACTCTGGTAACACACACACCACTACACTGGTGACACACAAACCAACACACGGGTAACACACACACCACTACACTGGTGACACACCTCCACACTGGTGACACACACACCTCCACACTGGTGACTCACACACCTCCACACTGGTGACAAACCTCCACACTGGTGACACACACAACTCCACAGTGGTGACACACTCATCACCACACTGGTAACACATACACCACCACACTGGTGAGACACACATCACCACACTGGTAACACACACACCTCCACACTGGTGACACCACCACACTGGTGACACACACCACCACACTGGAGACACACCTCCACACTGGTGACACACACAACTCCACACTGGCAAGACACACACACCACCACACTGGTGACTCCACCACACTGGTGACACACACACCTTCTCCCTGGTAAAACACACACCACCACTCTGGTGATGTACACACCACCACAATGGTGACACACATACCACCACACTAATAACACACACACCTCCACACTTGTAACACACACACACCACCACACTGGTGACTCCACCACACTGGTGACACACACACCTTCTCACTGGCAACACACACACCACCACATTGGTGACGCACACACCACCACATTGGTGACACACATACCACCACACAGGTGACACACCTCCACACTGGTGACACACACACCTCCACACTGGTACCACACACACCTCCACACTGGTAATACACACACCACCACATTGGTGACACACTGTTACGGCCCTCTCGGGACGCAACGGGGTCCTTACTCTGATGTTGTTAGAGGAAGATATATGTATCCGTTCCCGAGCCAGTAGTGGCTATCAAGGGATGAGATCCGTGACGCAAGTAACTTAAAGGGAGTAGGGAAAGAAAGCTAAGAACTTAATATTATAATTATTACCATCACCGTTTAAATATATAAAATAAATGAGTGCACAAGGGGGAGGGGTATTAACACTAGACAAGGGGATTAATCCACAAATTAGTCTTCTTCTGAAGACTCTGGAGCCTGAAGCTAGGTGCTGAGTCCGCGGTGCTTTCTTCGTGGCCTCACGACGTGTCCTCTGAGAATGCCGAGCCTACCCTGGCCACAGGTCAGCCAAAACACAGGTCCACTGGGGGCACCGTCGTGGAGGCCGTCAACCACACGTCCAGCTGGTCTGCTGGCAGATACTGAGCCACCAAGGCTGGTACGGCCATTCCACAAACGATATAAGGGGTACGCCCTAGACAGGAGTCTCGTGTGATATCACAAATCACCCTCCTGTCCTCAATACCCCAGTGGATGATCGTCTCCAACAGTCGGTCCCGGGTAAATCCTCTTACTGCCACTCCACTGGCAGGCTAACACACCACAGTGTTCTTCCCGGGGGACGACTTGACAACAGCTGCAGCAACGTTCAAGGTATGGAGACTGGCTGCCTCGGATAGACTGACTCGACTCCCATCACAGTAGTCCCAGGTCGGCTCTGTAAGCAGACACGTCATCAATAACTGGGACACTAATACACCTCACTTACGGGCTCGGGCACAAACACCTGACGTATCCAGTCCATAGATGGCGCTGTCGTCGGAGCACCACCTCACCGGGAGTCAGGAGCGGCTGTGTTGAGCGCTGAACCAGACTGGAAACTGGTCCTCGAGGCCAGTACACGCTGTCCTCACCAGGTGTCGTCGTCCGTTTGGCGGGAGTTTCGGGAGCTGACCCACAGATGGCGTGGTTGTCACTGCTCCAGGCTCGGACGCTGGATCCGGGTTCGTAACACACACACACACCTCTACACTGGTGACACACACACCTCCACACTGGTGACACACGTCCACACTGGTAACACACACAGCACCACACTGGTGACACACAAACAAACACACGGGTAACACACACACCACTACACTGGTGACACACCTCCACCAACACTCCCAGGTGTGCTGGTGGACACACCTCCACCAACACTCCCAGGTGTGCTGGTGGACACACCTCCACAAACACTCCCAGGTGTGCCGGTGGACACACCTCCACCAACAATCCCAGTGTGCCGGTGGACACACCTCCACTCCCAGGTGTGCTGGTGGTATATATGGACACACCTCCACCTAAACTCTACACTTTACACCTTCCGTACGTTTGTACACAACACGTAATTATTCCAACCCTTTGATTTGCTTTAGCATCTCTCTCTGAATTGTTTAGTATTTCTCACTGTTTACGTGGCATGATGTGAATACTTGCGGCTCTGGTTGAATTATAGTCTCTTGGGCACCAGTGTTTCGTTATTCATGAACCTGGCTCGTTATACACGACCCTGGCTCGTTACACTAGACCCTGGCTCGTTATACACGACCCTGGCTCGTTATACACGACCCTGGCTCGTTATACACGACCCTGGCTCGTTATACACGACCCTGGCTCGTTACACTAGACCCTGGCTCGTTATGCAAGACCCTGGCTCGTTATACACGACCCTGGCTCGTTATGCAAGACCCTGGCTCGTTATACAAGACCCTGGCTCGTTACACAAGACCCTGGCTCGTTACACAAGACCCTGGCTCGTTATACAAGACCCTGGCTCGTTACACAAGACCCTGGCTCGTTACACAAGACCCTGGCTCGTTATACACGACCCTGGCTCGTTATACAAGACCCTGGCTCGTTACACAAGACCCTGGCTCGTTACACCAGACCAGGCTCGTTACACCAGACCAGGCTCGTTACACAAGACTTTGGCTCGTTATACAAGACCCTGGCAAGCAAATACACTCTCAGGAAAGACATTAAGAAACTTGACAATAAAGAACCAGCAACATGTAAGTTTTGAGGTTTTAACTCATGTTTTATGACTCTTGAACACAAACATTACTCAGTAATACAAAGTCCTCAATGTTGGTGTCCCCATTTAAACCAATTCTCATTCGATAACATAAACGTTGTGTATTCTGTATTTTCTGATGTTTAGATGCTTACCTATCAGTATTTACCTATCAGTGACTACCTATTATTACTTACCTATCAGTGACTATGGGGAAGTGAGGTCTAGCTCCTAATACCCCGCCTACCGGCCTTCTTGGGGTTATCTTGAGATAACCTTGTTGGACCTGTGGCATAAAATCTATACGTCTAATGTTGAAAGTCTTTGTCGAATCTATCCCGTAAGTTGAGGATGGAGGTGGCTTCCACAACTTCTTCTCTTAGTTTATTCCATTTATTGACCGCCAGTACAAGGTACGAGTATTTACAGTTTGCCTTGTGTCCTCTTGTCTTACTTTCTTTCAGATGAAAGAGGCTGTCCTTGTCCACCTTGTCCATTCCCCTCAGTATCTTGTATGTTGTTATCATATCTTCTCCATATCTTTTGTCCTCCAAGGTAGGGAGGTCCAGTTCCTTCAGCCTATCCTCTCAGCGTAACCCGCCTAGATCTTGCACTAATGTAGTTCCAAAACTTTGCATATTTTCAATTTTAGCTTCATGCTTCACTTGGTATGGTCAGTATGGGTCCCTCTATTGCTCAAGGCTACCCAAGGCTACCCAAAGCCACCAAAGGCTACCCACAGCTACCCAAAGCTGCCCAAAGGTTCCTAGCATTATGTAAATAATAACGAAATATGATTGTTGTTATTGTTAAAGATTCGCTACCTGGAACAAAAAGTTCCAAGTAACACGGGTTAAGGTGAGCCCGTAGATAGTTTGCGAAATATGACATATTTACTCAATATAATGTTGGTACTGAGTGTTGTACATGAAAGAAATATGAAGAAATCCACAAGGGCCGTGACGAGGATTCGAACTTGCGTCCGGGAGCATCCCAGACACTGCCTTAATCGACTGAGCTACGACAGGGTTAAAAAGTGTTGAAACCAAAGTTCTACTGAACTTACTGGATCCCGTAGCCTCTCCGAGGCACAAACCAGGCTTTTACACAACCCCCCCCCCCCCTGCACCCGAGCTATGTCAATAGGCCGTTCTCCCTCTTCGCCCTTACATCATCACACACAGAGGTCACATTAACGTGATCAGGGGGGGGGGGGGTTGCGTAAAAGCCTGGTTTGAGCCTCGGAGAGGCTACGGGATCCAGTAAGTTCAGTAGAACTTCGGTTTCAACCCTTTTAACCCTGTCGTAGCTCAGTCGATTAAGGCAGTGTCTGGGATGCTCCCGGACGCAGGTTCGAATCCTTGTCACGGCCCTTGTGGATTTGTTCATTTCATGCATCACGTTAGTGTGATCTCTGTGTGTGATGAAAGAAATATATTTTTATCCTAAAATAGTATAATTTTATACTTAAATTAGACGAAACTAAGTGGCAAGCGTTGCCATAAGATATCGACGATCCGAGTGACAGTGTTGTGAATTTGGGTATTTAGATGGACCCAATTTCGTTATTAATTATATTATTTCAGAGTAAACACATGTTTTTTTTTTCATATTCTACATGCAGCACCAACGTTATATGTCATATTTCTTCGTTATTTACGTAATGCCAAGATGCTTTGGGTAGATTTGGCTAATAAGAGGGACAGGCATGTACTGTATGTTCCAGTACTGGTTTAATAAAAGCTATGTAGAGTGCTTTGAACGTGTCCTGATTTAGGTTCCTAAACGACGTTCTAATATTTGCCAGCGTCCCATATGCTGCTGATGTTACCCTGACTGTATGTGTGCCTCTGGTGATGGAATTATATCCACTCCCAAATGTCTCTCTCAGATTCCTGCAGTTGCCTTCCATGAATGAAGTAGACACCGTCTGGTCTTTTTTCTCCCTTCCTCATCTTCATTACCTTTCACTCGTTGGGACTGAACTACAGCAGCCATTTGTTTTTGCACTCCTGTAGTTTGTCAAGGTCTTCCTGCAACATTCTGCAATCTTCTGTTTTCATACTCCTCATTACCGTGGCATCATCTGCAAACATTGACATGTACGAGCTCACACCTTTGGGTAGATCATTAACATAAACTATGAACTGCAGAGGTCCCAAGACAGATCCTGGTGGGACTCCACTTGTCACATTCCTCCAGCTGGAGACCTCGCCTCTGATTTTGACTGTTTGTCATCTCTCCTTAAGGTATCCTATTACCCAGTTTAGTGTCTCTACAATTATCCCAATCAACCTGTCCATCTTGTACACCAGCCTTTCATAAGGTACAATATCAAATGTTTTTTGACCATGTAGGAAAAGGCAGTCTGCCCAGCCTTATTATTTCCTGTCGTATTCTAGTAAACTGGTCATATAACTCGATCAAGTTTCTCAAGTATGAGTTTTTTTTTCTAAATTCATGCTGTCGTTCTGTTACAATGTTTATCCTCTCTAGGTGCTCCACTATTCTCGACCTGATTACGCTCTCTAGCACCTTACAAGGAATACTCATCAGTCAAAGTAGTCTGTAATCTAGTACCTACTGTCTGTCCCATTTCTTGAGTAATGGGACTACGTTTGCCTTTTTTCCATATTTCTTACCATTAGTTAACCATAAGGTAAACTCTTGTTTTGAGCGTTTCATTAAAAATATCAGTTAGCTGGTGACATAGCGCCTCTGCAGCCTCCTTCATAAGCTATGGTGATATTATGTTTGGCCCAATTGATTTTGTTACATCTAGTTCCTTCATGTTCTTTTTACCCTCCTCTACTGAGACTATGTCATCCAGTGTTTCCTCTGGCCTTTCATCACTTAGCTCTGGTCTCCACATCGGTTCTGCGGTAAAGACCTCATGAAATCATTTGTTTCGGTTCTCAGATCCTTTTTTGTCATTTTCTGGGAGACTTTCCCCTTGTTTCTTTAGCCTTATCACATATGGTCTCTTCTGTTTTTTTCTCCTTTTGTGACTATGAAGCGCAATGCGTGCTAGTGGCTGTACAAGAATGTAACAACTCTTGTATAAATAAATAAATAAATAAATAAATAAATAAATAAATAAATAAATAAATAAATAAATAAATAAATAAATAAATAAATAAATAAATAAAACAACTTTGGTTGCTCCTTAATTTTCCTGCAATGTCATTTTCGTATTGCCTCTCAGCTTCCCTCTCTGGACTCTGGTGTATTAACCTCTAGCTCTCATTATCGCATCTCTATATTCCATTTTTCTTAGCTCTCTGTACTTTGTTCATATTTTTTATATTCCCTCCTTTGCTTCCCAGCCTATTAACCAGGGTTTACTTTGCCGTTCTCATCCACCTTCTTGACTGGGATGTTCACCTCCGTTGTATCTGCACACAACAGAGCAATAACTTCCATGTCGTATCGCAGATGATACGTTCACTTGACGTCCTCACATCCAGGTACAAACTGTTCTAATATATAGGTGAATAAAACAACAAATATTACTGATTTAGTATTACCAGACTGAAAATTTCCTCCATTATCACCACACCAGAAATAAATATCTCTTTGATATCCCCAGAGAAAAACTTAATCTGTGTAAACACTCTATGCAAATAAAGGGACCCAGTCTATGGAACTCACTCTCTATTGAATTGAAAAGCTGTCCAACTTTTGCGTCATTCAAAAACAATACTAAAAAATACCTAATTTCATCTACATAGTTTTTTACCTTTTGCTTTAAAATTGCACTGTATTTATTGCTACCCAATCTCCCAATCTTTATGTACCCAATCCGAACTTCTTTACCATTGTGATCATTGCTGTCTTCTTATATGTACTGCCAATCTGCTGTATGGTGTCTATTAATCTTGTTTAAATTACCAATCAAGCTGTCAATGTAATCAATCAGAGCTTTAATATACCAATGTGCTTTAATATACTTACTAAGCTCTCTCATCTCATTTTTTTTCTTTCAATGTATTTGTTATCATTTTATTAATTATGCTAGAATTTACCTACTTAAAATTATCTGTTAGATTAAGGACCAATATACCTTCTTGTATATAAATAAATAAATAAATAAAATAAATAAATGGTTAGGAATACTTGGTACGTTTTCCGACAATAAATCGGAATCACTGATTCTCCCACTGCTATCTCTCTCGGAATCAAAAGTATCATCTCCACTTGATATATATAACTTATAGAATAATATACATCACTCAAAGAATGCAAACTGCAACAAAGTTATCAAGTGAATTCCTATGAGAACCATCAGGATATGACAGGTGCTCTTCTTCTATTATTGATATGCAGGTATACTTTTCCTCCAGTTATCATTATAATCACTATCATCTCAGCATCTTTGCCACTACTACGTACTTACTACTATTACTATTACCTTCAGTTGTGTTTGTACCGTCTTTATTACGTCGGTACAAAGGCCCTGAGGACAGGTTACTTAAAGACACTAATAGTTATTTCAGATAAATCAGTGTTCTTGACCACTATTATACTCCTCAGGTGTCCAACGTGATGTATATAAATAGTTGACCTCGCGTTGTTAATTGTTATATTGTCCTCCGTGGCTCGCTTTTACTTGCTGGAGAATATTTTATTACTACTACAATGTTCTTCGTCAGGAGTACCTGAGAGTCAATTGTGCCTGAGTGCCTGAGTGCTATGAACTTCACCAGGGTTTTTTAAGACCATGACACTAGCTGACCGATCACACAGCAAGTGTAGTTTTGTCCTGAACTTAGTCCAGGAAAACAGTAGTCTCTTAGTGAGAATTTACCGAAATATTGGGAGAACGTCCGACGTCCGTTCTCTCCAACGTCCGGTGGTTGTATAACCTTGGTCGGTCCTGTATTGGTGAATACTGACTGCTTAAGCGCCCAGCAGATCTCTCTCAAAACATGCAAGTAAATGGAATTAGAAGTTCAACTGAGTCGTTGCTCTGCGTATCCTGACTTTTCCCACTAATGGAAAGCTGTAAAGAATTTGGAAGCTCCGAGGTGATACCCAATTCATTTTTTCAGGTTAATCTGATTTCATTAAAAACTTCATGGGAGGGGTTGGTGGAAATTTTCTTTACATAAAACATGCAATTCAGTTATCCACAAAGATCCACGGAGAAAAGACTAAAATAATCCAATTATTTTGTTTTTTCTTTCCTGTGTGGATACTTATGAGCCAGATTATACCTGATTTACCTACCTGATTTACCTGATTTACCAGAGTATAAATAAGTAACACATAAAAATTAGATTGGATATCAGTTCGGTGCCTCCAAATACCTAATGAGTTTAGGCGGACTCCAGGTCGGGAAGCTGTTAAACACATCAAGGTGAGGCGTGTGTCGTGGTGGTGCAGGACGCTGGTGCGAGGACACCGCCTTGCTCCAGAGATTTTCACAAAGATTAATCACATTATTATGTTTTCATTATCTATTGATATAGATTTGCAAAGTATTTACTTTGTGTATTAACTCTTCAATAAAGATATTACATTCTCATCTACTTGTGCTGTTTGATATTACCCTGGCCACAGACCATTACCCTGGACAGAGAATATTACCCCTGGTCACAGAATATTACCCCTGGCCACAGAATATTACCCCTGGCCACAGAATATTACCCCTGGCCACAGAATATACCCCTGGTCACAGAATATTACCCCTGGCCACAGAATATTACCCCTGGCCACAGAATATTACCCCTGGCCACAGACTATTACCCCTGGCCACAGAATATTACCCCTGGTCACAGAATATTACCCCTGGTCACAGAATATTACCCCTGGCCACAGAATATTACCCCTGGCCACAGAATATTACCCCTGGCCACATAATATTACCCTGGCCACAGAATATTACTCTGGCCACATAATATTACCCCTGGCCACAGAATATTACTCTGGCCACAGAATATTACGCTTGGCCACAGAATATTACCCCTGGCCACAGAATATTACTCTGGCCACATAATATTACCCCTGGCCACAGAATATTACTCTGGCCACAGAATATTACGCCTGGCCACAGAATATTACCCCTGGCCACAGAATATTACTCTGGCCACAGAATATTACGCCTGGCCACAGAATATTACCCCTGGCCACAGAATATTACCCCTGGCCACAGACCATTACCCTGGACAGAGAATATTACCCCTGGCCACAGAATATTACCCCTGGCCACAGAATATTACGCCTGGCCACAGAATATTACCCCTGGCCACAGAATATTACTCTGGCCACAGAATATTATCCTGGCCACAGAATATTACCCTGACCACAGAATATTACCCTGGCCACAGAATATTAATAACGCCCTCATGAATAATTTGCGGTTCCATCACTCAGTGTTCCACTCATGACACTGAAGTATTAAACTGACCAAGACAAGACAATTATCCAGGAATAGTTATTCAACTGGCTCTCATATGAACCTTCGTTCTTAATTGTTTTTTCCTTTCCTCTAGACGTTAGAAAGACAGTGCAGCCTCCCCCCCCCCTTGACCCACACGACAACGTCACTGGCTACAATTTAATTTCTCGAAATAATGGACAATTTTTTTTTCTAACTCGTCCTTCGAGTAGGCTAAAATTAGCTGGGCATCTCCATTGGTACCTGGCCGGCCCACAACCTCGCCAGGTGTTGCCCATCTTTATATTACATCCTTCCAGCTCTCCCTCAACATAACCCACCTCTTAATTCCTCCCCCTGCTACTTTACCTCATCCCCTGATCTGAACCTCTCCCCACTCCCCCACTAACCATCAATTCACTCTCTTTTCCCCCTTTTCGCACATAGGATAGTATCGCTATAATGCCGTAGATGGCAGCACATCTCGTGAGTGATGCTACAACATTTATTTTCCTCACCGTCCGACAAAATAAATTAAACTGGGGCACACCGGCGGCTTTTCCTATCCTGGTGGCGGGTTAAGGTTGTTAAGGCCTGGCAGGTTGGGATCCAGGCGCCTCCCTGGAGGATTAAGTACCTTCACTACACTCCACCGCTCTCTCGCCTTCCTCAGGTTAAACTTGCTATATCCTTTCTCAAGTACACAGAAGTGTAGAGCCGTGAAATTATATCTCGTAGACTGTGTTACAAAATTCGATTTAATTGAGGTTAAAGAGTACTTTAAAAGATAAAAAATTATATTCGCAATATCATATTTATCCACACGTATCCGAAATTAATTTACTTTAATAGGAATCAAGAGCACCCCGCCTACCACTAAATCATGAGACTGGACCAGTTGTGCAATTGTGAAAATTGCAGAAGTGATGTACGCTTCATGCATTTGATCCCTCATTGATAGTTCTGCATCCATGCTTGCTCTAGAGCTTAAAAGAATGCTTGGAAGGCTGGAAGAGATACAAAATTAAGTCATTTGGATCATCCTCCCCTACCACCATGCAAAATTACTCTGATGGTTCCTTTCACAGTTGCTGCCGAAAGTGCAGTTCTTGTGACAACGATATATGAAAGATCGTTTCTAAAACTGGTTCTCCACTCTTCCGACAGTATTGAGACATTCTCCTTGCACTCAAGCGTGTAAATGTACCCAAAGGCAAAAGGTAAATTGCAAGTGACTGTTATCCTGATTGCACTCAGACCAACAAGAAGTCAGTGTGACATGCTTGTTTCTGAACCTTGCCACAGATAAGATAAAACAGTCGATGATGGAGCCAGAATTTGTCTCTTCTGGATCGTATCCCATATTGGCCATTAAGTGCATGATAGAACTGGTGAGTTACCCAAAGCATGTGCTCCTAAAGAGGGAGTTGATTACCACCCTGGACTGCTTTAGAGCAGCCTAATGGCAGTAATATATCGAGAGCTGTGTAACGGTGTCTCACCCCCATATCTTTCTCGTCCCAGCTTCAAGAGTCATATCTCTGCAACCTGAACGTTCTCTGATGTTCAGGGAACATTTTGATATATATGAGGGTATGGAACGTTATCGTGTTGGCAATGAATTTGGCGTTTTAGTTTGGTCACACAAATGGCTTATGCCCTTTTGAGTTACAAGATGGCGCCGAGGCACTCTGCTTCCTGCCAAAGGAGCGTGACGCCTGCCGGTTGTTGATTGGCCAGGTAGGGTCACGTGACATCATGGACCAATGGGGAGGAGCCCTCGGGTAGTGTGACGTCACAAGGCGGAGGGCTCCGGGCGGCGGGCACAGTATGTCACTGCCCGTCATAGAGAGTGGATCAGGAGCTCGAGTGAGCTGATTTAGAGGCTAGGAAACCCCAACCAGTGAACCCAAGCAGCCGCATTGATACTGCAGACATCGTGAGAGGTCATCTGACTCCTATAGAGTAAATGGAAGCAAGGCTTGGCTGGTGTTAGAGCGCCAAGGGCTCTTTTACTAATTGTTTGTAGCATAGACGAACGTTGGACTTGGACGTCTGGGACGCCTAGTGGGCCGCGTTCGAACGCATCAGGCGAGCTGCTGTGCCTGGGGTCAAGTCCACTGGCAGACCGAGGATGGGACACTGGACCAGACTGCAAGTTGTCTACAGTGATGTGCTCAGGTACCTGTCTCCCATACCTCGAGAGGAAGAGGACCTGCCCGTAGAGTGTGAGAACGGCGAGGACGTGCATCTACAAGTCGACTGAGGACCTTGTGTATGGGACCTGATCAACGGAGGACCAAACGTCAGGACCAGGGACCTCAGCAGCTCTCACCAGAGGATAGGTCGGCTTCGTAGCAGAAAGAATTTAGGTAGATAAATCCCCCCCCCCCTCCACCCATTTTATCCGCTTGATCTAGGTGAGCTAGGATATCTTTCATATCGTAAACATTGTCTTTATTATTACTACCAGTGTGGTAGAGAGTTAGGCTAGGAGCCAGGTTACTCAAGTAGGCATGAGTTGGTGTATATATATGTGGGTGCAGTGACTTTTGGGCCGCTGGAGGAAGCGGCTGGGTCCAAGAGGCCAGGAGCGAGCTCTTGAATCGTCCAGCAGACAGTGTTGCCGCCGTCTAACAGTTCCACGTATATTAACCACTATGTGGATCCAGTGTAGTTTCCTTCAGTAAACTTATTGATTTTAACATTCTGTTTAAGTGAGCCTCCCATCTCTAGGGCTATTTGAGTAAATCATTTATGTTACACTGTAATGCATCTGAAATTACATCGTTGGGCTGCGATAACGACTAAGACCACTGAGAAGTGTTGCTGGCACACGAATATAAACACCCAGCTGGCGACCTTGGACGAAGAGGTAAGGATTTACCTGTATATCTTCCCAGTGTCACGGCGGGCAAATCCAACCGAGAGTGACAGAGGTGAGGCTGGATTTCCCCACTCGCCAGGGGGTGCAGTTCAAGGCCAGCCCTTGGTAGACTGGGGGGGCCCAAGGGCGAGGAGTGGCGCCCAGGTACGGAGGGGGCGAAGACCCGCGGGAATAACCCTCTCTACATCTGGAAGAGGAAAGGGGGGCGAAATGGTGACAGCTGTTAGACATTACTATTGCTGGGCATGGTCTCTGCTACAATTACATCTGGAAAGTTATCATCAATCGTTGAAATATCTGACCAAATGTAATCTCTGGCAGCAGAAATATTCACATATCTTGCGTAATTGTGTGTGCAATTTTTTTCTTCAGAATTCAGATGCAAGTCTATTACAAATGTTCAGGAATAGTGTGCGTATGTGACTCAAAATGATGTACCGTTTAAAGCTTACCTAAATATCCAAAGTTTACTTACCGTAAGTAGTGCATGCACACGACTGTAAGGTTTCCACAGCACTGCCCATTGATTGGGTGGGAAGTGGGTGATTAGTAATTACGTAACCCAGTAATTACAGAGGTAAAATGTTCGGCTTAGAGACTGTTGTGGTGCCAGTCCCTGAACACTTCTGCTATAAAAGACTTATTATATATATCTGCATTAAAGTACAGTACCAGCTTATCAAGACTTACTGGGGGGGGGGGGAAATCTACCAGAGAATAATTTCATTGTATTTATTTAGTCTAATTATTTTAATTATTAATTAATTGTTATTTCTTTAATATTTTACAATTTATCTTCACTAATAAACTTCCACTTCACACAATTTTGGGAACTTATAATTTCATCCACACGAAAATTATTCCATGTTGTTATTATTTAGTTAGATTAATTATTGTAAAGTTATATTATTAATATGACTTAATATAGCTTAGCTGTTATAGTAGTAGAGGTTCTGGGTAGCCAAGCCGGTCTGGGGGTCACGTGGGTCATGGCGTCGTTAATGTGCAGGATAGAACAGGCATCACTCACGTGGTCACGTGGGTCATGGCGTTGTTAATGTGCGGGATAGAACAGGCATCAGTCACGTGGTCACGTGGATCATGGCGTCGTTAATGTGCGGGATAGAACAGGCATCAGTCACGTGGTCACGTGGATCATGGCGTCGTTAATGTGCAGGATAGAACAGGCATCACTCACGTGGTCACGTGGGTCATGGCGTCGTTAATGTGCGGGATAGAACAGGCATCAGTCACGTGGTCACGTGGATCATGGCGTCGTTAATGTGCAGGATAGAACAGGCATCACTCACGTGGTCACGTGGATCATGGCGTTGTTAATGTGCAGGATAGAACAGGCATCACTCACGTGGTCACGTGGGTCATGGCGTCGTTAATGTGCAGGATAGAACAGGCATCACTCACGTGGTCACGTGGGTCATGGCGTCGTTAATGTGCGGGATAGAACAGGCATCACTCACGTGGTCACGTGGATCATGGCGTTGTTAATGTGCGGGGTAGAACAGGCATCACTCACGTGGTCACGTGGGTCATGGCGTCGTTAATGTGCGGGATAGAACAGGCATCACTCACGTGGTCACGTGGATCATGGCGTCGTTAATGTGCGGGATAATACAAACATCAATCACGTGGTATTGTGTCTCTAGGCGATGCTCCACATTTTTTTTTTATTTACATGCGGAGCATGCTATTATAATTCAATAAAATATTTACATAAAACAATTACAGAGACAAATCATTACACACAACAAAAACACAAACATAGATAAACCCATGAAACCCAAACACAACATACAAAGCAATAAGGATACACAAAATACAGTACACAAGGCAGTCCAAAACGGGCACACAAAACACAATACAGTACGGAGAAAACACAGTTCAGAAACAAACACAAGGAGAAAATAATAAGCACATGACATAAACCAGACATAGGTACAAAACCATAGGCCTGAAGTGCCCAAAAACAATAAAAACAATAACATAAAACACTCAAGAACAATATGACACAAAAAAACAGAATAAGAGGCCCCAAACCAAAACCCACACAAATAATGATAACACATGAAACACATGCACAAAAACTATGTAATAAGGATACACAAAACACATAACCTAGGCCACTCCAAAATGTGTGGGGAATTCTGGCTCCAGTATATTACTAATAAAATGTATAATTTTAAGAGTGCAAAATAATGATTAATTCTAAGATAGCTCGAAGGACCAGAATGAGTAATGAAATGAGAAAATCAGTGGCTTATAGATCTATGATTATATGTGAATAAATTCTATAAAGCAATGACTGTAAATTAGATAATTCTAGAGCCAGCTTCCCATGACACATTTTTTTTTTTTGGGGGGGGGGGGGGTATTCTATGAGATTAATTTATGTGTAACATATATTAGGCAATAATAACAATAAGTATAATATGCACACACATCGATAATGAGTAAATTATGTAATGCAAGAAATACTACTGCAATGTGAAGATTAATAATGCAGAAAAGGCTGTATCAGATATATATATATATGTCGTACCTAATAGCCAGAACGCACTTCTCAGCATACTATGCAAGGCCTGATTTGCCTAATAAGCCAAGTTTTCATGAATTAATGTTTTTTCGACTACCTAACCTACCTAACCTAACCTAACCTAACTTTTTCTGCTACCTAACCGAACCTAACCTATAAAGATAGGTTAGGTTAGGTTAGGTAGGGTTGGTTAGGTTTGGTTATATATCTACGTTAATTTTAACTAAAATAAAAAAAAATTGACCTCATACATAATGAAATGGGTAGCTTTATCATTTCATAAGAAAAAAATTAGAGAAAATATATTATTTCAAGAAAACTTGGCTTATTAGGCAAATCAGGCCTTGCATAGTAGGCTGAAAAGTGCATTCTGGCTATTAGGTACGACATATATATATATATATATATATATATATATATATATATATATATATATATATATATATATATATATATATATATATATATATATATATATGTCGTACCTAATAGCCAGAACGCACTTCTCAGCCTACTATGCAAGGCCCGATTTGCTTAATAAGCCAAGTTTTCATGAATTAATTGTTTTTCGACTACCTAACCTACCTAACCTAACCTAACCTAACGTTTTCGGCTACCTAACCAAACCTAACCTATAAAGATAGGTTAGGTTAGGTTAGGTAGGGTTGGTTAGGTTCCGTCATATATCTACGTTAATTTTAACTCCAATAAAAAAAAATGACCTCATACATAATGAAATGGGTAGCTTTATCATTTCATAAGAAAAAAATTAGAAAAAATATATTAATTCAGGAAAACTTGGCTTATTAGGCAAATCGGGCCTTGAATAGTAGGCCAAAAAGTGAGTTCTGGCTACTAGGTACGACATATATATATATATATATATATATATATATATATATATATATATATATATATATGTCGTACCTAGTAGCCAGAACTCACTCACTTAGCATCAGGGCTTAATTGAAAAAGGAGTTCTCCAAAACTCATTTTCGTACTTTTAAGGTGAAGAAAAGAAGTGATTTACTATAGAGTGTATTACACTTATTTGTATAATTTGCACAACGTTTCGAACCTCCATGGTTCATTCTCAAGTGAACAGATCTTACAATACTTGTTGATATTATACCCGCACTGGGCCAGGTGATAATACAATAAAGGTGAAAACATGGGGGGATACATAAGGGATAAATGTGAGGTGAAACATAGGGGTAACTGCAGAAGGCATATTGGCCCATACGAGGCAGCCCATTGCTACTCCGTCTATTTGTAAATACATGTCTCCTTGTGGACTGATGAAATAACTGTAAATACATGTCTCCTTGTGGACTTTCTTCAGTCCTTGTGGACTGATGAAAGCACCTTTCATCAGTCCACAAGGAGACATGTATTTACAAATAGACGGAGTAGCAATGGGCTCCCCCTTAGGGGTTTTATTTGCTAATTTTTATATGGGAACCATCGAAGACAAGGTCTTCAGTAGCAGACAAAAACCAACTGAATACTGCCGTTATGTAGATGACATATTCGTAATAGTAAAAGACTCAGATGAACAAATTGACCTAAAAAGACACCTAGAGAGAGAGTCAGTGTTCCGATTTACACATGAAAATAGTGAAAATAACAGTCTGCCATTCCTGGGTGTACTGATAACAAAAACAGGAACCTCTTTAAGCACCAACGTATATACCAAGCCCACCAACATAGGATTATGCCTGAACGGTAGAAGTGAGTGCCCCCAAAGATACAAAGCCAGTGTTCTCAATGCTTATATTCGTCGAGCGCTTACCCACTGCTCTGAATGGAGCAACGTGAGTAGAGAGTTTGAAAGAGTAACTCAGGTATTGGTGAACAACGGATATAGCAACGCGGAAATAAACGCTGCTATAAGAAGACACTTGGACCGTTAGTATTATCCAGAACCTAGAACAGAAACCACAACACCTCCAATAAAATTATATTACAAATCAACCATGAACAGTGAACATATAAAAGAGGAAAGAATAATGAAAGAAATAATCCGTAAAGGAGTAAAAAGCACTACTCCTAACCAAAACATAAACCTGATAATATTCTACAAAACCAAGAAGACTTCCGAACTCCTTATCAAAAACAGCCCGAAGCCGCCGGAGAACCCTCTACAGCAGTCAAGCGTTGTATACATGTACACTTGCCCCCACGAAGGATGTAACCTTCAATGTAAGTACATAGGTATGATGTCGACCAAACTGACGAGGCGTTTGACATGCCGTCTTCAATCCGGTGCCCCTAGGAATCACATGAGACAAGCCCATGACATTACTCTAACAAGAGAAATGTTGAACAAGAATACCAGCATAATAGACAAAACCCAAGATGTAAGAAGATTACAAATTCTTGAGACAATTCACATAAGAAAAGAGCGACCTACCATGAACACCCAAATCACGGAACTATTTACTCTACCCACCATGAGAGTAAGGACAAGACCAGAACATATCGATGCCAACACAGAAGACAATGTCCAACATAATAGGCCAATTACACTGGATTAATCTTTGTGTTTAGATAGGAGCTGCCTCGTATGGGCCAATAAGCCTTCTGCAGTTACCCCTATGTTTTACCTCACATTTATCCCTTATGTATCCCCCCATGTTTTCACCTTTATTGTATTATCACCTGACCCAGTGCGGGTATAAAATCAACTAGTATTGTAAGATCTGTTCACTTGAGAATGAACCATGGAGGTTCGAAACGTTGTGCAAATTATACAAATAAGTGTAATACACTCTATAGTAAATCACTTCTTTTCTTCACCTTAAAAGTACGAAAATGAGTTTTGGAGAACTCCTATATCAATTAAGCCCTGATGCTAAGAAAATAGTTAGAGGGATAAAAGCCCTAAACCAGAAAATAATAAGTACAGAATATGCGGTCATATTCAATGAAACATGTTTGAAAGAAAACCTGCTGCCAATATACACCAATATATATATATATATATATATATATATATATATATATATATATATATATATATATATATATATATATATATATATATATATATATATATATATATATGCGAACAAGCCAGAATGGTCCCCTGGACAATATGCAACTGAAAACTCACACCCCAGAAGTGACTCGAACCCATACTCCCAGAAGCAACGCAACTGGTATGTACAAGACGCCTTAATCCACTTGACCATCACGACCGGACAAAATGAGGTGATAGCCGAGGCTATTTGAACCACCCCACCGCCGGCACTCGGATAGTTATCTTGGGCATAGCATTTTACCAAATCACCTCATTCTTAGGGGCACACGTGAGGAACACAAAGCCTTTGTGTTCCTCACGTGTGCCCCTAAGAATGAGGTGATTTGGTAAAATGCTATGCCCAAGATAACTATCCGAGTGCCGGCGGTGGGGTGGTTCAAATAGCCTCGGCTATCACCTCATTTTGTCCGGTCGTGATGGTCAAGTGGATTAAGGCGTCTTGTACATACCAGTTGCGTTGCTTCTGGGAGTATGGGTTCGAGTCACTTCTGGGGTGTGAGTTTTCAGTTATATATATATATATATATATATATATATATATGCAATTGACGATCACAAAACACTGATCATTTTATGCGGAAAATCCACAGAGAAATATGAAATGAGGTGAACGTTTCGGCTTTGTTAAAGCCTTTGTCAACACCAGACTCACTGGTGTTGACAAACACCAGACTCACTGAGTCTGGTGTTGACAAAGGCTTTAACAAAGCCGAAACGTTCACCTCATTTCATATTTCTCTGTGGATTTTCCGCATATATATATATATATATATATATATATATATATATATATATATATATATATATATATATATATATATATATATATATATATATATCAAAAACTTTAAATGGGTGAGATGCCTGGCTTGCTTGAATGTTGAAGTTTCGGCTACTAATCTTACTAAGTGGGCCATTTTTGGTAAGCAGAACTGGCGCTGTGGGATGAACCAAACGTCGAGTTATGGGGCTTAAATGAATGCTCATATGAGTCTCTAGGAGGATCCATACAACTGTGGCGCTTCTTCATGGTTGTATGACGCTAGATGGAACAGCTAGTGTGGATTTCTCTAGGTTACGAATCTACAAAACTGTGTTGAAGTTAATGTTCTCAGGCTGCCAATAGGCAATCCAAGTTATAATATAAAATAAATACAAAAGAACATGATAAAGTAAACTGCATGGTCAATTAGATAACATGATACATTAAATAACATGATACAATAGATAACATGATGCAGTGGTACACATGATATAATGGTTATTAGTTGCTAGAAAGAATCATATTTAATAGAGACTTTTTGTTTTGATGAGTTAATGAGACGCCAGCACGAGATGAATATGATGCAGACACCATTACCATTTATGATCAGAGTATATTTGTATTCATCTGGAGTTGGGACATCTGTTGCTGTGATGATTACACTCGAGCTCCATTTATATATTTCGACTCTACTTTTGAGGTTTTATCTGTTTTTGAGAGTATGTTGAGTCTCGGTTCACTACTTTTTTCCAAAGAATATGTTCTCACTTTGGTCATAGTTCAGGTCACTGATGTAATGACGTCTCCCAGATCGAAGGTGAGTTGGACAGCTTCCGATATTGGGAAGAGCAGCAGAGATGGACTTAAGTGATGATAAAGGCTGATCACCACCTCCCGAGTTGCCTGGTCATCAGACAAGACGCCTCCGGGCCACAGTTCTGGCCTTAATAAACTGTAAACCATCCACCTGCCGCCAGGTCTTGACCACCTCTCAGTGTCTCTCGCCTTACTTCACGCTGCTCACAGCATGACAGCCTTTGTCGGCCTGCCATTCTATGATCTCTTGCCTGCCTTATTGCAACCAATTGTTATTCTCTCTCACTAACACTACTTTGTGTCTAAGGTATGCTCGTGGTACGAGTCTAAGAGGAAGACGACGATAACCTGAGCTCAAGGACGATTACTTTGTGTCTAAGGTATGCTAGTGGCACGAGTCTGAGAGGAAGACGACGATAACCTGAGCTCAAGGACGACTACTTTGTGTCTAAGGTATGCTCGTGGCACGAGTCTGAGAGGAGGACGACAATAACCTGAGCTCAAGGACGACTACTTTGAGTCTAAGGTATGCTCGTGGCACGAGTCTGAGAGGAGGACGACAATAACCTGAGCTCAAGGACGACTACTTTGAGTCTAAGGTATGCTCGTGGCACGAGTCTGAGAGGAGGACGACGATAACCTGAGCTCAAGGACGACTACTTTGAGTCTAAGGTATGCTCGTGGCACGAGTCTGAGAGGAGGACGACAATAACCTGAGCTCAAGGACGACTACTTTGAGTCTAAGGTATGCTCGTGGCACGAGTCTGAGAGGAGGACGACGATAACCTGAGCTCAAGGACGACTACTTTGAGTCTAAGGTATGCTCGTGGCACGAGTCTGAGAGGAGGACGACAATAACCTGAGCTCAAGGACGACTACTTTGAGTCTAAGGTATGCTCGTGGCACGAGTCTGAGAGGAAGACGACGATAACCTGAGCTCAAGGACGTAACTTGATCAGTCTTCCTGGAGTGACTACTAGATGAGCACCTCCCACCACATCGGACTCCTGGTTCAGAATGACGCTGGGACACTCACACTTGGCTTGGCCGGCCTACGTCCAAGCATCGACTTATGCCTAATCTAACAGGGAACGAGTAAGTAAAAATGCTTAGCCAATCACAGATCGTCATACATGACAGCTAGTGATGAGTCGAAACTGGCCGAGACGGTTGAGGGAGGGGGGACCTGATCGATCAGGGCCAGGCGAGCCTTGCTCTGGCCTCACCTTAACACTTTACTCTGCCTCCTCGCACATATTCTGGCTCCAGAATAATGAATTCTCATGACGACTTGCAAAATATCTCGTGGCAGCTCACTTCTTCATTACGCTTGTAACATCCATTGTAATGCCATTCGACTGCTCCATCTCATAGCCTATCCAGGGATAACCCACAAGACTATCCAAAGATATCCCACAAGACTATCCAGGAATATCCCACAAGATTGTCCAGGGATATCCCACAAGACTATCCAGGGATATCCCACAAGACTATCCAGGGATATTCCACAACACTATCCAGGGATATCCCACAAGACTATCCAGGGATATTCCACAACACTATCCAGGGATATCCCACAATACTAACCAGAGATATCCCACAATACTATCCAGGGATATCCCACAATACTATCCAGGGATATCCCACAAGACTATCCAGGAATATCCCACAAGACTATCCAGGGATATCCCACAAGACTATCCAGGAATATCCCACAAGACTATCCAGGAATATCCCACAAGACTATCCAGGAATATCCCACAAGACTATCCAGGAATATCCCACAAGACTATCCAGGAATATCCCACAAGACTATCCATGAATATGCCACAAGATCATCATAAATCCGTTGACCGCTTGCACTCTTGCGTGTGAGCTCTGGAGAATCCACGTTGACTATTTCACGAGTGCACTCATATTGCACTCTTAACGAACACGTGAAACTCTCTCACACTTTGGACGTGTCACGAGTCCAGTGTGTTGTGACATGCCAGCACACTTTGGACGTGACACGAGTCCAGTGTGTTGTGACATGCTAGCACACTTTGGACGTGACACGAGTCCAGTGTGTTGTGACATGCCAGCACACTTTGGACGTGACACGAGTCCAGTGTGTTGTGACATGCCAGCACAATTTGGACGTGACACGAGTCCAGTGTGTTGTGACATGCCAGCACACTTTGGACGTGACACGAGTCCAGTGTGTTGTGACATGCCAGCACACTTTGGACGTGACACGAGTCCAGTGTGTTGTGACCTGCTAGCACACTTTGGACGTGACACGAGTCCAGTGTGTTGTGACATGCCAGCACACTTTGGACGTGACACGAGTCCAGTGTGTTGTGACCTGCTAGCACACTTTGGACGTGACACGAGTCCAGTGTGTTGTGACATGCCAGCACACTTTGGACGTGACACGAGTCCAGTGTGTTGTGACATGCTAGCACACTTTGGACGTGACACGAGTCCAGTGTGTTGTGACATGCCAGCACACTTTGGACGTGACACGAGTCCAGTGTGTTGTGACATGCCAGCACACTTTGGACGTGACACGAGTCCAGTGTGTTGTGACATGCCAACACACTTTGGACGTGACACGATTCCAGTGTGTTGTGACATGCCAACACACTTTGGACGTGACACGAGTGTGATAATGATGCATTCGTAGGTTAGGTACAGACAGTTTAGTACAACAGTTTAGTGACGTTGGTAACGTAGTGATTTTAAAGTAAAATCGAAGTCGGTAAAGTAAAGTTGGTACTGACGTTGGTAAAGCATCTCACCAGAAAAAAAAGAAAGCTACATAAAAACACATTAAAAATAGGTAAGGATATCCCGACCAACAATTTATCATAATATCGAGAACAGTTAACAAGAATGTTAGAAAAACAACAAGAATTTATGAAGAGCGAATATCTCAGCTGGCAAAAATAAACTCCAAATGGTTCTCTCAGACATTCCAAACAAAGACTTGTGAGATGACTGGTCGTTAGAGAAACGCGCTTGGTCAAGTAACGTTTAGTATCAAAGAAATGAGAAGTACTCTAATAAAGTACTTCAACACTTTGTTTGATAGAAAAGAACTTAGTATTTGGCCAATGAAAACAATCCACAGGGGCTGTGAGGCGACACGAACCCACGACCAAGGCATTGCCAGCCGCATACTCTACCACTCTACCACCGGGTCTTACCAAATGTCTTAAAACAAAATTTCTACTGAAATCACAGGCAGTCTGGGGGGCCCTTCCTGAAAGAACGTTTCCCATCGCCCGAGTGCTTGAAGGTCTTGAGTTAATCTTGGACAGGCTTCAGGAGGGACCTCTAAACTTACTTTGATTTCAGTAGAAATCAGTAGAAAAATTATTAGCAAGACACGGTGGTACAGTGGTAGAGTATCGGGCTTAATCGCATACACGCATCGCCTCACGCAAACCCGCGTTTACGTGAGGCGACGCGAACTCCTCTCACAATCACCCATACACTAAGGGGTCCTGTTTAATTGCTCCCACAATCACCCATACACTACGGGGTTCTGTTTAACTCCTCCAACGCTCACTCATATAATAGGCGTCCTGTTTAACTCCCCCCACGCCCACCCATATACTAGGGGGTCCTGTTTAACTCCCCCCACGCCCACCCATATACTACGGGGTCCTGTTTAACTCCTCCCACGCTCACCCATATACTAGGGGGTCCTGTTTAACTCCCCCCACGCCCACCCATATACTAGGGGGTCCTGTTTAACTCCTCCCACGCTCACCCATATACTAGGGGGTCCTGTTTAACTCCTCCCACGCTCACCCTTATACTAGGGGGTCCTGTTTAACCCCTCCCACGCTCAGCCATATACTAGGGGGTCCAGTTTAACTACGCCCACGCTCACCCATATACTAGGGGGTCTTGTTTAACTCCTCCCACGCTCACCCATATAATAGGGAGTCCTGATAAACTCCTCCCACGCTCACCCATATACTAGGGGGTCCTGTTTAACCCCTCCCACGCTCACCCATATATTAGGGGGTCCAGTTTAACTACGCCCACACTCGCCCATATACCAATCCCACCTATTCCAGGAACCTGTTACTTGTGTTATGGTAGCGGACAACCTATTCTAATCAACGACAATATTTCCAAACATTTCCTTTACAATATTATTTCTAAATTTACATTTCTTCCGCCTGTCCTTTATATAGAGGGTCCTGGGACCCATTCCCCAACCTGTCCTCTTAAAAATAACGTCGCTTTTGGCCGTTTGCCCGTATGGCTGAAAGTAGACATAATCTATATAAATATAAATGGAAATGTTCGTTTGTTCAAAATCGCTAATCTCAGAAATTATTTTACCGATTGCTTTGAAATTTTCACACAATGTTCCATTCGCATCCGAGCAGGTTTTTATATACATACAATATAGATGTTGCATCTGTGACGGTCAAAAAACATGCTTTTTCTGAAAAACTGTGTTTTTCATATGAGGGAAATCTTCGAAACCTCTTTACCGATTGCTTTGAAATTTTGACACAAAGTTGCATTCGAATAGGCGCGTCGTTTTATATATCTACTAAGTATATGCCTCACCTGTGACAGGAAAAAACATGTTTTATTTGGAAAACAGCGCCAATCTGTTGGACGTAAGAGCAACACACGCTGTAATCTCCGAAAGTTCTTCACCAATTGCTTTGCAATTTTGACACAAAGTTGCGTTCGAATAGGCGCATCTTTTTATATACCTACTATACAGATGCCACCCCTGTGACAGGTAAAAACATGCGTTTTTTAAAAAACAGTGCCATTTGCTGCACATAGTGGCAACATGCACGCTATAATAAATATATCACAAATTCCATTTCAATGTTTCTAATTGCATTGATAAATTTAATTTTCAAAGATTTCGATTTATTTAATTGTTTAGTGAATTATTTTGTGTGACATTATGTTGAAATTGAGCTGTGTTGTTTACCATTCCGTTCATTTCGTAAGTTTAAGTATCATTGGGCTTCGGTTGGCCGAGCGGACAGCACACTGGGCTTGTGATCCTGTGGTCCCGGGTTCGATCCCGGGCGCCGGAGAGAAACAATGGGCAGTTTCTTTCACCCTATGCCCCTGTTACCTAGCAGTTAAATAGGCACCTGGGTGCTAGTTAGCTGTCACTGGCTGCTTCCTGGGGGTAGAGGCCTGGTCGAGGACCGGCCGCAGGGACACTACAGCCCCGACATCATCTCAAGATAACCTCAAGATAAGATAGATGCCACACCTGTGACAGGTAAAACTATGCTTTTCTTGAAAAACAGAGCCATGTGTTGCATGTAAGAGCAACACATGCTGTACTAGAAATGTTACAATTCCATTTTAATGTTTCTGATTGCATTGATAAATTGAATTTTCCTAGGTTTTGATTTATTTTCATTTTGAATTAATTATTTTGTGTGAATTGCGTTGGAATTGAGCTGTATTGTATACCAGACTAACAGAATAATAATCATGAGAATAGTTTTTTTTATATTTTTTCATATTTTCATTCAATTTTTTAACTGTTTTTCTTATATTTCAGTGATGGGAACGTCAGATCTCTTGATGTTCCCAATTTTCTGATGTGAACATCAGACCATTTGGGAAGGCATCAGATGAGGTAGTGGGGAATGGTGGGGATGATGATGGGACGGAAGTGAGAGATGGTGCCGAGGACGAGGAGACAAGGGAAGGGGTAATGGTGGGGAAGGACGAGGGGACGATGGAGTTTTTGATGGTGGGGACGAGGGGATGGGGGAATGGAGAATGGAGGGGAGGACAAAAAGACAGGGGAGTGGGGCATGGTGGGAAGGAAGAGGGAATGGTGGAGTGGGGAATGGTGGGGAGGACAAGGGGACGGTCGAGTGAGGAACGGTTCGGAGGCCTAGAAGATGAGTGAGCGGGGAATGGTGGGGAGGACTGGGTGACAGGGAAGGTTGCTGTGGCTCAGCAACGCACATGAGTTGCTGAGCCACAGCAACGCGTGGCCGGGTACTGCTAGTTTGAAAATAAAAATAAAATGGAAATTAATTTGAGATTTTTTTTCAACAACAGGTAGTTAAGGGTCCTCTAATAGGTTAGGTGGGCAGGAAATTCTCATAAAGTTTCAAAACGTTATGAAAAACGTTAATTGAAAGTTTCCTCTTCTAACCTTACCAAGTAGGCCGGACGACTCAAACAGAAAACGGAACAGTACGTCACTTTCGTGAGCCGACTTCATTTCAAATTACGTCCACTTTTGGCCATAGCGCGAATACGAGCCAAAGGCGACGTTATTTTTAAGAGGACGGGTTGTATTCCCACAGAGTCATGTTTCTTTTTTATCACTCTTGATTAGTTTATTTTGCTGGGACAGGGAGCCAGTGTCTATAAATTTTCTTTCGGCAAATATCGAGGTCTTCTCCAAATAGAACTACTGAGCCTCACCAGGATGCAACCTCACTACAGTTGACTAACTGCCGTGTGCCTATTTGCTACTTGGTGAATAGAAACATAAGATGAAAGGAAACGTGCTCGGCCATTTCTGTCGGACATGGGATCCACGATTGTTAGCCGACAACGAAGCCCGCTGCACAATGACCCCATAACCGACTTGAAAATGGCAGCGACATACCAGTGACAGTGTCTCTCAAAGAGTGACAGTGACGGTGTCCCCCGGAGAGTGACAGTGTCCCCCAGAGTGTGACGGTGCCCTCCGGAGAGTGACAGTGACAGTGTCCCCCGGAGAGTGACAGTGTCCCCCGGCGAGTGACAGTGTCCCCCGGAGATTGACAGTGTCCCCCAGAGAGTGACAGTGACAGTGTCCCCCGGCGAGTGACAGTGACAGTGTCCCCCGGCGAGTGACAGTGACAGTGTCCCCCGGCGAGTGACAGTGACAGTGTCCCCCGGCGAGTGACAGTGACAGTGTCCACCAGAGAATGACAGTGGCAGTGTCACCCCAGAGAGTGACGGTGTCCCCCGGACACCAGGCTACTACACCACACCACTATACCAGGTTACTACACCACACTTCTATACCAGGTTACAACACCACACCACTATACCAGGGTACCACACCACGTCACTACACCAGGCTACTACACCACACCACTATACCAGGTCACTACACCACACGACTATACCAGGCTACTACTCCACACCACTACACCAGGGTACTACACCACACCACTATACCAGGGTACTACACCACACCACTATACCAGGGTACTACAACACACCACAACACCAGCCTACTACACCACACCACTATACCAGGGTACGACACCATTCCACTACACCAGGCTACTACACCACACCACTATACCAAGTTACTACACCACACCACAAAACCAGGCTACTACACCACACCACTATACCAGGCTACTACACCACACCACTATACCAGGGTACTACACCACACCATTACACCAGGCTACTACACCACACCACTATACCAGGGTACTAGACCACACCACTACACCACACCAGGCTACTATGCCTCACCACTACACCAGGGTACTACACTATACCAGGTTACTACACCACGCCACTACACCAGGGTACTACACTACACCAGGCTCCTACACTACACCAGGCTACTACACCACACCACTATACCAGGGTACTACACTATACCAGGGTACTACACTATACCAGGTTACTACACCACGCCACTACACCAGGGTACTACACTACACCAGGCTACTACACCACGCCACTATACCAGGGTACTACACTATACCAGGGTACTACACTACACCAGATTAATACACCACACCACTATACACACACACACACACACACACACACACACACACACACACACACACACACACACACACACACACGCACATAAGAAATTTAGATGACTGTCATGCCCTTCAAGAAGACCTGGACAAAATAAGTATATGGAGCACCACTTGGCAAATGGAATTTAATGTTAATAAATGTCATGTTATGGAATGTGGAATAGGAGAACATAGACCCCACACAACCTATATATTATGTGAGAAATCTTTAAAGAATTCTGATAAAGAAAGAGATCTAGGAGTGGTTCTAGATAGAAAACTATCACCTGAGGACCACATAAAGAATATTGTGCAAGGAGCCTATGCAATGCTTTCTAACTCCAGAATTGCATTTAAATACATGGATGGCGATATACTAAAGAAATTGTTCATGACTTTTGTTAGGCCAAAGCTAGAATATGCAGTTGTTGTGTGGTGCCCATATCTTAAGAAGCACATCAACAAACTGGAAAAGGTGCAAAGACATGCTACGAAGTGGCTCCCAGAACTGAAGGGCAAGAGCTACGAGGAGAGGTTGGAAGCTTTAAACATGCCAAAACTAGATGACAGAAGAAAAAGAGGTGATATGATCACTACGTACAAAATAGTAACAGGAATTGATAAAATCGACAGGGAAGATTTCCTGAGACCTGGCACTTCAAGAACAAGAGGTCATAGATTTAAACTAGCTAAACACAGATGCCGAAGAAATATAAGAAAATTCACCTTCGCAAATAGGATGTTAGACAGTTGGAACAAGTTAAGTGAGAAGGTGGTGGAGGCCAAGACCGTCAGTAGTTTCAAAGCGTTATATGACAAAGAGTGCTGGGAAGACGGGACACCACGAGCGTAGCTCTCATCCTGTAACTACACTTAGGTAATTACACACACAGCCAGCCGCGTGGGAGGGTCGCTGGGGTCACGCGCTACAATAAACGCCAATTTTTTGGGTTAATTAAGGGTACAGTGACAGATCACAGATCTTGAGGTATCACAAAGTGTATAACCGCCGCTTATAAGAAAGAAAAAATACAGTGCTATCACTGGAACTTTGTGTTTAACAGTGAATTCACCAGACAGTCCACGTGGGAGGGCCCACGAGGCTTTGTTTACATATTGGGTCAAGTGATCAGTGGTACAGTGAATTGGTGAACTGTTATACAACAGACACACAGATACAGTGACTGACTCCAGAGATTTGTGTTAGATAGAGAAGAACCGCCATCATCAATCTACAGGATTAGTGAATCACCACGTGGGAGGCGACGACGGAGCACTTCGTCATCCAGCATCGTAATAATTCACCTGGTTGTGTGACCGGGAGGCTGACAGGTAGATACACCTCTCTGGTCAATTCTTCAGGTGTACAGAGGTAAAATATTACCAAATTCTTGTTCAGTATATCAGATACATTTAAAATATCAAAGTGGCTCATTTTGGGTAGAGGTTGACATTTTACGGGACCCCCGTAACACACGCACACGTACGTTTGCAAGCACACATGCATGCACACGCAAAAACAAACACACGCACACATGCACATGCACGCACACACCCATACGTCCAGTCAGGCTAGAAGGGATTAACACCTTTCGTGGAAAGGAATAAAACCTCACTCATAATCCACCCCCTCTCTTACCCCTTCTCTTACCCCCTCTCTTACCTGCCGTAATCTGCAGACAACACCTCACATCCTCTTAACCCCCATCCCACGCGCACACACGCACACACACACACACGCGCTCTCACTGTTCTCTCTCTCTCTCTCTCTCTCTCTCTCTCTCTCTCTCTCTCTCTCTCTCTCTCTCTCTCTCTCTCTCTCTCTCTCTCTCTCTCTCTCTCTCTCTCTCTCTCTCTCTCTCTCTCTCTCTCTTTCTCTCTCTCTCTCTCTCTTTCTCTCTCTCTCTCTCTTTCTCTCTCTCTCTCTCTCTCTCTCTCTCTCTCTCTCTCTCTCTCTCTCTCTCTCTCTCTCTCTCTCTCTCTCTCTCTCTCTCTCTCTCTCTCTCTCTCTCTCTCTCTCTCTCTCTCTCTCCCTCTCTTGCCCTCTCTCTCTTGTTCTCTCTCTCTCTCTCTTGTTCTCTCTCTCTCTCTCTTGTTCTCTCTCTCTTCCTCTCTCTCTCTCTCTCTCTTGCTCTCTCTCTCTCTTGCTCTCTCTCTTGACAAGGGGCAAAATGGCAAGAGGATGCAACAGGGACACAGGGAATAGCCACAGTGACCAAACGAAGGAAATGTTAACCCAAGTTCTGGAGGAATTCAGGAGGGAGATGCATGAAATGAGGATTACAATTAACAATCTGCAAAGTGAGCTGACATCAGCAAGGGAGGAGATCAAATCCCTCAAAGAGAAAAATAAAGAGACCGAGCATCAGATTATCATCCAAATGAAGGTAGGAATTTTACATTGGAAGGAAATGCCTCTGTACCTGAAACATTTGTGGAAAGACTGAAAAAGAGCTCAGAAGCAATGGACACAGTGAGGGAGGTTGTGATGCAAGCAGCTACCTCACAGGAAGCAGCAAGGCGCACCACTCAGCTGCTGGAGAGAAAAAGATCAGTGGTAGTTGAAGGCATCAAAGAACAGGAAGGATCCAACAGGCAAGAACGGAATAGCAAGGATAGAGGTAGTACAGAGGCTACTGAAGGGGTTACAGATGGAAGGGGCTGAACAAAACATTAAGAAGGTTTTCAGGTTTGGCTGGTACAACAAGGACAGAAAACGACTTGTAAAGGTGGTGTTTACAAACGAAATCACGAAGGAGGATATTCTCGAAAGGAAGAGTTGTCTGCAGCATGTGGAGGGATACAAAAAAGTATTCCTGCAGAGGGACAGGACGAAGGAGGAGAGAGCCAGGGCAGCAGAGGCAAGGAGAAAGTGCAGGGAGAGAGGAGCAAACCAAAAAATCACAGCCCCCAACACAACAGTCCCAGAGACAAGAGGGGAACCCAAAACCAGCATCCCAGCAACAACAGAGGGGAGGGCAACACCACCACCTCCCCCTCCCTCTGCATAGAAACCCTCCCTTCCCCTCACCCTACCTGCCCCCACCCAACCCTACCTGCCCCCACCCAACCCTCCCTCCCCCCCACCCCATTCTGACCCTGTCACCCCTTCCCCATTCCCATCATGTCCCCACTCCCACCTTTCCCCCCCCTGTCCCCCCTCCCCCTTCATCCCATACCCTCCCTATTCCTCCTCCTACCTCACCCCATATCCTCCATGTCCCCTCCTATCTCCTTAACCCACACCCTACCTGTACCCCCTTCCCTTAAACCCCCACCCCCCACCCCAAAATCCTCTGAGACCCTGCAAACTACCTCACAGATCCTCTCACCCACGGAACAGCTTCCCACACCAGCATAATGCTCACCAAGAAAGGGACAAGAAAATGAACAGAAGAAAGTGAGCTTCAATGCAATGTACACTAACATAGATGGGATTACAAATAAAACAAGTGAACTCAGAGAATGTTCACTTGAAGAAAACCTAGACATAATAGCACTCACAGAAACAAAGCTAACAAAAACCATAACAAATGCAGTGTTTCCACATGGCTACTATGTAGTGAGGAAAGCAAGAGAGAAGGGAGAGGAGGAGGTGGTGTAGCTTTGCTACTAAGAGAAGGTTGGAGTTTAGAAGAGATGGTAATTCAGAACTGTGAAGGTTTCAGTGACTACATATCAGGCACCATAGCAACTGGGGGAGAGAAAATTATAGTAGTAGTCATATATAACCCCCAACGATTGACAGAAGACCTAGACAGGAATATGATAGAAACAACTTGGCCACCATCAATATAATAGAGAGAGCAGCTTCTGTGGCTAGCAGGAACGGATCCAGACTACTAATTATGGGAGACTTCAACCAAGGGAAGATAGATTGGAGGAACAGAGACCCACATGGAGGTCCAGACACATGGAGAGCTAAGCTGCTGGATGTGGCAACAAGAAACTTTCAAAGTCAACATGTCAAGGGACCAACAAGAATGAGAAGAGGGGATGAACCAGCCTTACTTGATCTGATATTTACCCTAAATGAGTCGGATATAAGGGAAGTTAAGTTGGAAGCCCCCTTGGGAATGAGTGATCATAGTGTATTGAGCTTTGAGTACCTGGTTGAGCTGGGAATTATCACCCCCAAAAAAGAACTGGGAAACAAAGGGCTGGCGTACTGAAAGGGAAACT
Organism: Procambarus clarkii; assembly: GCF_040958095.1. Lineage (NCBI taxonomy): Eukaryota > Metazoa > Arthropoda > Malacostraca > Decapoda > Cambaridae > Procambarus > Procambarus clarkii. Next base: position 5,016,798 of record NC_091223.1, read on the forward strand.
ATGAGGAGATGAATAAATTCCTATGGGATATACATTGGGACACAGAACTCGGAACCAAGTCCGTACAAAACATGATGGACTATGTCACCCAAAAATATCAGGAGGCTGTAAGCAGGTTTGTCCCAGCCCAACAGGAAAAAACCGAGAAGCAAAGGAAGAATCCGTGGTTTAATAGGGAATGTATGACAGCAAAAGAGCAGAACAAAAGGGCATGGAGGAACTTCCGTAATAACAGAACACCAGAAAGCAGAGAGAGATACCAGAGAACTAGGAACGAGTATGTTAGTGTGAGAAGAGCAGCTGAGAAAAGGTATGAAAATGATATAGCTAATAAAGCCAAGACCGAACCCAAGCTACTACACAGTCACATCAGGAGGAAGACAATGACACTGCTCTATCCTCCCACTGTGTTCTATCCTCTTACTCTGCTTTATCATCCCACTGTGTTCTATCCTCCCACTCTGCTTTATTCTACCACTCTGCTCTATCCTCTCACTCTGCTCTATCCTCCCACTCTGCTTCGCATGTTTTTGTAGCTAATTGTATATGTATGTCGTAGCTAAGTGTAGTGCAGCTAACTCAGTGTATATAGTGACTACCCGGTTGTTTAGTCTTACACTTGTTGCCTATCGCTCCATCATTACCCTGCAAAAAACTGAACTACAACAAATTCTTTATTCAGACAACACACATCCATCCCTTCTGTTGACATCTGTAAACATACTAAACAAATCCTCACTCCGCACACTCTCGTGTGTTGTTTACACTTACAAGGCCTAATTCTTCAATACCAACCCTAACTGGAAACTTTTTCCAAAAGGATGTATTAAACGTATGAATATCACACCAGAGATAAGTATGTATTTGATATTCCCGGAGTCAGATTAAACTTATATAATCAAGTCATACAAATAAAGAAACCCAATTTATGAAGTTCGGTCTCTGAGAATTTAAAAATTTGCTCAGCCTATTCTTTATTCCAAAGTAAAAGTATTAAAGTTACTCACCATTGGATCCCACTTTTTAATACTAACTCAGCTTGTATATTACTATCTATAAATATAGCTCGATGTATATTCTTATCTCAGCCAAATATTGTTGTATTCAGTAATTATTTCAAATACCAAAGTACTCCAGTTTCTCGAATTACAGTTACATAAAGCACATTGCATCTACATAAACTCTCCCTGCACTTCCATGAAGAAACTTACACGTCATAACGTTACTTGCACGTACACAATTATTTGTAGCAACACTTCACCTTAACAAATGATGGTGCTGTGTGCATAGTGCAGTACATGTTCTGGTGGTTATATAGATGGAAAAAATCGCGATCAATCCACTAAGTTCTTGTGTCTCTCCGGTAAAGGCTTATCAATATTTTCTTCACACAGTGAATGGTTCACAAATCTCTGGCTCCCGGTGCGTCTCGTCTCACACCAGTGGAAGCCGTAACACTTAGAGTCCAACAGTCCAAGACAGTTCTATACTTGTATCATTGTGATTCCTTTTCATGATAATAGTGTTCACCCAGTCCCTCGGTGCTTCATTTTGCCGAGATAGAAATTATTTGGTTTCACTAACTGCACTTGGAGCGTGAAGATCTGTAAGATGACAATAAAGGAGTATTCCTAGCCTTTAAGGGTGGCAACAACAGGCGAAACTCAAAATGTTAAAGTTATAGCAACAAATGGCTCTAGATTCAGATAGATTGCAAACCGAATGTCATCAGTATCTTGAGGGCTGCCACAACGGATCTCAACAGCTTGTAAAGTGTAGTAACAAGGGTGTCCTTACCTCATGAAGGGGTTTAAAAAGTTTATGTAACACATCTTGCCAAGGAGTAGCACTGATGAACACATAACAGCGGCGAGTAATCATTAGTGAGGCCAAACTTTGCCTCAAAATATATTAAGCAGTGCCAAGGGAAGTTCGTACGTAAATTTCCAGATGTTTATGTTCCAGGGTAAAGTATAATCCCACGGTCGGTATAACGATTTTCTGACACAGGCAGTGTGGCTGACGGAAACAAATTGAGAAGTGAATGTCTTTCAATAATAAAGGAACTAATTTTGACCTGCATAAGCAAATGATACCATCGACCCCCCCCCCCCCCCCCAAAAAAAAAAAAAAAACACATATTCTCTATATCCTTATATATGTGTACGATATCTAGCTCTGCTGATATATCAAATTTACGATCATCAAGAGAAGTGATTCATCATCATGGCTCAATTTTTGTATTGCCATAATGTTTATAGATCAGTTTATTAATGATACACCGGGATATTTCCACGTAAGTTTTATTCTTAGACGAAGATAAGTTGCCTGTAAGTGGTGCTTTAAACTGGCTGAATTGTCGGATATTGGTTACAAGAAGAACCTCATGGAGATGAACCTCATGGAGAAGAACCTCATGGAGATGAACCTCATGGAGAAGAACCTCATGGAGATGAACCTCATGGAGAAGAACCTCATGGAGATGAACCTCATGGAGATGAACCTTATGGAGAAGAACCTCATGGAGATGAACCTCATGGAGAAGAACCTCATGGAGATGAACCTCATGGAGATGAACCTCATGGAGAAGAACCTCATGGAGATGAACCTCATGGAGAAGAACCTCATGGAGAAGAACCTCATGGAGATGAACCTCATGGAGAAGAACCTCATGGAGATGAACCTCATGGAGAAGAACCTCATGGAGAAGAACCTCATGGAGATGAACCTCATGGAGATGAACCTCATGGAGATGAACCTCATGGAGAAGAACCTCATGGAGAAGAACCTCATGGAGAAGAACCTCATGGAGAAGAACCTCATGGAGATGAACCTCATGGAGAAGAACCTCATGGAGAAGAACCTCATGGAGAAGAACCTCATGGAGATGAACCTCATGGAGATGAACCTCATGGAGATGAACCTCATGGAGAAGAACCTCATGGAGATGAACCTCATGGAGAAGAACCTCATGGAGATGAACCTCATGGAGAAGAACCTCATGGAGAAGAACCTCATGGAGAAGAACCTCATGGAGAAGAACCTCATGGAGAAGAACCTCATGGAGAAGAACCTCATGGAGAAGAACCTCATGGAGATGAACCTCATGGAGAAGAACCTCATGGAGAAGAACCTCATGGAGAAGAACCTCATGGAGATGAACCTCATGGAGATGAACCTCATGGAGATGAACCTCATGGAGAAGAACCTCATGGAGATGAACCTCATGGAGAAGAACCTCATGGAGATGAACCTCATGGAGAAGAACCTCATGGAGATGAACCTCATGGAGAAGAACCTCATGGAGAAGAACCTCATGGAGATGAACCTCATGGAGATGAACCTCATGGAGATGAACCTCATGGAGAAGAACCTCATGGAGATGAACCTCATGGAGAAGAACCTCATGGAGATGAACCTCATGGAGATGAACCTCATGGAGAAGAACCTCATGGAGATGAACCTCATGGAGAAGAACCTCATGGAGAAGAACCTCATGGAGATGAACCTCATGGAGATGAACCTCATGGAGATGAACCTCATGGAGAAGAACCTCATGGAGATGAACCTCATGGAGAAGAACCTCATGGAGATGAACCTCATGGAGATGAACCTCATGGAGATGAACCTCATGGAGAAGAACCTCATGGAGAAGAACCTCATGGAGATGAACCTCATGGAGAAGAACCTCATGGAGAAGAACCTCATGGAGAAGAACCTCATGGAGAAGAACCTCATGGAGATGAACCTCATGGAGATGAACCTCATGGAGAAGAACCTCATGGAGAAGAACCTCATGGAGAAGAACCTCATGGAGAAGAACCTCATGGAGAAGAACCTCATGGAGATGAACCTCATGGAGAAGAACCTCATGGAGAAGAACCTCATGGAGAAGAACCTCATGGAGAAGAACCTCATGGAGAAGAACCTCATGGAGATGAACCTCATGGAGAAGAACCTCATGGAGAAGAACCTCATGGAGAAGAACCTCATGGAGAAGAACCTCATGGAGAAGAACCTCATGGAGATGAACCTCATGGAGAAGAACCTCATGGAGATGAACCTCATGGAGAAGAACCTCATGGAGATGAACCTCATGGAGATGAACCTCATGAACAAGAGCCTCATGAACAAGAGCCTCATGAAGAACCTCATGAAGAAGAACTTCAGGAAGAAGAACCTCATGAAGAAGAACTTCAGGAAGAAGAACCTCATGAAGAAGAAACTCATGAACATGAATCTCATGAACAAGAACCTCATGAACAAGAACTTCAGGAAGAACAATCGCATGAACAAGAACCTCATGAACAAGAACCAATTATCATAAATATAACTGGTGCGCCCTCTAACAACGAGGTATTCTTAGTCATTAATTTCTCATCGTATTTATGAGCAATTAACGTTATGAAAACCTTTCTGGACAGTTTATTTGCATGCTCAACTTGCAAGGGGGACAAGCGTTCAATCATTGAGTAATTCAACACAATTCTCAGGGGAACACCTGATTACCCAGATTGTTTTTGACTGTATTCAGATAAAAAGTGATTACTACTAAATTGTTCTCCACTCTAATTATCCTTAATGTTAAACACTAATCATGGTCAATGAACCTTTTAACATTCAAATTCAAATCAGTTTATTGAGGTATGAATACACAGAAGGGAATGAGGTAGCATCACATACGTCTTGTGTGTGATGCTGACGTCTTGTGTGATGCTGACGTCTTGTGCGTGATGCTGACGTCTTGTGAGTAATGCTGACGTCTTGTGTGTGATGCTGACGTCTTGTATGTGATGCTGACGTCTTGTGTGTGATGCTGACGTCTTGTATGTGATGCTGATGTCTTGTGTATGATGCTGACGTCTTGTATGTGATGCTGATGTCTTGTGTATGATGCTGACGTCTTGTATGTGATGCTGACGTCTTGTATGTGATGCTGACATCTTGTGAGTGATGCTGACCTCTTGTGTGATGCCGACCTCTTGTGTGATGCTGACGTCTTGTGTGATGCTGACCTCTTGTGTGATGCTGACGTCTTGTGTGTGATGCTGACGTCTTGTGAGTGATGCTGACCTCTTGTGTGATACCGACCTCTTGTGTGATGCTGACGTCTTGTGTGATGCTGACCTCTTGTGTGATGCTGACGTCTTGTGTGTGATGCTGACGTCTTGTGAGTGATGCTGACCTCTTGTGTGATGCCAACCTCTTGTGTGATGCTGACGTCTTGTGTGATGCGGACCTCTTGTGTGATGCTGACCTCTTGTGTGATGCTGACCTCTTGTGTGATGCTGACCTCTTGTGTGATGCTGACCTCTTGTGTGATGCTGACCTCTTGTGTGATGCGGACCTCTTGTGTGATGCGGACCTCTTGTGTGATGCTGACCTCTTGTGTGATGCTGACCTCTTGTGTGATGCTGACCTCTTGTGTGATGCTGACCTCTTGTGTGATGCGGACCTCTTGTGTGATGCGGACCTCTTGTGTGATGCTGACCTCTTGTGTGATGCTGACCTCTTGTGTGATGCTGACCTCTTGTGTGATGCTGACCTCTTGTGTGATGCGGACCTCTTGTGTGATGCGGACCTCTTGTGTGATGCTGACCTCTTGTGTGATGCTTGTCGGAAAATCCGACACCATTTAATAATATTACATTCAACAGGCAGATAATATTGCTGCCGTTGTATACACAACTTAACCATAGTAAATGTAGCTTGTAGTGGAATTTTCCGCAAATAGAAAATGGGATATCATTGCCACATAGTACTATGAATTCACCAGCTATTCTGTTGGGAATTATTCTTAAATACATTAGTCTTTTGACTTTTAATATCATAAAAACATTTCATTTGAGTTAACTTAATTATCAGTATCAAAATAAAGTATATGTGACCCTTCTATCACTTATTGACATTGGACAAGGAGAGCCAAGGCGTCAGTGGTGAGAGAGGTCACCCATTTGTTTGTTAGACCAGAGTCGTTGGAGCAAGTTTCGCTCCTATAATTCTCTTGGACGAAGTGTTATGGAGATCAAAGTGTTCGACCATCATCAACATGCTGTCATCAGCCACAAGGGAAGTGTCTTTCCGAAATCTTATCTAAGTCATTATTGGCCAGTAATGTTAGGTAGATAATATTAATTCCGGTTAGAATACGAACGATCGACTCAACATAGGTAATTAAGCCTTGGTCCTTATCATATATAATATACAGTGTTTTCTCTGATATAGCTGTCATATATTAGGATTCCAGCTTACACCTAGTGCTCTTTGACAGGAACAAGAAGAGGAAGCAAGAATATATCTTGGTACATCAGTTACTATGGGTGATGGAAGCTAGCCTCACAAGAAGATAATTTGGTGTCTACATCCTAGTTATATCTGGTGGACTAAGCCTACTCTACAGTAAGATAAGGCACCTCCTAAATTTATTTACTAATATATGTAGTTTAATAATGTAGATTGATTGGCTGCATATATATATATATAAATTTAATATAACCCCCCCCCCCCCTAATGTGTAAAAATCGATTTGTGAGATTATTGCAGAAATACAGTCCACTTAACATCATACTAATTGCTATTGAAAAATATAAATTAACAAAAATATAAATTCATATAAATTAAATAAATATAAATATCACAGGTCGGTTTCTACAATGCTGAACTCTTGTGAGATGCTGACGTCTTTTGTGATGCTGACGTCTTGTGTGATGCTGACCTCTTGTGTGATTCTGACGTCTTGTGTTATGCTGTCCTCTTGTGAAATGCTGACGTTTTGTGTGATGCTGACGTCTTGTGTGTGATGCTGACGTCTTGTGTTATGCTGACCTCTTGTGAAATGCTGACGTTTTGTGTGATGCTGACGTCTTGTGTGTGATGCTGACGTCTTGTGTGTGATGCTGACGTCTTGTGTGATGCTGACATCTTGTGTGTGATGCTGACATCTTGTGTGCGAGGCTGACGTCTTGTGAGTGATGCTGACGTCTTGTGTGTGATGCTGATATCTTGTGTGGGATGCTGACGTATTGCATATGATGCTGACGTCTTGTGTGTGATACTGACGTCTTGTGTGCGAGGTTGACGTCTTGTGTGTGATGCTGACATCTTGTGTGTGATGCTGACATCTTGTGTGGGATGCTGACGTATTGCATATGATGCTGACGTCTTGTGTGTGATGCTGACGTCTTGTGTGATGCTGACGTCTTGTGTGATGCTGACATCTTGTGTGATGCTGACGTCTTGTGTGATGCTGACATCTTGTGTGATGCTGACGTCTTGTGTGATGCTGACGTATTGCGTGTTATGCTGACGTCTTTTGTGCGATGCTGACGTCTTGTGTGTGTGATGCTGACGTCTTGTGTGTGATGCTGACCTCTTGTGTGTGATGCTGACGTCTTGTGTGTGATGCTGACGTCTTTTGTGTGATGCTGACGTCTTGTGTGTGATGCTGACGTCTTGTGTGTGATGCTGACGTCATGTCTGATGCTGACGTCTTGTGTGTGATGCTAACGTCTTGTGTGATGCTGACGTCTTGTGTGATGCTGACGTCTTTTGTGTGATGCTGACATCTTATGTGATGCTGACGTCTTGTGTGTAATGCTGACGTCTTGTGTGTGATGCTGACGTCTTGTGTGATGCTGACGTATTGCATGTGATGCTGACGTCTTGTGTGTGATGCTGACGTATTGCATGTGATGCTGACGTCTTGTGTGTGATGCTGACGTCTTGTGTGTGATGCTGACGTATTGCATGTGATGCTGACGTCTTGTGTGTGATGCTGACGTATTGCATGTGATGCTGACGTCTTGTGTGTGATGCTGACGTCTTGTGTGTGATGCTGACGTCTTGTGTGTGATGCTGACGTTTTGTTTTTGGTGCTGACGTTTTGTGTGTGATGCTGACGTCTTGTGTGTGATGCTGACGTCTTGTGTGTAATGCTGACGTCCTGTGTGTGATGCTGACGTCTTGTGTTTGATTCTGACATCTTTTGTGTGATGCTGACGTCTTGTGTGTGATGCTGACGTCTTGTGTGTGATGCTGACGTCTTGTTTGTGATGCTGACGTCATGTGTAATGCTGACGTCTTGTGTGTGATGCTGACGTGTTGAGTGATGCTGACGTCTTGAGTGATGCTGACGTCTTAAGTGTGATGCTGACGTCTTGTGAGTGCTACTGACGTCTTGTGAGTGCTGCTGACGTCTTGTGAGTGCTGCTGACGTCTTGTGAGTGCTGCTGACGTCTAGAGTGCTGCTGACGTCTTGTGAATGCTGCTGACGTCTTGTGAGTGCTGCTGACGTCTTGTGAGTGCTGCTGACGTCTTGTGAGTGCTGCTGACGTCTTGAGTGATGCTGACGTCTTGTGAGTGCTGCTGACGTCTTGTGAGTGCTGCTGACGTTTTGTGAGTGCTGCTGACGTCTTGTGAGTGCTGCTGACGTCTTGTGAGTGCTGCTGACGTCTTGTGAGTGCTGCTGACGTCTTGTGAGTGCTGCTGACGTCTTGTGAGTGCTGCCGACGTCTTGTGAGTGCTGCTGACGTCTTGTGAGTGCTGCCGACGTCTTGTGAGTGCTGCTGACGTCTTGTGAGTGCTGCCGACGTCTTGTGAGTGCTGCTGACGTCTTGTGAGTGCTGCTGACGTCTTGTGAGTGCTGCCGACGTCTTGTGAGTGCTGCTGACGTCTTGTGAGTGCTGCTGACGTCTTGTGAGTGCTGCTGACGTCTTGCGAGTGCTGCTGACGTCTTGGGTGTATGTTTGTTGTGTGGTTGCTGCTGGTGTTGATATGTTGTATTAGTGTTCCAGGAGTTCAGAGCACCAGCCGTGTTAATGATCTTGTTGGATTCCTCGTCTCTCCTTCCTCCTGTTATCATATAAATATAAAGATATGTATACAGTCCCCCCCCCCCTTGGATATCTGGATGCAGGATATTTAACAAACTCATTATAAGAATTTTGGACGTTAGAGCGGAGACATGTAATTAGCAAGTGGTAATGAGAGGATATTTTGGCCGGTGTAGCCAGTGGCTCAGAGGCCAGGAAGGACCTCTCGCCTGGAGCACCATCCTTCTCACTAATATATGTGTCCAACATCAGAAACTTATAATGACATACAAGCAAAATAATCAATTCGAGGAATATGAATGAGCAAATCCACAAGGGCCGTGATGAGGATACGAACCTACGTCCGAGAGCATCCAGACGCTGCCTTAATCGACTGAGCTGCGACATGGTAAAAGAATTGCAACCAGAAATTACAAGGCAGAAATTTATTTGTGGATTTGTTGATTTGATGCATCACGCAATTGTGATTTCTGTGTGTAATATGAATCATGTTCAGTCTACACGTAACTGAAGGCTAGAGGTGTGCAACACGCCTCCCACAGCCACAATGGAGGCTGTGGGAGGCCCTGGCACATACTGTGCTAGTGCCTAATGTGCAGTAATACTGTGCCTAATGTGCAGTAATACTGGCACATAAGGCTGTCAACTGGAGTTCCTCCGCAGAGGAATGCTACGACCACTTTTTTTTTTGTCAATAACATTAAATGACAACAATAAATTTAATTAAAATGCTATTGTAACTTTCATTTAGATGACTTTACAACTATGACCATTTCTGCTGCAAGTTTTCAAGAACTATTTAATCTTAAAGGATGGCAATGTTACATGCTAAGAGTGGTTCAGATAACGAACTGTAAACCTAATGGAAGCATCCTGCATAACCCTCAAACATCCTGTATATCTAAACATTATAATAATCTTAAATCCTTTAACATTAACAACATGTTCGTCAATCACAGATTATACATTGGTCACCACATAAAGTATTTACTAACATTAAAGGATAAATTTCACTTTGTCAAAATCCTTTAAAGTGTACTAATGCAATCCTGCTACTTTATATTTTGTTAAGGAAGATTCTTGAAAATGTAAACATTCTGGGCAGAAACCCCTCGTGCCCTAACATGTCTCAAACCTCTCAAGCTTTACTTAGACAAGCTCCAAGACTGTAGTGATAACCAGCCATACTTGCCCACTCAACAACAGCAATACCTCCAGCACAATGTTCTTGTGCAGCGTGAAGTTGCAGATATTGAAACACAAGAGCATGTCTTAGACACCGACGGTTAGTCTGTTCAAGATAGAAGGCCAGATGCTTGGCCTTTGGAATTTTGCATGGTGATTGGTGCCCATAAGGGGAGTGTCGAAGGAGGGTACGGGTCGGCTCACATTAAGAAGGATCGGCTCCTATTCTTAGTATCTTAGTACCTTCTCTGAAGTCTGAAGTCTTTGAAGTCACAACAATTGTAAAAATAAATTTGCGGTTGCACTGTATGTTTGCAGGGGTGCATGATGGAACGGGAGGAAGAGAGAGGGAGGGGAGAGGAAGAGGGAGGGGAGGAAAGGAGATGGTAGATGGTTTGGAGAGAGAGAGGAGTGGAAAGGTATGAAAAGATGAGGAAGAATGAAGGTAGAAATGGAATGTAGGATAAAAGGGTTGGATTGGGGAGGGGGGGGGGAAGGTTGAATGAGGGGAGGTAGGAGTGGAGACAATTTATGTAATGGGGGGAATAAGATGGTGGGAGAAGGAGGCAGGGACGAAGAGGAGAGGGGAGAGGGGAGAGGGGAGATGGGGTAGCAGGCACAGAGGTTGTTAAAGTGGGGGGGGGGAGTCAATCTGTGCTGCACAGAAGGGGCAGCAGAGGAGGGGCGAGGAAAGACCAGGAAGATAGGTATAAGGGAAGAGAGGGGTAGGGAGGGAAGAGGGGCAAGATAGGGAGAGATAATCAAAGCCAAGCAATGCTTATGAACCTTCCCATCATATAGAGGACACAATGAATGGTTGTCTGTCTGTCAGTATGTTTATCTCTCTCCCTGGCCATGGTTGAAGGCCATTTGCTAGAGGGAAGCCTCACGTCATTTTAAAGGGTGAATGGTCTGGAGGAAGGTACGGACATAGGCCAATTAAATACATAAATTTTACAAAGGACATATATTAAATGATTTTCACTGGTTTACTGTGAACTTCCACGGGTTTACTGTGAACTTCCACGGGTTTACTGTGAACTTCCACGGGTTTACTGTGAACTTCCACGGGTTTACTGTAAACTTTCACAGGTTTACTGTGAACTTCCACGGGTTTACTGTGAACTTCCACGGGTTTACTGTGAACTTCCACGGGTTTACTGTAAACTTTCACATGTTTACTGTGAACTTCCACGGGTTTACTGTGAACTTCCACGGGTTTACTGTAAACTTTCACAGGTTTACTGTGAACTTCCACGGGTTTACTGTGAACTTCCACGGGTTTACTGTGAACTTCCACGAGTTATTGGTGTGGGAAGATAATTACAGTGATGAACATATTGAGTAATGAATGCTTATGGTGATGAAGATGTTATCCTCGTTGATTTTAGCTGTAATGAAGATGTAAGATGAAGGAAAATGGCAGGACAGGGGAAGATGAGGAAAGAGGGGGAAGATGAGTGGGGAGAGATAGATGGGTAGGTCTTCAGAAACCTTGGAGGCAGTCAAATGATAGTCTGTTTTACGCTGTTATGGCCCATGTATGAACCGCAGAAAATTTACGATAACTTTCCCAAGATCAGTGTATATTACTATAAGAGTTTTTAATGAAGCTAAGTACAGCCAGCAGACAGTGTAGAAAATCGTCGTGGGGTCAGAATGTGATCCAGGCACACTGTTCCCCCTTTGAACTCTGGTGATGCCTGTGGGAACCAACCCGTGAGATTTACATTTAATTAATTTATATGAATTTATATAGAATTTATATTTCCGTTAATTTATATATTTCGATAGCAATTGGTATGATGTTAAGTGGACTGTATTTCTGCAATAATTCTCACAAATCGATCCTTACACATTAGGGGGGGTTTATATTAAATTTATATATATGCAGCCAATCAAACTACATATATTAGTATACATTGGAGGTTCCTTATCTTATTGTACAGCAGGCTTAGTCCACCAGGTATAACTAGGATGTAGACACCAAATTATCCTCGTTTGAGGCTAGCTTCCATCACCCGGTAACTGATGTATCAAGTCTTGCTTCCTCTTCTTGTTCCTGTCAAAGGGCGCTAGTTGTGAAGCCAGAATCCTAATATATGACACCTATATCCGAGAAAACACTGTATGATAGATAATATGGACCAAGGCTAAATTACGTTTATTTAAGAGGCTGGTTCGCATTCTAACGGTTCGCCCTTATCTACCTAACATTTAACTGGCCAGAAATGATTAGATAAACGGGTTTCGGTAGGACACTTCCCTTGATTATGTTGACAGCGTGTTGATGATGGTAGAACACTACTCTGATCTCCATCACACTTCGTCCAAGAGAAATTATAGGAGCTGAATTTGCTCCACTGCGCCTCTGGTCTTAACAAACAATGGCTGACCTCTTCCTCCTCACTGACTCCTTGGCACTTTGTCCAGATATCAGTAACTGATAGGAGGGGTCACATTTACTTTATTTTGATACTGATAATTAAGTTAATTCAAATGAGATGTTTTTATGATGTAAAAAGTCCAAAGACTAATGTATTTAAGAATAATTCCCATCAGAATAGCTGGTGAATTTATAATAGTATGTGGCAATGATATCCCGTTTTCTATTGAGGGAAAATTCCACAACAAGCTACATTTTCTATGGGTTAACTTGTGTATACAATGGCAGCAATATTATCTACCTGTTGGATTGATATTATTAAATGGTGTCGGGTTTTCCGACAATGCCGACAATCCTATGTTCGTTCCGTACCCAAGACTGTTCACCCACCAAATTTCTGTGAGGTTAGCCCCAAGCATCTAGCCTTCAACTCTGAACAGACAGACAATTTCCCTTATAGGTATAGACTAGGGGGATACTTGGCATGGCTCTAGTCTGTCTGTCTCATCTGCCATGTGTCTATCCATCCACTTACTTATTTGTTTATCTTCCAATCTATCTATCCATCCATATATTCCTCAATACATCCATCCATCCATACTCCATCCAATCATCTATATACCTATATCTCCATTTATCCATCTGTCTATTTGTCCATCTACCTATCCATCTATTTATCCACCTATTTTTCTATCCATCCCTCTATTTAACAATCCATATATTTATCCATCAATCTAATCATCCACATAATCATCTATATACTCTATTTATCCATCTATCTACCTATCCGTGTATCAATCCCTCCATCAATATATTCTGATGTGAACCACATATAGCTGCATGACTCATGTAACACTTACCTGAGCTTTGCTTCTGGTGGAGTCTATGCTCCTGTCAGTGTGGCGTGGACGAGGGCGCACGCAATTCCCCGCCACTAAGAAGAGAGCACAAAATATCCTGGGATGTTATTGGGTCATTCTTCTGTCCCTTGCATGTAGTTTCCTAATACATACCTACCTTCTTCCTCCTCCACTGCTCCTCTGTTCCCTCCTTTCCCCTTTTCCTCTTTCTCTACCTGTTCCTTCCTCTTTTGTGCCCTCATCGTGTTTACTACATCCATCAAGAGCTCGTAGAGCGAGTCCAGAACGCGGACGTCGTTGTCATGTCTCATTCATCACGGCGGCCTTCGTAACAGCCTCGCTGAGTTGTGGCTCGAACCAGACCAGTGTTGTAGACCCCCAATGACTGGTGCAGCCCAGACCAGTGTTGTAGACCCCCAGTGACGGGTGCAGCCCAAACCAGTGTTGTTTACCCCCAGTGACTGGTGCAGCCCAGACCAGTGTTGTAGACCCCCAGTGACGGGTACAGCCCAGACCAGTGTTGTAGACCCCCAGTGACTGGTGCAGCCCCAGACCAGTGTTGTGGTCCCCAGTGACTGGTGCAGCCCCAGACCAGTGTTGTGGTCCCCAGTGTCTGGTGCAGCACCAGACCAGTGTTGTGGTCCCCAGTGTCTGGTACAGCCCCAGACCAGTGTTGTGGTCCCCAGTGTCTGGTGCAGCCCAGACCAGTGTTGTAGACCCCCAGTGACTGGTGCAGCCCCAGACCAGTGTTGTGGTCCCCAGTGTCTGGTACAGCCCAGACCAGTGTTGTAGACCCCCAGTGTCTGGTACAGCCCAGACCAGTGTTGTGGTCCCCAGTGTCTGGTACAGCCCAGACCAGTGTTGTGGTCCCCAGTGTCTGGTACTGCCCAGACCAGTGTTGTGGTCCCCAGTGTCTGGTACTGCCCAGACCAGTGTTGTGGTCCCCATTGTCTGGTACAGCCCAGACCAGTGTTGTGGTCCCCAGTGTCTGGTACAGCCCAGACCAGTGTTGTGGTCCCCAGTGTCTGGTACAGCCCAGACCAGTGTTGTGGTCCCCAGTGTCTGGTACTGCCCAGACCAGTGTTATAGACCCTCAGTGTCTGATACAGCCCCAGACCAGTGTTGTAGACCCCCAGTGTCTGGTACAGCCCAGACCAGTGTTGTAGACCCCCAGTGTCTGGTACAGCCCAGACCAGTGTTGTAGACCCCCAGTGTCTGGTACAGCCCAGACCAGTGTTGTGGTCCCCAGTGTCTGGTGCAGCCCAGACCAGTGTTGTAGACCCCAGTGTCTGGTACAGCCCAGACCAGTGTTGTAGTCCCCAGTGTCTGGTAAAGCCCAGACCAGTGTTGTAGTCCCCCAGTGTCTGGTGCAGCCCAGACCAGTGTTGTGGTCCCCAGTGTTTGGTGCAGCCCAGACCAGTGTTGTAGACCCCAGTGTCTGGTACAGCCCAGACCAGTGTTGTAGTCCCCAGTGTCTGGTACAGCCCAGACCAGTGTTGTAGTCCCCCAGTGTCTGGTACAGCCCAGACCAGTGTTGTAGTCCCCAGTGTCTGGTACAGCCCAGACCAGTGTTGTAGACCCCCAGTGTCTGGTACAGCCCAGACCAGTGTTGTAGACCCCCAGTGTCTGGTACAGCCCAGACCAGTGTTGTGGTCCCCAGTGTCTGGTACAGCCCAGACCAGTGTTGTAGTCCCCAGTGTCTGGTACAGCCCAGACCAGTGTTGTGGTCCCCAGTGTCTGGTACAGCCCAGACCAGTGTTGTGGTCCCCAGTGTCTGGTACAGCCCAGACCAGTGTTGTGGTCCCCAGTGTCTGGTACAGTCCAGACCAGTGTTGTGGTCCCCAGTGTCTGGTACAGCCCAGACCAGTGTTGTGGTCCCCAGTGTCTGGTGCAGCTTAATGTATGGAAATTCGTGATTTATTACTGTAGTGTTTATTGGTCTGGGCGTCAAGTCGATCGATTGTGACGTCTATAATTATGTCAACATTTGGTCCTAAACTTGTAAGTGAACTCCCTAACATGTTTCAGAGGTAAAGTACATTTTTTTGTATAAACATTGATAAGTAGGAACTTACTTAATAGCCTTTTAGGACACGTCAACATCCTAATTTTGAAGTCTATGATAATTTATAATAATATTTTGCTAGTAAAACCAGGTGTTGGCCAAAACCCAGGTTGTTTCTTTAATCCCAACCCACCCGGGTTCGGCCAGATGGAATTTGTATCTTATAATAAAAAAGGAAAATGAACGTTTAAATCTAAATAAAGATAACTAAGTTGGCTCATATTAAAACAAAAACAAAATGTTTTTTTAAATCCTCCCAGATTTTATAAACTAATAAAATAGGCCCAGGCGTGTAAGTAGGAAGCTCCATGCAAACCCTGAGTAGACACACAGAGAGAGAGAGAGAGAGAGAGAGAGAGAGAGAGAGAGAGAGAGAGAGAGAGAGAGAGAGAGAGAGAGAGAGAGAGAGAGAGAGAGAGAGAGAGAGAGAGAGAGAGAGAGAGAGAGAGAGAGAGAGAGAGAGAGAGAGAGAGAGAGAGAGAGAGAGAGAGAGAGAGAGAGAGAGAGAGAGAGAGAGAGAGAGAGAGAGAGAGAGAGAGAGAGAGAGAGAGAGAGAGAGAGAGAGAGAGAGAGAGAGAGAGAGAGAGAGAGAGAGAGAGAGAGAGAGAGAGAGAGAGAGAGAGAGAGAGAGAGAGAGAGAGAGAGAGAGAGAGAGAGAGAGAGAGAGAGAGAGGAGAGAGAGAGAGAGAGAGAGAGAGAGAGAGAGAGAGAGAGAGAGAGAGAGAGAGAGAGAGAGAGAGAGAGAGGAGAGAGAGAGAGAGAGAGAGAGAGAGAGAGAGAGAGAGAGAGAGAGAGAGAGAGAGAGAGAGAGAGAGAGAGGAGAGGAGATGAGAGAGAGAGGATGAGAGAGAGAGAGAGGAGAGAGAGAGAGAGAGAGAGAGAGAGAGAGAGAGAGAGAGAGAGAGAGAGAGAGAGAGAGAGAGAGAGAGAGAGAGAGAGAGAGAGAGAGAGAGAGAGAGAGAGAGAGAGAGAGAGAGAGAGAGAGAGAGAGAGAGGAGAGAGAGAGAGAGAGAGAGAGAGAGAGAGAGAGAGAGAGAGAGAGAGAGAGAGAGAGAGAGAGAGAGAGAGAGAGAGAGAGAGAGAGAGAGAGAGAGAGAGAGAGAGAGAAATTGATACGAGAGAACTAAAAAGATTTTCTCATACGTTTCAATAAACCAACAGGTAACTGGCTGTGTCGACATGATCTTCATGAGCAATGAAGAACTAATTAGGAGAAGCTTTCTGTTCTTAAATACAACTCACTAAGATCGCATCCTCTTTAAGTCAAAATAAATATAAATAGTGTCAAAAACACATGCAACAACAGAATTGCATTTAATAAATTTTCTATTTTAACATTTTAGGCACTGACCTGAAAATAATATAAAGGATTATGTAGCATTTCTTTGCAAACCGTTCTGTTCCCCCAGACTCCTACACAATGTATTGAAATATTCACTGGAGAAGAACAAAATATCTGCATAAAATGTTCTCTGTGGAAAACGGTATATAAATTGTAATTTAGAATAGGAACACAGAGGACTATTCTGAGCACAGGTTTACACAGCTTATAAGCGACCTGAAATATCCCTAAAAAATAAGCCAATCTTCAGAGAATAGTCATAGAGAAAATGCAAAAAACAAACGTTCATAGTAGAAGTAACAATAAGTAAATAAAGAAAAGAATGAAAGGAAAGAAATAGGAACATAACCGAAATACTTCTTAACAAATTCTCAGAGCAATTAAAAACCCTCTCCAAGTATATTCCCCCAAAATTACTTCTTCCATTCCCTGTAAGCTTAGTTTAAAGAGATTGGGTTTACCTTATCTTAGTTTTGTTCTAGACTACTAATGTTAATTAATGCAATTAAAACTTTATTAAATAAAGCATTCACTTCACGTTATGATTATTAATAATTTTGATGAAATACATTTCTTGAAAGAGATCTTTAGAGCAAATGTTTTTCGATGAATACCATTTTGCAGAATTTTGATTAAATTTAAATGCAAAAAGCTACATGTCGTTAAATTGTTTATTCACTAAAGATATTCATAATGTAAAATGTGTTTCTTTGGGTACTGTTTGCTATCAAACTGGAAAAGAACTTTGTAATATTTTTATTCATCTCTATCTTCACATTAGCTTTCAATTTGCCATCACCATTAGTCATACTATTGGTAAAGATATATATTAAACAGAGATCTGTTACCCTTCTAACCATTTAAGATCTGGT
Organism: Procambarus clarkii; assembly: GCF_040958095.1. Classification (NCBI taxonomy): domain Eukaryota; kingdom Metazoa; phylum Arthropoda; class Malacostraca; order Decapoda; family Cambaridae; genus Procambarus; species Procambarus clarkii. Next base: position 5,034,339 of record NC_091223.1, read on the forward strand.
GCTGTTGACCTTTACAAAAGTTCGAACCGCACCGTGTCTTGGAGCATGTGGGTATCTCTCACCACCGTGTCTTGGAGCATGTGGGGTATCTCTCACCACCGTGTCTTGGAGCATGTGGGTATCTCTCACCACCGTGTCTGGGAGCATGTGGTATCTCTCACTACCGTGTCTGGGAGCATGTGGGTATCTCTCACCACCGTGTCTGGGAGCATGTGGGTATCTCTCACCACCGTGTCTGGGAGCATGTGGGTATCTCTCACCACCGTGTCTGGGAGCATGTGGGTATCTCTCACCACCGTGTCTGGGAGCATGTGGGTATCTCTCACTACCGTGTCTGGGAGCATGTGGGTATCTCTCACTACCCGTGTCTGGGAGCATGTGGGTATCTCTCACTACCGTGTCTGGGAGCATGTGGGTATCTCTCACCACCGTGTCTGGTAGCATGTGGGTATCTCTCACTACCCGTGTCTGGGAGCATGTGGGTATCTCTCACCACCGTGTCTGGGAGCATGTGGGTATCTCTCACCACCGTGCCTGGGAGCATGTGGGTATCTCTCACCACAGTGTCTGGGAGCATGTGGGTATCTCTCACCACAGTGTCTGGGAGCATGTGGGTATCTCTCACCACATGTGTCTGGGAGCATGTGGGTATTTCCTCACCACCGTGTCTGTGAGCATGTGGGTATCTCTCACCACAGTGTCTGGGAAGCATGTGGGGTATCTCTCACTACCGTGCCTGGAGCATGTGGGTATCTCTCACCACCGTGTCTGGGAGCATGTGGGTATCTCTCACCACAGTGTCTGGGAGCATGTGGGTATCTCTCACTACCGTGCCTGGGAGCATGTGGGTATCTCTCACCACCGTGTCTGGGAGCATGTGGGTATCTCTCACCACAGTGTCTGGGAGCATGTGGGTATCTCTCACTACCGTGCCTGGGAGCATGTGGGTATCTCTCACCACCGTGTCTGGGAGCATGTGCGTATCTCTCACTACAAAGTTTTGCCCCTCAGGCATGTTGCCACCTTCCCCATTAGGGATCACTGTGAAGACATGAGCAACATCCTGACAGAAATTTCACTGTTCTGGCCTACAATCCTCATCAACTACATCTCAACATCTGAATCACGAAAATGAGATGAAAGTCCTTAAACTCCACTGTTCATCCACTTACGGTATTTGCCATTTTCATGTTATACTTTCAACAGTGTATGTAATTTCCATTTAAATTCGAATATTTTCATTGTCTTAGTTTTTATTGTCTTAGTCTTTTTAATGGATGGATAGATTGATCAACAGACAGGAGAGAGACAGACAGACCCAGGCAACGCCGGGTACTCTTCTTAGTAAAACAATATAGTTGTTTACCATTGGTGTGTGGGAGGTGACCGGTTGAGAGGAGCTGGAGAAACTCTTTAGACCTGTGAGAGGTTCATTAGGTTTATGTGACTACGGGCAAAGTATGGATAGCAGGAAATTTCTGTTTAATAATTGTTTTAAAAATATTTAGCTATATAGTATCTGAATGTGACTCTGGCACGCTGTGTCGTGTTCTAGCGACGCAGACCAGCCTATGTTCATCCCATACCCTAGACCATTCTCTGTTAATTTCGGTGAGGCTCCAAGGGTCTAGTCTCTATCTTTTGAGAGACTGGCGAGCTGACAGACAAACAGACATTCTTCCCTTTACGTACAGATAAGGACAGCGACACAAACAGATAGGGACAGAGAGACAGACTCAGAGACCGAGGCAGACAATCAGATAAAGAGAGAGAGAGAGAGTCAGACAGAAATCGACAAAGACAGAATAAGACAGAAAGAGACACAGCTAAGCAATTAGTAAATAGATGGATGGATAGATATATGTATAGCTAGATGAACGGATAGATGCACGATAGACACATGGATGGAATGATGAACAGAGGCAGAGAGAGACAGACAAAAACAGAATAAGAGATACACTGACAGAGATAGGCAATTAGAAGATAAATGGTGGATAGATATATGGATAATTAGATGGATGGAAAGATGTATGGGATAAATGGATGAATAACTGGGTAGATTGATATCTGGATAGAAAGATTGGTTTATAAGAATGATTTTATTTATAGAAAACTAGATGGACTGATTGATTAATGGATTTAGACTGTTAACAGCACCATCCTTGGATCCTCCCTCGGGTCTAACTCCAATGAGGAGATCATCGATAAGAAAATCAGAGACCTCAGGAGGATGGAAGACAGGATAGGTGACATCGGACGCCCACGATGCTTTATATCTGCTCACTAAATGCCCATCCCTTCCGAGGCTAACCTAATTTCTGAGGTGCGCCCCATCGGTGACCGCATCGTAAGAGAAGTCTTGCCTCTGCCCAGTGTCCAGCTGAGAGACGAGAACGTCACAATCTATTAAACCGTAACTCTGTTAGCTTTGCTGGCCGACCAGATGGAATCACACTGCGCCCTTGGATAAATGGCAGACAATTGGCGTCGGACTACAAGTGCGTATCAGCCTGGCAACCATATACATCAACCTCTCTTTCGGCCAAGCAGGAGCTGCGACGACACAAACAGAGAAGACAAGTATACCAAGTACAGGGAAATAGAACCACGGAACAACTTCCAGCGATCCAGAGGGGGGGGGGGGGAAGCGCCCCCTCTGGAGGCGCTTAATAGTGATCGAGAGGGGGGGAATGCCCGTTGCATCCACAGTTCCTGCCTGGGGTCGAAGAAATCTAAACACTCTAGGAAACAAACTTCCCTTTATGTCCACTTTTTGTAACCAATCAGATATGTAACTGTGTAACCTTGTATAATAAAGTTTACAACGTAAATAATAACATGGGGTGGTATGAGTAGAGAACACTCATACGCAATGTTGCCAGATTGGGCTACAAGTAGCGAATTGGGCTACTTTTGAACGCTTTGTGCTAAATTTTTAATCTCGCTATTTGTGACTTTTTGGGCTAATCAAAAAATAAATTGGGCTAATTTGGCCTACTGATGATAAGATAGTCAATAACTTATTGACTATCTTATTGATTATTGACAATAACTTATGCCTTTATAATGTAAACTGCTTAGTTGACCAGACCATGAATGGAGGCCTGTTCAGAGACCGGGCCCTGTAGACGTTAATCCTTGGAACCTGTGAAAGAAAAAGTAACCGCAAGGTAAGGTAATCCTTCCCAGGGACGATAGATCTCCCAACCTTAATTGCTCTTCATTCAGTTAAGATATTGCAAGCAAAGACATACCCGTGTAATGTCTTTGCAAGCACTCCATCCTCATGAAAGGATAGTACTTAACTATTTGATGGAAAGTACCAATATGTAGTGATGGACCACCAATAATCCATTTATAGATGAGTAGACATATATTGCTTGTGAAGAACATTTGGTTTTCTGTGTTCGATATTATAAAACCAAACACAATAGGATTTTACCTCTGGTTATGGGACTAATTTCAGTCAGAACATTACCTCTGAATCCTTGCATCAACACCTCAAAGATTATTTTGGTTATATTGGAGTTGATGTGAAGCAGCGTCTTGCACGGTCGGAACATCAACTCTGTGCGGACTTCATCTCTCAGTTTACACTGTGATGAAGGATATTCCTTCTTTGGTTTCTTATCAAATACACGTCATTTCTTGCATTTGGTCTGTTCTCATGTATCTGACGAATTACCTTCTAGTATTGACTTTTTGACCAGAAAGAGCTACAGTTGGTTCCATAGATCTTCATTCAGGGGTTAAAATTATCTAGAGATTTACAGACATATAAATGAAGGGAAAGATCCCTTACAGTTGATACATTTGTCAGGAACACGATGGTTGGTAAGAACAATAGTGTAGAGCGGCTGTTAGATTACTGGCATTCTTCATCAACTCATTACCAAATCGCTTCTTCCTCTTGTGATAAGTATGTGAAAGGTAATTATTTTTCAATGTACTCTGATCCTGACAATAACCTATATTTCACATTCCTCAAAACAATCATAAATGATTTTGAAAGGATGACTTGACCTTATAAAAAAGATGAAGCAAATCAGTGTGGCTTTCTCACTGAGTTAGAAAACTTCACTCATGGAATACTCGGAAGAATCGTGCATCCTGATCATGCAAAGCTTGATTTTAATTTAGACTTTAATTCCATTTATCTGCCCCCTGGAAAAAGTGGATTTTGGTTACAAATTTTCTACACTTCAGGTCACTAACAGACAAAACAATTCTATAAACCAGGAATGTCTTCAAAATGTTCAAGAAAGATGCCATAAAATTTTAGTGAAAGCTTGCAAAGAGCTTCTTTCTCGTATTCCAAATATTGCTGACACTTTCAAAATGGTGAAAAATCTGTCACCTAGTATATTATAATTTGGCCACACACGGCCACCAATTTCAGAACTTCCATTAGTTCTAGCTGACCAACACAAGCTTAGTGAAATTTAAAGTATGCGTCGTCTACTGTTAACAAGTGATGGGCCAACATTTGTGAAGGACAAATTCCAACATCTGGATCATCATTTTGGGCCAAGGCAATAACTGTCATGAAGGCTGCTGGCGAGCCCAGGATCATTGACCTCGCTGAGATTACATTGAAAATGAACAGCTTACTTATCAGTATAATGCCCTGGTTGAACGAGTATTTTCGAGAGTAACGTCTGGGGAAACAAAACTGAGTAATCTAAATGGCAATATACCTTTTGAGATCAATCTTGAAAATCGTAGCATATCTTAAAGATAAGGTCACTAGTTGCTCATCATTTGAACCGTACATGAAACAGGAGGGTAGAAATAGCCTAAGCTGCTCTATCCCTTTGAGATGTATTTTATTGTCTCAATAAACGTACTTGAACTTGAACCACGCTGGTCAGTGGAAAATATGAGTCTACAATACACAAGAACGAGGTTGTGGATGTAGACGAAGTAGTTTTTTGGATAGTCTTCAACTGTGAAGACGTGGAGGGACTCCATACCCATATATTTAAAAAAAAAGTGAAAACTGGATAACTTACTAATATTTGTTGCATGAAGCATAATTTTCCAGGTAAAATTATGCTTCATGCAGCAAATATTTGTATGTTATTCAATTATCAATCTTTTTATTATAATACATGCAGCAATAATATTAATAAAATCATTAAATCATGTAGTTTTACTCGACGAATTAAAATATATTTCTCTGAAAACCGAATCAGTCGCTAAACAAAATATTGTGCTACTTTAATTACAAATTCGCTACTTTTTAGACCATCAGCTCGCAACTTTCAGCAATTCGGATCTGGCAACCCTGCAGTCATACGTATTTAGGGTTATATGGCAAGTTTTTCTCTGAATGCTCTATATTCCCTTCTCCAAGAATATTGGTCCTAACAATTCCATCATCAGCGATCCTCAGTTTCTTGATTCTGAAGTTGCCTTTTATCTACAAATCCTTCTCTCGCCTTGGTTACCCCTTTGCATTTTATCAACTTGTCCCTTTTCTCAAGCAAAACTAAATTTCTTTCATCATAAACCTGCTTCCAACACTAAGGCAATGTGCTCTGCCTTCCGTTCACATTTGAACTCAAAACTTTTTACCAATACCTTTCGTCCCTCTTGACATAAAGCTCTCCTTTCGACAAACTAACACACTTCGTAGCAATCTAGTTCACACTGCTCCTCCTGCTTCTAATGCTGCTGGTGTCTACTCTATTTCCTGTTCGTCTTGTCCTCTCCAATACTTTGGCCGTACACTTAATGACATACTTAAAGAACACAAAAGAAATGTTAAGTCTGCAGACAGAAACAGTGCTCTCTTCTGTCATGTTAGTGATTCTAATCATCCTATTGAGTGGTCTTCTTCCAAAATAATCTTTCCTGCCTCTACTCTACACAGACGCCGTCTTGCTGAACTCAGCTCTAATACACAACGTACCCAACATGAACTTGAATCCTGGCTTTGTTGCTGTGGACTCTTCCCTCTCACAGTATTTAGTCAAAAGCCCTAATCTTTCTAACAAACGTGACCTAAAATAAGCTTACCCTTCCATTTATCATTCTTTATTTCTTTTTCTTTCGCTTGTTTCTCTTACGATCCCTTTCTTATTCCTATTATTATCTCCTTTATTACACCTTAACTTTCGTACCTTTTGCCTTGCATTTTCTTCCTTTAGGATTTCCTTCTCCTCACCTCTCTCTTGCCTATTTATTGCCTTCGCCTCCTTCCCTCATTATCAAGTTACAGCTCGCCGCTCTGCCAGGTAAAACTACTAAGGGCTCACCATAGCCCGTGTGACTTGGAACATTTGGTCCTAGAAGCTGAATCTTAAACAACAAAAACTTCCACATCACAATCGACTTAAGAATGGTCCAGGACGGACCGAAACGTCGTCGTCGCTTCACTTTCTAGTGTGAGGTCTTGTCAACATATTTCAGCCAAAGTTATTGTGACTCATCGTCTAGCAGGAAGACCCACTCGCCCCTTTGCTTTTCTGCATGGCAGCTAAAGAGGTCACAAGCAGGTTGTATAGCGAATTCAACATCTGGTTCCTGGACGATGGCACCCTGGCAGGGACATAGGAATCCCTGCTAGGAGATCTTCAGTTAGTTAAATCGAAGGCAGAGGAGCTAGGCCTTACACTAAACTCATCAAAGTGTAAAATCATCTCATCCAGCCAACCATATGTATATATATATATATATATATATATTATATATATATAATATATATATATATATATATATATATATCTATATATATATATGTATATGTATATATACTATATATATATATATACTATATATATATATATATATATATATATATATATATATATATATACTATATATCTATATATATATATATATATATATATATATAATATATTATATATTATTAAATATGACCGAAAAAAGTAAGATTAATAATTCTAACACGAATTTTCTCAATCTTTCGTACATTTCGTTTCACTGTTGGATGGTTAAATCAAAATCAATTCTCCAAAATTCATTTTTATTTCTAGTCTGACGCGACACCGAGCGCGTTTCGTAAAACTTATTACATTTTCAAAGACTTTAGTTTCACAAATACAACAACTGAATAGAACTTACGCATCTCCGATTTTATATCTACATTTGAGTGAGGTGGAAGGGGTGATGTGGCATTAACACAAGACAGAACAAGATGTGGTATTAATAGGGTATTAATTTCATCAACACAAGACAGAACAAGGAGTATTAATAGTGTATTAATTTCATCAACACAAGACAGAACACGAAACAATGGATATTGAATAGAAGTGTTTGTAGAAAGCCTATTGGTCCATATTCTTGATGCTTCTATATTGGAGCGGAGAGTCTTGAGGTGGGTAGAATATAGTTGTGCAATAACTGGCTGTTGATTGCTGGTGTTGACTTCTTGATGTGTAGTGCCTCGCAAACGTCAAGCCGCCTGCTATCGCTGTATCTATCGATGATTTCTGTGTTGTTTACTAGGATTTCTCTGGCGATGGTTTGGTTGTGGGAAGAGATTATATGTTCCTTAATGGAGCCCTGTTGCTTATGCATCGTTAAACGCCTAGAAAGAGATGTTGTTGTCCACTACGCTATACTTCAAAATACCCCAGAATTCCTACCTCTCTTATGGCTTTGAAGTATAGCGTAGTGGATACAGCATGCAACTGCCACCTTGTTGGCCAGTGTTCGAGTCCCCTGGTGGGTTGAGTGTCTAAAAAGTTATAAACTTCAGCTACTGGAATAGGGTAGTCTGTGCATTAAGCATTTGGCACTGAGTTTTCCCATATAACAGGAACCGATGAAAGAGCATCCGAAGGTCCCACACTATCTCATCGCCTGGGAGAGGATTGGAATTCTGGTTGGTTAAATACCCCAGAATTCCTACCTCTCTTATGGCTTTGAAGTATAGCGTAGTGGATACAGCATGCAACTGCCACCTTGTTGGCCAGTGTTCGAGTCCCCTGGTGGGTTGAGTGTCTAAAAAGTTATAAACTTCAGCTACTGGAATAGGGTAGTCTGTGCATTAAGCATTTGGCACTGAGTTTTCCCATATAACAGGAACCGATGAAAGAGCATCCGAGGTCCCACACTATCTCATCGCCTGGGAGAGGATTGGAATTCTGGTTGGTTAAATACCCCAGAATTCCTACCTCTCTTATGGCTTTGAAGTATAGCGTAGTGGATACAGCATGCAACTGCCACCTTGTTGGCCAGTGTTCGAGTCCCCTGGTGGGTTGAGTGTCTAAAAAGTTATAAACTTCAGCTACTGGAATAGGGTAGTCTGTGCATTAAGCATTTGGCACTGAGTTTTCCCATATAACAGGAACCGATGAAAGAGCATCCGAGGTCCCACACTATCTCATCGCCTGGGAGAGGATTGGAATTCTGGTTGGTTAAATACCCCAGAATTCCTACCTCTCTTATGGCTTTGAAGTATAGCGTAGTGGATACAGCATGCAACTGCCACCTTGTTGGCCAGTGTTCGAGTCCCCTGGTGGGTTGAGTGTCTAAAAAGTTATAAACTTCAGCTACTGGAATAGGGTAGTCTGTGCATTAAGCATTTGGCACTGAGTTTTCCCATATAACAGGAACCGATGAAAGAGCATCC